>NC_040245.1:26552575-26855606 GCF_001444195.1 Xiphophorus couchianus | reverse complement strand
ATTTGCATAAAAATATTAAATATTTGATTTTGTTTTGCTTTATTAATGTTTAGTTTTCTATGTTCAGGTCTGCTGTTGAAAATATTTCCAATCATTAAAACTTCTTATAGTCAAGATGTGGAAACCAAAAGGAGCCCCACCCATCACTCCTACTAAGGTAATCCTGTTTTAAAAGTATTTCTGAGAAGCTGCTTCGCAAGTTGTTTATAAATGAAGCCAGTTAGATCATTTTATACGTTGAGATTTTGTATATTTTTGTAATCGCTAATACTGTGAAACTGTGGTATTTTTCATACTTCCATTGCCTCATATGAAGTTTTGACAAAGCAGCATTATAACCTCTCTGAGATGTAGCTGCTTTAAGCAGTCATCACTAAGGTCTACTTCATCTCAGCTGTTAGAACAACAATAATCAATCTGATGGCAGTGAGGGAAAAAAACCCAACATGTTTTCTCTCGCCCTGCAGGCACTCGGCAAAAACAAACACAATCCAAACAGAAGAATTTCTGTCACCGGAGACCCTGAATAAATACAAACACTATAGTTCATGGGTTCTTTAAGTCGAACTAGGCTGAAGATGTGTCTTTCAGCCTTGCAAAGGTAATTACACCAGTTTACTTTTTTTTTGTTGTTGTTTTTTTAAATTTTGTCGACCGTGAACTTTACTCGATTTTCTTTTGATCGAAGGTCAGAGCTCAGCACAAGGTAGTGCCTGTCTGTGAAGTGAAAGGGAAATGTAGCAAATTCTTAATTTTGTTTTGCAAATGAAAATCCAAAAAGTGTGTCATGAATGCAGAAAGTGTTCAGGCCCCTTTATGCCTGATATTCTTCCATTTATCCGGTGTCGGGTCGATGCCACTAAGTAAAACCAAATGCCTTCAGATGTCTAATTATTAAAAAAGAGACCACTTGTGATGGTCCCAGAGGGTTTGGCAAAAAAACATTTGAGAACAAACGGCATCATGAAGACCAAAAGACACACCAGACAGATCAGGGACAAAGTTGTGGAGAGACATAAAGCAGGGTTAGGTTATAAAACAATATAACAATCTTTGAATATCTCACAGTTGACCATCAGCACTGATTAATCCATCATCCAAAAATGAAAAGCCTTTGCCGCCACTACATGTTAATCAAGACATTGCTGCCCACCTATACCAACAGGTAAGATTGCCAATGAGTTGCAGAGAAGCAGATCCTAATAACTCTAGAAAAGCTTTAGAGGTCCACAGCTCAGATGGAAGAATCTGCTAATAAGCTATAAGCTATTAGTTATGGACTCCACAAGTATGCTCTTTATGGATGAGTGGTTTGAAGAAAGCCATTGCTTCAAGGAAGGGATAAGGAGTTCCATTTGCAGAGTGAAAGCCAGCAAACATGCGAGAGTGAATTCACACCCGCCCTGTTTGGTCCGCTTTAATTCGAACTCTGGTTTGTTTGCCTAGAAAGTCCGGTTCGTTTTGGGAGGTATGTGTAATCGAACTCTGAAGCGGAACAAGAAAAAGCAAACTCTGGTTCGACCTAAAAAGCTCGGTCTCGATTCAGTTGACGTGAACTCCGGCGCGGTTCGAATGCGTACGTGAATGCCAAGTGGAGAAACCGCTCCAAAAGCAGGAAGCGGGCTATATATCTCAGGGTATTCTGGGTAAATACTTCCAAAACATAAGTGTGAGTCTTGCGCACATATGTTCTTTTGTCTTTTACCAAAAACAAGAGAAATCCTACGACCGCTGATACATTTTTGTTTACATTTTGAGAAGAAGGAAGTTGTGCTCAGTGTCTTCTTTGGAGGTTTTCTCATTGTTTTATTCAGTGGTTCTCGGTGCGACGCCACCACAGGCGAGGGGGAGAACAGAATTTTCAGAGTTTGGATCATTTGACACATTGGAGTGTGAAACCAAACCGCACCAGCTGAAAACGCAACAAATGTTGCAATTCTAGACCCCCAATCGAACCGAGTCTACTGAACGATCAAATGTGAAAACACAATCTGTGGTCTGATTGAGAGCAAAATGTTTTTTTTTTTTTTTGGTTATTCAAAGTGCTAAGTGCAGGGGAAAACTGACACATACCCTCTGTGTGGTGAAAAGCGATGGCGGTATCATGCTGTGGAGATGCTTTTTTTTTTTCCAACAGGGTTCTAGAAAACAGATCAGTCCTGGAGGAAAATCTGTTCAAGGCTGCAAAAATACTTTAAACTGTGATGGACATTCGTCTTCCAAACATGTTTATGTATTCGCCCAGACTTGAATCCAATGGAGAACCTGTAGGTAGACTTGAAAATTGCTCTTTGCTTACGCTCTCCATCAAATGTGACTGAACTTCTGCTATTTTCCAAAGAAGAATTGGCAAAAGTTTCAGCGTCTGACAATACTCAAATTTCTTGCAGCTGTAATGGACTTAGAGAGACTAAACACAATGGTATGCCACACTTTTTGACGTTTTAACTAGTAAGATCCAGTTAAAAAAAGAAAAAGGATGCATCACGTGCTCCATCACATACAAACATGTTCAGCTTTAGTATTTTTAATGCACTTTAAGAGGCATTTCTGGTGGTTTTACTGGTTTATGCAGCTTTAATCTCATATGTATTTAATAAAAAACAACAACTAAGGAGCAGGTTCCGCTGCAGGTTGAGCATTAGAAAGACCAAAGGCAGTGGCTGCTGAAGTGGATTCTTGATATCTCCAGGTTTTCACGCCGGCCCCCTAAGGGTATCAAGAAGAGGCAGCAAAAATGAGAAACAGTTTAATTTCGCTATTATTTCAACCCCCTAATAATTGCGCAGTGGGGGCATGTAGTACTGTAATTCATTCTCATTAGAGCTTTTTTACTCTTCCTACTGTGGAGATAGTTATGCAGCTCATATGGCCAATTAAAGCACAGAATGAAAGAGATACTTCTTTGGACCAAAAAAAAAAAAAAGCCGTCAAGTAAGAGTGGGGTCTCGTGTGAATCTATCCGGGGGATATGGATATTAAAAGTTCTTCTTTTTTTTTAATGGGGGGGATCTGCGATTATCCCCCAGATATAGCAAAAACAGAGAGAGAAGAACACGCTGGCTGAAATAGCTTTGTGACCCGTGCATAACTCATAAACTGCAGTGCGGCATCAGTTGTATTAATATCACACAGTGCATCCCAGTGTATCCTCGCGCAGATGAATATTTAATTCCCACAGACCTACGGAGCCCGTTGTGCAAATTGAAGACGCGCCTCAAATGGCGCAACGCTCGTAACGACACAATCTGCAGGGCACGGCGGCGCCTCATGATGAACGGGTCTTCATTTGAAACATCTGGTTTGTGACCGGGAGGAGCGCAAGCAGTGGACGCATTACACCAAAACAGAACACGCAGAGAGGAGGGTGGCTGTGTGTGTGTGTGTGTGTGTGTGTGTGTGTGTGTGTGTGTGTGTGTGTGTGTGTGTGTGTGTGTGTGTGTGTGGAGGGGGGGAATCATCTCAACACCCTGCAGGGGGAGAGACTGCATCTGGAGCAAAACTTGAGACTTACCCCGTTTGAACATTTTGCAGGTCTGTGTCTGTATATGCGCTATTTGGTCCTGCGTCCTGCGCGTCTCATCGAGTCGTATATTCCAGGCTTTTGAAACTTGCGCCTTTCACTTTTTGGAGTCGATCGGAAGCGGATTTCCCGGAGGGGGGTGTGGACTGGTTGGGTCTGGTCAGGTGTAAGAATGTCCGGCTGTCGCTCCTCTGGTTCTCCGTGCGCTCCCGTGGATTCGGCACGGAGCCGCAGACTGCCGTGGGGTGGAGGGGGGATGGGGGGAGTGTTGACCAAAAAACAATAAGCTCCTTTTTCCTGAGATAAAATAAAAAATAAAAATAAAATAAAAGTCCGACACACCTCACTGGGAGGTTGCAAACGAGGGGACAGACAGACAGTCGCTGTGAAACCGGTGCAAATAAATCGGTTCTCCCAAGTCCAGCGTATCAGGACGCACAGCAGAACCCTCCTCGCCCAGCCAACTCCTTCCAGACCCGAATGACCGCACAGGCTTGCAGATCAGTTTCTTTGGTCAAGTCAGACCCCAGCACCACCACCAACAAAATCCAAATAAAACAAGCTGTTAAATGTCAGACGGCCATGCCCCCGTGTTCTCATCCAAAATTGCATCACAGTCGTCCGAACCTGTAATTACCATAAATTATTTGGATTCACATCCCGCCTCTGATGTCAGATTATGAGCGCATGACTCCTCAGAAATCATCCCTGCTGATGTGGACTTTGATTCCGTCGCCTTTCTCAAAAGATCCCGCTCCTTTTCCCGGCTCTCACCTCTGCTTACATTTCTGACACCTTATCTGGGAAGATCTCTCGTCGGTCTCCAACTATGGACCAGATCGCTGCGCGCCTAGGGAGGAAGGAAAGAGTGATGCCGCCTCAGCCCCTCCACAGGGCAGCGCGCTGCTCCATCCCTCTTCACTGCCAAGAGTCCTTGTCTGCACCAGCCTGGGACGCATATTATCTGACTCTGGAGGTCCGCCTGACACATCTGAGATGGAAAAAAAAAAAAAAATAATTCATTTATGTATAGTTTACTGTATACAATTGTTGGATAATGTTTCACTTTTGATTTTTTTCGTCCAACTGATCGTGTATTTTTTACTTTTTATTTTTTTTTGGGGGGGGGGGGGGGGGGGGGTTGGACATCGTTAATTTAAAAAAAAGTTACTTAGGGTAATGCTAGGGAGGAAGCATTACCTTAATGGGGGTATTGCGTAACAATTACAACGGAATCAAAATTCGCTGTATTTTTAAATAAAGTTGAAAAATTTCTGGGCAAAAGTATATCAGCTACAATCTTTTTATTGTGCGCGCGCTATATTGCTTTCTTTTTTATTTGTTTCACGTCCCTTTTATTTTTGTTTTCTAATACTTCATAAAGATGTTATTGCCTTTCAAAACATTTTCTTGCGTGTGTTTTGGTTTTGTGAGGGCGAACAGTTCCAGCTAAATATCGTATCAGACGATTCGACGTAAGTGGAAGAAGAAGAAGAAGAAGAAGAAGAAGAAGAAGAAGAAGAAGAACGTAACTTGTGTTCTGGTATTCTCCTCCCGTCCCGCCGCTGTGCCATCGATGAGTTCGGTGCTCGTCTTATCGCGCCTTTCCTCCGCAAGCGATTGGATTCGCCTTTCTGTCGCTCACGTGCTTCTTGTTTGGAAGTGAGCAAACATGGCTGCGCCCGCAACCGAAGTGGAGGTAGTTCCCGTCAAAAAGCCTGCAGGTGAAGGAAACACGTCGCCAATGAAACATGTCATTTGTCGTTTCATGTTCGCTCAGTATTTTATTAACAGTGCGAGTCACATACAGTTTTACCGGCTTTCTTGCAGGAGAGACAACGTGCTGCTTTAAATGTCTCTAATTCACACGACAACACGTCGTTGAATGTCACAGCTGATTCATTTTAAGTAAATTACAACAGTTCTCTTATAGTGCATGCTTTCTGTCTTTAGTTTTAAACCAATCATGTTCCATGAGCAAATGAACTCAGAGCTTTCTATTAGGAAAACGTGCTGAAATTAGTCTACTTTTTAAGCAAACGTGAGTATGGAAAGCCGTCAGTTAGTATAATTAATGCAAAAATCATACCACGTCTTAAAATGCTTTACACTATTTTCCTCATTCAATGGCTTTCCACTTTAAACTTTGGTTCCTTTTTGAATTAACTTAAAATAATACAAAATAGTTCTTATAATATTTGAGTAGACTGCCTCTACTTTTTGTCAAAATTAAAAGTAGACTATGCGTTTGCTTAAGACGTTATAAAGGAAGTGCTAAGGAAATGGGATGGTTGTCTGTCGTAAATTCAAGAGAAGTACTAGTTTTGAGTAAATTAGTTGTTCTTTAAAAAAAATTCATTTTGAGATAAAACAAAAGAAGAAGAAATTAGCTAATTGAACTTTTTAAGCATACCTTAACCTATTATGTTGTTCAGGGATGGGAAAAATAGGCAAGCGTTTAACAAAATATCCACCTCAGCTAGTATTTTATTGCTCTTATTGAGCACTGTAGACTGTGAAGATACAAAATTCATTTTTCAAAGAGTAAGATGAGCAATCATATTTTTACACAGTGTCATGCATTACAGTTTTAATAAAAACTAACCTTGAGAACAGTTTTTGTGTATAGATGACTGTAACTCATCATCTAAAAAATGGAGCAATCTTCTTGACAATGTCTCCAAATGTCTCGCTCGACTCTTAACTGGAAACGTGAGCATGTAGCCACAGTTCCAGCTCCTCTGCATTGGCTGCCAGTTTCTTACCGGATGTTATTTTTTAAATTCTTTTGTAGTTTCTTTTTGTTTTTTCTTTTTTTTAAAGTTATGAACGGCCTAGGATGCGCCTTTGTCTTTTCCAGAACACTTTGATTAAACAATAAACTGCTCTTACATGTTCCCAGAACCAGACATAAAATCAGAGGAGACCGGACATTTGTGTCACTGCTCCTTTTTGTGTAACAACTTACCCTTCGATATTACTGGAACACTTCACATCCCTCCTTTAAAACAATTCTTTTATTCTTCTAATGCATTGTGATCCAACTAGCTTGCCTGTTTAATTTATTGTTTTATTCTGATGTCTTTTCATCTGTATTTTCTTTCTCTTATGAATACCACACAAAACTTTTTTGCAGTTAATATCGGTTCTTAAACTGCTTCAGAAGTGAAGCTGGTGTAGATTTGTTATCCATCTCTGAAAATGTCTTTCGTCTACAACAGAAATGTAGACGAAAGCTCATATGTTTGGTGGTGGTCGGCGGCGCACATGTTGGGAATCACACTCATGTTTTCTAGTCTTGTCCAATTATTAACCCCTTCTGGGATAATGTTTCCCTATATATATATATACATATATATATATATAAACATTCTTGAAGATCAAAAGTTTGCCATCATAGGAGCCATTCCTGAAGACTTGGTTGAAAAATGGCAAAAAAAACAAACAACAAAATATATATATATATAGTGTTATATTTAGCCTTATGTGTTGTTGCAGGGTAATTTTTTCTTTCTTTTAGTCCTCACTGTTTCAGTAAAAACTGCTGTTTGTGCTGGTTGTTCATCGTAGCTCAACAATTCATGTGTGCTGCTGTGTTTGAAACTAAAGTGATTTCTGCAATTTCATACCATTTTTTCTTCTTATTTCAAACTATATGATGTAGATGGTCTTTTAAAACATAAAAAGAAAATCTTGATTGTTTTCCTTTTAATAGAAATGTATTTACACCCATCCCCCCTCTGTCCCCACAAAAGGGTACAGATTTTATTTAAGATCTTTTTTTTAAAGAGAAAACCTGATGAATGACTACATTATTTACATTAGCTATCTATAAATATTTCTTTTAGATTTTAGTTTTTGATTCAAACAGTAATACATTCTCCATCTTTTAAAAAAAAAAAAATATTTGCACAATGCATACTGGAATAATGCATTTATTGTGTACTCTGTGGAAATGTAAACTTGCACAATAAAGTTTTTTCAACTCTTCTCTGATTTCAATTAATTTTAAACCCATCAGTGATTTGTGGAAATCTAATTTGAGTGACGGTTCCTTCTCTGTAATCTGCTCTTCCCGCCCACCGGTTGTTAATGTTCTGCTGTTGGTCATCTTGTATGATTCAACCCGGTTTGTTTTCTCAAATTGATAATATGTCAACGATCACCTTTCGTCTGCAGCGCGGGGCCCTCGGCGGGTAGCCAATCAAATTCCAGATGAAATCCTCCAAGACCCTGAGCTACAGGAAGCCATCAGAGTCCTGCCGTCAAATTACAACTTTGAGATCTACAAGACCGTTTGGAGAGTGAGACAAGCAAAAGCGAAGAGAGGTGATTCCTTTAATCTTCCTGTAGACAATTTGTTCATTTTAATTTCTATATTTACACTTTCGACTCACCTTGGCTTAATATTTGCTTTCGAGAGGAAAGTTTTGCAGATGTTGAATGGTAATATGGCAGGTTTAGACAATCCTTTACATCATTGCAAAAATATATTTTGCCGATCTTACCTTAAGAAAAATATGATGTTTTACACTTATGTGTCTGCATGTGCTTTACTTTGACGAAGTTTGATTCTAACGCTGAAAATTGCCTAATTTCAACAATGCTTTTAGAAAATGAATCAGTAAGCGGAGCTCCTTTGAACAAATGATGTTTTAAAAGGGAAAATATTTTAGCTTATTTTTATTTTAATAATTTAAAGCACCAAAACAAGTTTGAGATTTTTAGATGTTGAGTATGAGTATGGTGATTTGAAAAGAGAAGCATGTTAAAAAGCAGTTCTATATTTTAGGCAGACTACATGGCACTCAACTAATGGGATAAATGTAATTTTTATTATTTCAATCAATCAACGAAGTTTATCCGCATAGTACATATCAACAACACGGTTGTTCAAAGAGCTCTGCCTTGTGAAAACCATATAAAACATCATTATATATTACATAGTTAGCAGTTGAGAATACTAATAACAGACATTACATTTTGGCGAATACCATCAATACATCAAATATGTTGGTCAATATTCCAGTTATTATGGTTCAAAAACAAGTATGCAGGTTTGTTGTCTTGATTTAAAGGGACTCAGTGTTTCAGCAGTTTTGCAGTTTTATAAGACTTATTGAGATATGACTTGGTGCAAAAGACTTAAGTAACAAAGTGAGCATCAAGGAAACTTCAGATTGTTATTTTGTCTGTTTTGCACTTTTCTCAGAAATGTTACATAAGTGTATTACTTAGAAGAGACAAAACTGTTAGAAATTCCCATATTTTCTGTTAAACTGTTGAGTTGCATGGAATATTTCACCAGTAACTCATTATTATTTCATACATATAACTAGATTTGTATTACTTCTCAGAGGTAGGGGACTTTTAGATTACATTGCATTTGGCATTTGATACAGAAAGCCAGTTTATGGTAAAAATGTTTGAAGCCATATATGAGTGTGTTTTGACTTAACTGACTTTGATAACTGCTACTGTGCAATTTCCCACCTGCAAGATGTCCTTTTTTTAAAAAAGGTTACCTTTGCCTCCACTGACAGTAAGATGAGAATTTCTGGAAACTGCCTCAGGATGAATAATCCACCAAACCAAATAGGAAAAGTAGTTTCTCTGAGCCATATTAAAAAAAAGATATATATATATATATATATATGTATATGTTATACTAACAAAACGTGCATTGAGGGTGGCTTCTTTTGAAGATGGTTTAAGCTCCATGTTGCTGTAATTTTACAGAAAGGTGTTTTGTTTTTTTTCTGGCGCTCTTCTCTCTCCCTCCTCTGGGTCACTAAACTGAAGCAAAATGCTTTTCACATGCACTTCATGTCTTGTGTGCTTTGGTGTCAGTTAACACTGAATTTGTAAATGGAACATGTTGGCCTTTTTTGATCTTTAGAGTGATGGCACTCCCATAGGAATTGTGCTGGTGTGTTATTGACAGTTGTGGAGAACTGCACTCACTCCGAAGCTGCTAGTGCCCCAACTCAGATTTTCTTTTCTCCTCACTGTCCATACAGGAAGGTTTCTAAGCACACCACCTGTGAATGCAGTTTCCTCTTTTTACTTTTCCCCTTTGAATAGGTGTGGAAAATAGAGGATGGAGGAAAAAAATTGAATTGCCCAACTGAATTCTAAAATTTACTCAAGAAAATGTAATTTCTAAAAAAAAAAATCTACCTTTGCGTGGACGTCCTCATTGAGTCCTCATTGAGTATGCGCAGACCTCCATGGAGTGAAGTATGCCAGTGTATATGAAACCCTTAAGCCTCCTCATGGGGTCAACTGCAGACCTTGTTCTTAATAAACCTACTTGGTCTTCCTCTATAGCAGAGGAGCCCAAAGTGGGTCCTCGAGGGCCGGCATCCTGCATGTTTTAGTTCTCTCCCTGGTTTAACGCACCTGGATCCAATGATGGCTCATTAGCTGGCCTAAGAAGAACATTGACATGCTGAAAGGTTGTTACTACCACCAGGGAGAGAACTAAAACGTGCAGGATGCCGGCCCTCGAGGACCCACTTTGGCACCCCTCCTCTATAGCTTGGTTTCCATTATAAATGTACACAAAACTTATTTTTTTGGCTGTTTTTCTCTCTAAAACACAAATTTCTTTCATGGTTTGTTCACTATTGGCTTGCGAGCCAGTGAGCGATGGGCCAGTTCTAATTCCAATTCAGTACTAGTTCTTTTTTCTTGACACCACTTATTTTTGTTGTAATCTGTTGATGACAATGACAAATAAATCTTATCTTATCTTTTTGTATTTCTTCTATGAAGGCGCAATCGGTATGTCCTCTGTCGGTAAAGCTTGAGTTATTCAGAGGGTTAGCGCAATAACAAATTTTGCTGGATGATAAATAGTCCCAGCAATTATTATGATAAAAGATAATATTGTAGTTTTTGAGACCATTTTCAAGCAAGTATATAGAGAATGGCAGAGTAATGCAAGGTCGACCGCTCAAATTCCAACCAACTTTAATTTTCTAAAGAACACTTAACACTGAAAGTGGAAGATATTTAAAATATCCAAAATAAAACACAAGCGCAAAACAATAAATGAAACAGAAATAAAAACCACACACAACCAAAATCATAAATAAAATGGATTATGATGTCTTTAAGAACAAAATTGCTTGCAACAAGCTTGCCCATTGCAAGCTTGCAACAATGGGCACGCTTTGTTGCTTGCCCATTGCTTGCATTGCAATGGGCAAGGAAGCTAGCCCATTGCTAGCTTCCTTGCTTCTTGTTCACACATTTAAAAATAATTGTAAATTTTACTGTTACATGACAAATCTCCAAGAAATGCATAACACTTGTCTCCGATTTAGGTTTTAACTTATCACAGGTACTTATGCGCTGACAAACTGAGAGGTGATTATTCCAAATGTATTTAAAAAAAAAATAAATAAATTTAAAAAACTGTCGGCTCCAGGGGCTCTCCTTGCAGATTGTCATTTTACCCGGCAGTCCTACATAACTTGGTGAGGCTCATTCTTTTATTTATATATTTTTTTCTGTGTCCAGTAGATTTTCCTTTCCAATAACAAACACTCTGGGCCCGACTGGGAGCCACATATTTTGGTATCTTTTCTCTTTATAGCATAGCATAGCTATTTTCAGTTTCTGCTCCCACGCAGTGCTCCATGCATGTTTTGACTTCTACTAATGCTTGGTTTTTCATCTACCAGCCTGAGCCTGAAAAAAGCTAAATATCTTTCACCAACACGTAATATATGATCCTTCTGTCCCTTATTGTCATCAATAGAAATATGCAAATTGTATGCCAAAAGGATTACATCATTGTATTTATTTATTTTTAAAGCATTTGCTGTTGGCAGTTGCAGTGTTAGGTTTGCTACATCCTGCTGGTGCAGGTTTTTTAAAATGTATTTATTTATTTTTATCTGTGCTCAGCCTTTCTCTGAACTCAAAGAGCATAACTCACCTTATCACCCTTGTTCCTCTTTGTTCCTCATAGTGTCCATCTGTTTCTTTGTCATCCTTTGAACTCCTCTTGAGTCTCACACAATTTGTTAAAAATTGGGTACAGAAGAACAACACACGATAGAATCTAATACTGACCGTCTAATAACTTTGGTTTGTATCGGCTGTGAAATAAAAAAAAGTAAAAATAACTTGGAAAAAATTGTTGATCCTCTGTACCATTTGACTTAAAAAATTATTTAGCTTTTAAAATGACCTGACTTAGGTTTAGGTTTTTGATAGATAACACTTTATTGATTTGTCCCAGCATAGCATACATTAACAAAAATAAAAATAAAAGCAATAAAAAAAACCCACTCTTACAATGCGTAGTGATGGTCTTAAACACACACACACGTAGCTCAGTAGATTGATAAAAATGTACATTTTTATCAATCTCTCATTTTTATCAATGAAGTTGTGCATTCTTCATAAAAATCACAACTTTAGAGAAAATGTATGTATTAAAAAGTTTGTTTTGTAAAGGAAATAAATCCATCCACACTATTTAGTCAAATTCTTGGAAAAAAAAAAGTATTGTCAATTATTCAAATCAACTATTTTTGATTATAACTTTGAATCAATAAATGGATGTGTTTATTTGCTTAGTAGGAAGGCTTTCGCAAAGTGTGCACATTTGATTGGCTGCAGCTATCTGTTATTTTCCTTCTTGATTGCTAATAAGACAGTAAAGGCTGGCTTACTCTTTTATTCACAAACTGAATATTATATTTCTTTCGTTACATTTTATTTTATGTTTTTAAAAAACGACATATTGGAAAATATTTATGCTTTTCACAATTTTAAATGGATAAGTCTTTATTGGGATTAAAACTACCAAACCCTTCTTGTGATTGCTGACCAGCTTTTTATGTGTTCTCACTGCTGTTTTAAAAAAAAAATGTTTTTTTGTTGTTGATGAGAATAGTCAGAAAAATCCAAAACAAAACACTGAGATCAACATGAGAAACTAACGCGATTAATGTGGATCACTTAATGTTCTGCTCATATTGCACCTAAAAACGACTTATTTTTGGAACAAAAAATATCATGTTTTCATAAGCTGCTGTTCTAATCGTTCCCTTTTGGATGGTGTTCTAATATGTCAGTACTCAGCTTGCACCGGAACCGTATCGCAGTGTCAGCTTTGTGATTCAGTGTTTTTGGCTTAGCAACGATTTTCTTTTACAACTTTTAATTAAATTTTTTTTCCCTGTTGTCTTGCAGCCTGTGTCATGCCAATCTTCAGGACACAAAATGCAAATAATGTTGATCGCTTAGCAAAGTTTCCTCTCGGATTCCACTGAATTTATCTTAAGCCTACGACAGTCGCCTGTGATTACCGTTTTCTCTGGCTTCTGATGTTGCACTTTATGGGGGGAAAAAAGTTCCAAAACGTATTGTGTTTGTCCTGGTGTAGGAAGGTTTTAGAATCTGACACAATGTTTGCAGCTACACAGTAATGAAAAAATGCAATATTTAGTCTTTATCACTCCAAACTATACCATTACGTAGATTTTAGGGTACATTGTGCAACTCTTGTTTATAGATAATTCATTACATTTTATGTTTTCTTCTTAACATTTGAGTTTTATTTCTATCAATAATGTTATATGCCGGAGATCATGTTCATAGGGAAATAATAAATGAGCTCAAACCCAAACTGCAAGTTCTTATGTAGAAGGCAGAAGGCAACTGGATTTCTAATCTTGGTTTGAAAGTCCATTCCAGATTAGGGTGCTTATCTGTTCAACACTGTTAGGTTTCTAAAGGAGCAGTATTAGGTAAAATAAACTTTTTTTGAGCTTAACATTGTGTCATAATGTTAATGTTCACTCATCAAAAACATACCTGGCGTGTTGCTTTGATTCTTTCATGCATGTTTGAGAAATCCTTTAATTTCCCGTGGCAACCAATCAGCTGTGCAAAACACTTGGGTGGACCTAGCTCCGCCTTCAAGGACAAAGCTCCTGCAAGGAACTGCAGTTTCCAAGCTTTATACTCACCGAGCGCCCCTCCCCTGCAGCTTCCCTGCTTGGCTGTTTTTAGTGTTTTTTAGTGTTTTTGTTGAGGTAAGTCTTCGATATTTGGTCTGTTGGGGCAGAAATGTCTCTCAAGTCGAAAGCATTTATAAAGCTTAGGTCTAAGCCTTAAGCTTGCACTCTCACTTCTGGCATCTGACTCATCCTTTCACAGGAACCAACAGTCGGAGACAGCTCTTTATTTTCCGTCCACTATGGCAGAGGTGCACTCTGGAATCCTTCTCCGCTAATAAACCTGCCCTTTTCCATGTAATGACCCGTCTCCTTGCCTGCATGAGCGCCGGGCGATCCCTTAACCTTTCATCTGTAAGAAGCACTCCCGCTCCACCCCCTCTTATTGCTCCGTCTATCACTCCATCCCGTGTACATCCCACCTCAGCCTGCTCGGCCCGTTGTCTGCTCCATCTTTTATTACTTCACTGAATTGCTGAAATTGTTTCAGGCCAAGTCAAGTAAAAAATACCCTTTTGTGTACTGAATTCTGGGACTTCAAACTAAACGGGTTCACAGACACGTTGATGGATTTCTGGTGGAAAGATGTGACAGAGTTAACTGGCAGAAAATGTCATTGTTGATTGAAATAAAGATTTTGGTGCAATGTTGCTCACACGGCTGTGTTGAAATCGATGGCAGGCACCTCCCATGAAAACCTCCTGCACTCTGGGTGTGTTTTTCAGAATAAACTCAATCAATAAATTTAGCTCTATCTCAGTAAATTTGAAAGTCATCAAAAAGTTTTTCTGTTATGCAGCTCAAAAAAAGTGAAACTCATATATACAGTGGGTAAAATGGGTAATGAACACATCGCCGACTTTAAAATAAATGTATTTAGAAAGATGCAAATAACATAAAAGTTTCACTAGATGTTGGCAACAACCCATCCAATCCACATATGCAAAGAAATCAAACAATACATGTACTTAAAATGTGTCATTAAATAGGTATTATTAGTGCTAATTTCTATAGATCCATCCTTTAAACCACAAAAGTTCTATTGTCCTGAACTCTGAACTCTTTGGTTTTTGGGCTGCAGTTCGGCACATCCCTTGTGATGAGCCACTTCTGAAGCAGATACAACATCAGAAGCCTCTTACCTGGGCTAAGGGGGGAAAAAAAGAAGACTGGACTGTTGCTCAGTGGTCCATAGTAATCTTTATAGATCAAAGCGAAAATTTGCATTTCATTTGTTAAATCAAAGTCAAAGAGTCTGGAGGAAGATTGGAGAGCCACAGAATTCAAGTTCTTTGAGGTCCAGTGTGAAGTTTCAACAATTAAAGCTCCCACATACTTCATACAAAGCCAAACAGTCGCCACAAAGTCAAGTGGTTTTGGGACATATGCATTGGCACACACCTTTCATGGAACACCACAGACCAGCTGTGGGACGCCCCTCCTCGTCCAGTTTACGCCACGCCACTGCTGTCGGGAGATTCTCCTTACCTCAATGCATCCTCTGTTTAGCTTTTCCAAAACAGTCACGGAGCTAGAGCCACACTTTCTTTTAGACTTCCTCCTCTGTGAACAACGATGTTACAGTTTTCATCCAGGAGTTAACTATTTGCCAGTCTTATTATTATTATTATTATAGTACTAGAGAAGGATCGAGCAAATGTACATTATTCCTCACCGCGTCAGATAAACGTTCCGTAAAAGTACTCATGTTCTACGAATTCAAAAACCAGATAGTGGAAGCGGTCTAGTTGAGGAGAAATATCAACTCTGCTATCTGAGCTCATTTACGCATAAAATATGGCAACAAACTTCTGACCACGCAAACAACACTTCGAAATAGTTCAACCAGGGTCTGGTGTAGAGTTCGGCAGGCGGATGCCTCCCTACAGACAAAATGACACAATTTTCGTCACGCGTCGTCTACATCAATGAGAACAGATTTTGGCACTTCAGATGAAGTATGTCGGGACCTTTAGTGATGATTTGGGGAGTCCTGTCATCTGTTGGTGGTGGTCCATTGTTTTTTAGACATGTCCAAGGTCAGCACAACAGTCTAAGAATACCTTACTCTTCTCTCTGCTGATAAGCTTACTATAAACACTGTCCTTATGTCCTTATGGGATCTGCCCACGCTGCCAGAAGTACAAATACTTTGCTTAACGACCATGGTGTTACTGTGAAGCATCCTGCCCTGACCCAAACGCCACACAGAATCTGAAGTGTTGTCAAGAGGAAGATGAGGGACAACACACCCAACAGTCCATACAAGCTAAATGCTGTTATTACAGCAACCTGGGCGTTCTTAACATCTCAGCAGTGCTAGAGATCCCCTCCATGCTACATACTGTGATCCACTGCAAGAGCTCCCCTCATCAATTACTGAGTGCTTGTAATCGACTATGTTGTTTTCTGAAGAAAATAAATGTGGCTTTTGTCCAGCTGTCATCATCAAAACTATCAAACATAAATGCTTGCAATATGCCACTGAGCACAAATATATCTAACGAGTTCCACATTTTGAAATGAATTTATGAAACAAATTAACACCTTGATGTCAATTTATTGAGATGCACTTCCCATAAAATGAAGACATGACCTGCTAATTAAAGTGATCGCCACAGCAATAAAATTTAAAATGATTATTTTGAAAAGATAGAAAACGACACAACCATAAAAGTAAAAAAAAGAATCAACCCCATTTGATGTAAAATTGTCAAATTTACGTTTTGTTTTCATAATGTAGGTCATTTTTGAGAGCAATAAGAAGCACGTCACTTGCAACTCTGCGATAACCATCTTTCACTTTGAACATGAGGAAATTATTATTCAAATCTCCCACAGCTGGTGAAATAATCTACCTTTTTTATTATTTTGTCAAGTTAGAAAAAATATCTGAAAATCAGATCCTTTTTTGTTTTTAGCAAATATTCACGAGCTGCGTTCCAATCATTACCACCACATTCCTTCTCTTGACTTTGTGCCACATTCACCTTCTCGTTGTCATCCCCGTAATCCACATCTGACTTTTCGCCTTTTCTTCCTCTGAGGATTACAAATGGCTCCATCAGTGTGTTTGCAGTGACTGAGAACAAGATGTTACCATGTTTAATTAATGGACACAGAAAATTATTAATATCACTAAATGTGGCTAAATTGTTCCTGGATTAATTTTTGATATACTATTTGTTTATGGAAAAAAATCTTAAATGCATCTGTCAAGACATTTGCACTGCTGTAATGATGGACATTTTAGAGGAAAGCACTTTTATTTAAAGATGAAGATCTAACTTGTGAATGTAATTAGAGGCAAATTACTATGTTAGGATTTTGAATAGAACCTAAACTTTTTTTCTTTTATTTTTATTTCCTGATTACATCCAGCTGCTGTCATTTTAAAAGTGTATTTTTTTTTTAGCCTCAGCTAATCCTGAATGAAGTGAGGAATATCAACATAATGCTGTTTAAACCCTGAATGGCTGCATTCAAAGAAAATCAAAAACAGACAGAAGTGTTTGATCCTTTGACATTCCCTTTATCAGCCCATAAATGCAATTGCACTGATCCCAGGTCAGAGCCCTTCAAGAGAAATTAGCTGGTTTTCATCACTGATTGACTGATTTAACAGGACTTTTAATCTGATGTTAGCATTGTGTTAGAAAGTAGATCCGTTTTCCTTAAACAAAACCAGGTAATCTGGTTTACTTAGTGTAAAATCTGAGCACATTATAACAATCACAAATCACTTTTTATTTTGGCTGTACGTTTTGCACAGAGTCTAATTCTTAATTTTTGGTATCTAAAAATGGAATATTGACCAGTCATAATTACGTTTGAAAGACCTTAAATTGTAATTACAGATGTGCGACCTGTCAAATGACAGATCTAGTGACCCATCCATCCATCCATCCATCCATCCATCCATCCATCCATCCATCCATCCATCCATCCATCCATCCATCCATCCATCCATCCATCCATCTTCTTCTGCTTATCCGAGGTCGGGTCGCGGGGGTAGCAGCTTCAGAAGGGAGGCCCAGACTTCCCTCTCCCCAGCCACTTCTTCTAGCTCTTCCGGGGGAATTCTGAGGCGTTCCCAGGCCAGCCGAGAGACATAGTCCCTCCAGCGTGTCCTGGGTCTTCCCCGGGGCCTCCTCCCGGTGGGACGTGCCCGGAACACCTCACCAGGGAGGCGTCCAGGAGGCATCCTGACCAGATGCCCAAGCCACCTCAACTGGCTCCTCTCGATGTGAAGGAGCAGCGGCTCTACTCTGAGTCCCTCCCGGATGACTGAGCTTCTCACCCTATCTCTAAGGGAGAGCCCAGCCACCCTAAGGAGAAAACCCATTTCGGCCGCTTGTATCCGCGATCTCGTTCTTTCGGTCATGACCCAAAGCTCATGACCATAGATGAGGGTGGGAACGTAGATCGACCGGTAAATCGAGAGCTTCGCTTTTTGGCTCAGCTCTCTCTTCACCACGACGGACCGGTACAGCGCCCGCTTGACAGCAGACGCTGCGCCAATCCGCCTGTCGATCTCCCGCTCCCTTCTTCCCTCATTCGTGAACAAGATCCCGAGATGTAGTGACGTCATTTGAAATATGTTGAAATGAATTTTGACTCGTCAAAATGTAACTGAAGACATCTTAAATTACCTTTTAGCATAGACAAAATGTAGATCCATTTTTAGCTATCTAGAATGTAATTACGGCTAGTCAGGATGAACTGATTTTATGTTAAAAAGGTTTGCCATACACTGGCTGCACTTTGTATTGTATTTCTGTTCATTTAGTGTTTCACATATTTTACTCTTTTCATCTTTTTTTGATTCTGCAACCTAACAGATCCCTCTTTTGTCATATTTTATAAATATGTCTTAAGTTGAATATTGTGAGAAAATCACAGTTATCTGTTTATTCAGTCAGTATTTGACACAGCTCACACAAAACTGTTAAAATATGTGCTTTTAAAAAAAATTCTGCATAATTAAAAATTTAGTGCATCATGTTGTGGAAAGACGGTTGACCCTCTTGATATAAGAGAAGCCGAGTTTTGTAACAAAGTGGCTGCTTGGTAATTAATTGATTAATAAGATCTATTCGTTCACTAATCGATAACTTGCATCCCTAATAGATTATACTAGTGATTATATTGAGTGACGGAATACAACTGTTGGTTGAAAAATAACTAATGCTGTAAGTGCTCAGTTTGCGCAGGTTATCATCAACTAGATGTTTTCAGATGAACCGGCTGCATTCTACATTTTCCTCATTTCTCTATCTTAAGAAGTTTCCTTTGCCAAAGCTCCCACATGTTTTCCAGCGAATGTAGTTCAGATCCCTTGTGTGCGCCGAGCCGACTCACTTCTTATTACTGAGGTTTTGATAGAAAACATGTGAAATATCTTTATCCAGTTCATTTTTTTCTTTCTTTAATATGCTTTTTTTTGAGGAGGAGGAGGAGAATTTTTCATTCAAAGCCGGTTTGTGTGTTTACATTAGTAGCAGTCATTTGTCTTTGAAGGAATATGCATAAAGGAAAGGGGCTCCCTGATTGCATGCAGGGTGCAGCAGAGATGATAGGCAAACTGTGCTTCTGGGCGCTTTTGCTTGTGTTTATTAAAATGAAAAAATAAAAGAACTAAAGCATGCCTGTCTTCGAGTCTGAGAAGAGACACAAACTGCTTAGCAAAGCCCTAAAATTAGATTTTTCTTTCGGGTTTCTCGGCTCATGTGTCAGTAAATCAACTGACCTCTTATTGTTGGGATCAGAGGACCAAGTGAAAGTTAATTGGTTGCCTGACTTTAAGGGCAGAATGACTCAGCGCTGCGCATGGCGCTGGTGGCGAGTTGTGAGCCGCAGAGAGCTGCGGTAATCGTTTTGGACTCTCCAGCAGCCCGTCACCCGCTAAAACGCGACCGGCAGCAGCAGAATTAATATTTCTCTGAAATGTCACCGTTTGCTATCAGCGTTGTGAACCAGCACCGCTGTGCCGTCCACCAGGTTTGCAATAACACGTCTCCCATTGCTAGAACACGAGTATGTAACATCTGTTTGTCGTCGTCTTTTTCGTTTCAGTCGCTTTGCAGCTTCCGGAGGGCCTGCAGATGTTTGCTTGTGCCATCGCCGACATCATAGAGAGGTAAGCTGGAGGAACTAAAAAGGTGTTTTGTTTATTTTTTTATTTCAGATTATTGTTATTTGGGAGTGTGCGAACAAGCTGCAGGCGTAGAAGTCAAACCAGCAGCATGTAACCTTAAACTTGCCGTGGCCACTTGGCACTCATTAGCAGACTGAGAGCATCATTGTAACGCCACGCCTTTGACTCAACCACCAGTTCTGCAGAAAATGAGATGTGATTAAGCTGTGTTTTTTTGGGGGGGTGGTTTTTTGGACGGAGAAGATACCGGAGCTCCTGTTGCTCTCAGTTGGAGTGGAGGGAAGAGTTATCATTCTTGTTAATTACATCCACGTTGGCCCTAATGCATCAAACAGACTTTATTTTATTTTATTAAATTTCTTTTATTTCTTTACTGAAGGAAGGAGGATTTCCGATTAAACATGTTGTAGCTTCTACAAGTATTTTAGTCTTTTATATTTCGATATTTTGTTGGAATTGCATGTGATTGGCAAACACAACGTAAGGCTGCAATTATTTTAGTAATCAATTATTACATCGATTATTCTAACAATTAATTGATTAATTTGACAATTAATCTGTTAATCAGATAAAAACCTTTGCCACATTCTGCAAATGTTTCACTATGGCCTTTTTTATACAATACTGTAAATACATAAAATATGCAAGTAAACAGATAATTGAACTCCTTATTCAAATAAAAGCCATTTTGTTGACAAAAACACAACACTAAAATATTCCTTTACTCAGCAAAGGATTAATCTGCATCTAAAAAAAATACTTGTAATATCATCATGTGAAAAGCTCATCCCTTTGTACTTGACTTAGCATCAAGGCAGTGATAATGCTGATCTGTTGAATATTATTTGGATTGACTGATTAATAATTGGACATCAAATTGTGCTTAGTTGGAGATTTTATTTTACTATATTTGAACTGGGTGAAGCTAGAACTATGCCACTTCAGGAGTTCTGGGTTGAGCATATTTACAAACAAATAAGTTTTTTTTTTTATCTTAAATGCAAAATGTACAGTATATACATTGGGTCAATACAGCCAATGCTGCAATGGAATGGTTTGGATCAAAGCATGTTTATATGTTAAAGTGGTCCAGTCCATACCTAAAATCTAATGTAGAATAGGTGTCACGAGTTGAAAACATCGATTTCCACAGATTGGGAGTGACTGACAAAACTTTCTATTACCACTTGTGGAAACTCATCAACTCATGATCCACGTTTTATTGTTTCTGTTTAGTGAAACATTTTGGAAACCATATCTCATTTTCGCTTCACACCACAATCACGTGTTCATCTGTCACATAAAATCCTGATAAAACACGCTGAAGTTTCCAGTTGTAATGTGACAAAAATGCGGGGAAACGGGACACGGATGCTTTCGCTCTGCGCCGCAATGGTCCACCGCATCTGAACTCTGGTTCTGGCTGGTCTCCAGTAAATTAGATTTTGTTTTGTAGTGCTTATAAAAAAAAGACACATTTCAAAACACATTTGAGCAAGTGGGCCATAATGTACTTAAAACATCTTTTTTTTTTCTCTCTTTCTGTTTTGCTCTCCCCCTGCTTGCTGTTACTGCGGTCTCATTTTGCTCTCAGCCTGCCCTTGTTTCCCCAGGAGCTGTGCCTGTCATGTGTTCTCTTAAAGAAAATGGGTGCTATCATTAAACACTTAGCGTGGATTCCTTACTGTGTTTCGTCAATTGAAACCCGATTACAAAATGGACAAGATGAACGATAGAGTGCTGGGAGCTCCTATAAACTTTTCAGGGCGAGTGAGGTATTTGATTTCATGCAGGAAGCTTAGATCACATCAGTTTTAGTGTGTTAAGTTTGTTCTTGATTACACGGGCTTTATATTACGATGCCTTGCTGCACTTATTTAAAATATAAATAGTAAGGCCGCACACTTGCTAAGTGTTGAGCTTTGTCTTTCTGTCGCTACATTTTTATACATCATCTCTTACACCGTAATGCTGTTTATCTTTACTGCTCCTCTGTGAGGCGTCTGCTGTTTCTCTATCTCCTGTTCGACTTACAGTCAGTTCTGCTTCTTTAACACAAATAAGATAGAGTGCAGTTTTGATGATAGACTCCGGTCTTATCAGCTCTGCTGCTATCAGACTGAGAGCTGCCAATATGTGCTGCGGCGCGCTCAGACCGCACATCTGTGCAGTCCACATTGACGCTACGTGTTTGGACGTCCATCACGGAACGCCGCTAAATCGGCCTCATCTCCTCTAATGAGAGCAATTAGCGGACACTAATTGCTTTTCTGACTTCCTTTATAGCTCGTCTTTTATCATTTGTCTCTCAATGTTTTTCGCCTTCTCGTCGCCATCTGCATGATTTTTCCTCCACACTGCAAAGCAGAAAATATCTTTCTCACATAGTTTTCATTTTGATCTGCTGGATTACTGATGCTTTTTTATTTCTTAATAAAGATCAGAGCAGGCACAAAGTAAGCAGGTTTTCTAATGTTTAAAAGTTAACTTAAATTATTATAATTTTTTTTTTTTTTAAGAGAACAGATGGTTCAAACTGGAGGTGTGCTGATCAGATACTAATATCTGTATTGGTCCCGATATAAAAAAAAATTCTACATTAGGTGCCGGTGACAATGTGGCTGATCTATAAAGGCAGATCTGTTCAGTCTAATTCTATGCTTTGTGCTCTGGGTGACGTCATTCTTTATTTTTTTTATTTCACATTATATCATCCCTTCCCTGGAATAATGTCCTAAGTTATTTTTTGTCAAAAGGGATTTTGGCCAAAAAAATAACAACTAAATCATTATTTCTTTCTTTCCAAAAAATGTTTTAGGCAAAAAAAATAAAAATCACTTTGGGAAAAAATGACTTGGGTCATTATTTTAGGAAGCTTACGATATATTAGAATTTCTAATTTCAGTTTCTGAACCATTTAGAAGAATATTAGTTTTATTTATTTTTTTCTCCGAAGAGTTTTTGCGGCGCTAGTGGCTTTTTTTTTTTTTTTTGTACAGTAGGCAGACAGGAAGGAAGGTGAGGAGAGGGGGGAAGACATGCGGCAAAGGTCGTCGGGACCAGGAGTCGAACCCGCAACGTCCGCGTCGAGGACTAAGGCCTCCAAACGTGGGGCGTGCTAAACCCCTGCGCCACCACAGCACGCCCCAGAAGAATATTAGTTTTATTTTTACATGTTTATCAAAGGCAGTCAACCTATTGTTTTTGTCGGTATCAATTTCTTTATTACTTATTTCACATTGGCTGTTCTACTCCTACTTGCACTGACTGAACAAATTAATGTTGTCTTTACATGTTAGGCCAAGCTTGTGAAGCTACTGGCGTATTTATGTATGCTGGTGAAAAGTTATCAAATAAATTTGTAATTCAGTACATTTATTCAAAAAAAGAAACATTTTAAATCCATTTAGCAGAGTTTTTTCTGTATCCGATCATATCGGCCGATACTAAACCTCAGATATCTGCTTTAGTATCAGAAGTGAAAAAGGGGATTAGTTCATCTCTAGTTCAAATCACTCTTTAAAAGCCCCAAATGAAGTCATGTTTTGGTTGAATAACCATAAACAACTTACATTAGCTTTACTTTACATTTGAATAAATTCACCATTACTGTTTTTTAAAGCTTTTTAGCAGATTTTTTCATGGTTTATCCAACATTAATTTATTTAACATTAAAAGAAATTAATGCTTTTAGTCACTGCTAAGACGCTAGTATAGCTACAGTCTGACCGGGCATGATTTTAGGTTTTTAGTAGCTACAGTAGCTGTATCCTTGCCTGTGCTTGCTTTTGCCTCCCAGTTGTGTGGTCCTTGATTTCTCTGTAAAGATAAAGCCCTAACTTTTTAAAGAGGAACCTAAACCAACCTTGTTTTTCTGTCTACTTTAGCTCATACTATATATAATCTCTTAAGTTGTGCCCTTAGAGTGAGGATAGCCTTGATAACAATCTCGGCATGGCACATGAGATTTAGCAGATCCTTTCAGTGGATTAACCCATAGGTGAAAGTTTTCTGCTTCTGGATGTTTAATTTGACACCCTACCTCTCCCACCCTCCCACCTCCACCAATAAAGATTGCTTCCTGTTCTGCTGCACTGCCGTGGAGCTGTAGCTTTTCACGTTAAAACTAAAAAAAGATCACAGGACGGAGCATGACGGAATATTTAGAAGCATCTATGCAGCAAAAAAAAATGCTAGCATGTTGGCAGAACTTAGCGCTGACCTTGTCTCACCTGCAGATGTTTAGTATTACTAGAAGTCAAAATAGCATCATATGTTGGACCGATTTGTCATCCCTATTACCAACCCCTGTTACATGGACCGGGCCGAGATCCATATTGAAATTAGGATGAAAAGCTTAAGCTGCACCAATAGTTAGGACCTTCAGCTGGATGGATTGCAAAGTCTTAATGAGGACTAGCTCTTGTGAATCATGATGTGCTTCGGCCAAAACGTGTAACGTTTTATATATGCATGTTTACAATAGATAATAATGTAACAATAATATCTATTTAGTTGTTTTGGCATATTTTTGCTCAGTATTTGAACTAGGAAAAAATATGCTGAAAAGGATGATCTCTCAAACAGTTATACTTAAATACAGTGTAGCACTGTAGGAAAAAAACAAAAATAAAATTAAAAAAGAGGCAAGAATCACAACTAGCAGCAAATGACATAAATTAAAGAACTCATTGATGCTCATTAGAGCAGTGATCTGTTTGTTCCAATGCTCAGCCTCTTTTATCTGATTCTCTTTGTGCCAATTTATATAATTCAGTCCGCTGCCTGTGGTGACAATGTCATATGGGTTGAAAGATTAGTTTAGAGTCAGCTCTCACAGGCAGAATGAGAGAGGAAACTTTCTAATCAAAACCAATAATGCTGTGTAGACTGCCAGTAATGTGTGTGCTGGTAACTGCACCATTATATTTTATTGTGTGTTTCCCATTGCCTTGTTCTAGGTTTGAAAGGTACTTTTATAAGCTAGAAGCAAAATTTACTGAGAGAATCTCTGCCTACAAAGAAATATAAATGTCCTGGCTAATAACTCTCCCTTTCAGATATTCAGTACATGTCATAAAGTTCTCCAAGGCCCTTCTTTAGCCGATGCCATCTCATGATTATTGGGGTGTGATAAGCATCATTAAAAGGCTTTTCTTTGACTTTGTTTTCCAGAACAGTACAACAGATTCTGCAGTCTAGCACAGCTTAAAACGTTTGCAGGTTAGAACTGCACTGTAGGATGGTAAAAACCAGCCCCTTGTTCTAAGCGTTGCTCCGTACAGAGGGTCTGGGCTTTCAGCTACTAAAAACGATTGCTTCCTGGACGTTTTAAACTTTACAGCTTTACTGCTGTTGATAAAACTACAGGCAGACTACAATTCTACAATTGCACAGAAAATTGACGTCACAACTTCTCCTTCTATTTGTTGATTGGCCCGGCAGAGATTCTGCTTGAAGAATCTAGCTCAACGGGAGAAATCCCAGGCGTAGCACAAAAGGCAGACTAAAATCGAGTGGAATTGAGTAGGACAGCTATGGTCAGGCTAGCTACGCAGTATCGTGAACACATGCAATTTGCAATAATATTGTAAAAATGTACAATATTATTGTACAACAGCTGTACCGGTAAAAGGTACAGCTGTTGTACCTTTTACCGGTACAACAGCTGCTAAAAGAAGAAAATATAATTAAAAAGTTACTTCTGAATTATCGATAAAATTGAATTGCTGGTGATGGACACTTAACACTCCGGATAGCTGCAGTAAATGTGTGTGGAACTGCCCAAAATTACAGCAGGGTTGGAAATCAGTCAAGACTGTTGGTGTAAATGTATCTGTTGAGGAAAAAATGCCCTTGTTGGGTTGATATACACATAACTGTTTTTAGCCCCATTTTGTTAATGTTCAGAACTTTTGTCAGCTGTGGTTGAACTGTTAAGGTGCTTTATAGATAAAGTATTATGTTATGCCTAGACCAGGCCCAGTAAGCACGTGAGTTTTTGTCCAAAACCACAAGCATTAGGACAGAAATACTTAATGGGAAATGTTGCTTTTATTAGTGGAGCAGCTATTTATTAGATTTAAAAGGCAATTACTTTTTCACGCTCTTGTAAGTGTGATGAAGGAGCAAAACGATGATGATAACTTCACTATGCCATCACTGTATTGTACACAATACTTGGCAGCAGTAGCTTTCCCAGCATTGGAATACTTTGAACTTATAAGATGTGAGTGAGAAAAACGAAGAAAGATGTATGAGTAATACATTTGTTCAAATCCATATTTGATGTACAAGCTTGTACACGTACCAAAAATAATCATCCTTAATCAGATCTTCAGCCTTTCCAATAGATAAAACCTACAGATGAATAGAAAATCCGAGGGTGCTTTGTTAAAAATAGGTCTAAAGATATAACAGTGACTGAGCCTACGCGTTGATTGAGATGGCCAATAATCCATGGCATTTATTTCACGGCATGAGTCATTGATCTGTGGTTTGGAACAACCACAAAGTTACATGGTGTGTAACATTTAAAGAACCTCTGCAAATTATGAAAACTCATGACGAAGTTGGAACAGAGTTGGAAAAACGAACAAAAATGTATTCACCAAGTTTGTATTGAAACTGGGATGACACTTTACTTGAAGGTGTGTGCATAAGACTGTCATGACAGTGTCATAAACATCACATAATACCTGTTATGAACATGTAGGAGTCTTTATGAATGTTTACGACTGTCGTCATGAAGTGCCATTCGGTAAATAGTGACACTTTCAATGCGAAGTTGCACTGAAAGTTCCATTAAAAGTGTCAACTATGCATTATTTGGCCAATAATGTCCTTTTTAATGCAAAGTTCTATGAAAATGTTCATAAAAAATCAATTAAAAGTAAAAATTTTATTTACCGAATGAAACTTCATGACAATAATCAGAAGCATTCATGAAGACTCCATGTTTATAACAGGTGTTATGTCATGTTTATGACACTGTCATGTCAGTCTTATGCACATCCCTTATCAAAAAAAATAAATTTAGGTAATTTTTTTTTGCCATATTGTCCGACTCTATTCCCCATGTGACAAGCATATTATGTAGTGACTTTGACCCTCCATTTTATGTTGGAACCAGTTACTCGCAAGGTCACTGGGGATGTTTAAGTTGACCTGGTAGACCTGTTACCGCGGGAACCAGATTTCAGATAAGTTCCAGGTTGGTGGATAGAAAACCAAAAATCAGGTGCAATGGACAAAAATTTTTATACTAACAGCATACGACTTTCCCTTCAGGTATCCGAGAGAGAATTTTCTAATTAAGATAAAAAGTTCAGCATGGCATCAATATCTCAAATTTAAAAAACATTTGTGACATGAGAGTTAGTCACAATAACAAATTTTGCAGGACGATAAATTATCCCAGTATTTATTGCAATAAATGATAATATTGTTGTTTTGAGACCATTTTCAAGTAATATATTGATTGAGGGATAATAATGCCTTCTCAAACACAAATACAATTTTGTAGAGAACACTCCACACTGGAACTGAAAGATGTCTAAAATGTCCAAAATTAAGCTCATAAACCAAAAACGATAAACTAAACAGAACTAAAACCACACACAACCTAGACCATAATCAAAATGAATTTAAGTTTCTGCAAACAAAATTTCCCTTCAAAAAATAATCATCAGAATGGAAATTATTGAGTTCACTTTAATGTGTCATGAGATTAATTGCATGTTGTGACAACCTTACATGTGAGAATTATATGTTCAATGATTCTGCTGGTTTGGATTTGGTATCTGTAAAACTGTCTGGGAATTGCTGGGTTGACGGGGTTATTCAGTCAAAAGGGTGATTGAAAACCATCCCTCTGAGACCCCCACTGTCATACCGTACCTGTTTTCCATCCGTCTTCATCATGCTAACCCTTGGTGACTGCCAAAATAACCCCCTAAATGGCTCAAATAAAAGCTATGTCAAGTGCTGTGTGTTGGTAAATCCAGAAACAATATAAGCACACAACTCCCCACATCCCCAAGACATCTCTACTTCCTAGCTGTCGACATCCATCAGAATAGATTCCCTTCTGCACAGCAGGTTGAATCATTTCAGTGAGAGCAGCAGCAGCCACAGCCCACAGCCTCCCGGGGTAAATGTCAAGCCTAGCATTAGGAAGAAGCCTCGCAGGAGACTCCGACACATTCTTTCCCTCACGTTGTCTCATTCTCCATGGCTGAGCAAGAGCAACAGGTCTGGCAAATGAGCGAGTGAATGATCGTACACGCATTTCCCCAAACTTGCGTTCGGCTCTTGCCTGTGCCGGGTCTTTAGCTAATTGAGATGCTTATTAGTTGGAGCACTCCTGTATGAGCTTCAAGTTCACCCATAGAAGGTTGTATTTTCTAATGATGGTTTCTCCAGACAGCCGTTTTCCTACTGCCCACTTAAAACTTTCCTGAAGAAGGATCTCAACAGGTTCCAGCAAACCCCAGCGAAAACTTGTCAGCTTCTGTGAGGCTGTTCCCGTGGTTTGTGACATCTTCTTTAGAGAAATACAGTGACAGGACTGATGGCATATATTTCAGTGGAAAAGTTTATCACTTTCCCCAGTGCCACTTTTCATCTGTTCTATTTGGAATCTTAAATTCCTTCTTTCGTTTAGTAGGAAGTGGGCGCCTAAGGGTGCATTTATACCAGCACACCAGCCCTGTTTAGTCCACTACCCTTAACTGTCACCCTCAAAATACTTAGATCTAAGCCAATGGGTTAAGAGATTAATCCAACTCTGGTTTGTTTGTCTAGAAAGTCAGGTTCGTTTGACATATGAGAATGCAAGCGGACCAGAGACCGATCCAAAAGCAGGAAGCGAACAATAGTGCAGGGCATTCTGGGTAAATACAGCCAAAACGTCAAGAGAGTCTAGCAGTAGAGGGAGAAATAGCTTGTGGTCTTTTACCTAGGATGAAAGAGAAATCCAAAACCACTAAAATGGTTGCACTCCATTTTTGTTCACATTTCGTGAAGACGGAAGTTATGCTCATGTCTTCTTCAGAGGTTTTTGTGTCGTTTTCTTCAGTACAGCGCCACCACAGGTGAGGGTGTGAAAACATTTTTTAATTGGTTTGATTTGTTTGACTCTGTTCAGTTGCAACTTAAGTCCCCAATCGAATCGACTCTATCAGACTATCAGGTGTGAAAACACCCAAAGTATTTCTACTCCTCTCACATCTCTGTTGTGTTCCTAGTTAGTTTGAACACAGCAAAGACCAAAGGAGGCATTTAAGAATGAAACTGAAGCCTGTCAATACGACCACGACCCGGAGGTGAAAGTGAATCAGCCACACTAATCTCCATCCTCATCTCCCGGACAAAGACTTACAGGATCACAAAAATACCCACCAGTCTCACCTTTGCGAAACGTAATCACATCACATCATGCCCTGGCAGACCTGAAATTCTGGTAGGTGCTGACACTGTGTAATATGATATCTTGGAAAATAGCACCGCTGAAATTGTCCCTGCTGTTGTGAAAAGTACAATTGATTCTTCCCAAAGAATACAGAAAGACAGGGTGGCCACTTTGGTTGTAACTTGCATAAAAGTTGATGCTTGGGTTTGGATTCGTAGTTTAAACTACAATATGAATAATTATTGGCTTTTTAGAAATATTAGATACTTAAGCTTTTACATCATGCTGGATTCTCTTTGTTTGCCACATTTCAGCAACGTGGAAGAAGGATATGCAAAGTTATTCCTTCTGTCCTCATCTGTTCTTCCTCCAACATAATCACTCTGACCCACCATAATCACTCTTCTTTTGGGTGACACAGTGCACATCTGCTTGTAATTTCACAGAAAGCAGTGTAATATTAAGTTCAGGCTCCAAAAAGTCTTTTTCTTCTTCAAGAAACTAACTTTTAATCAGTCGTTCACAGAGTTGGAGATCATACCCAACTGTGGGTTATTTAGGTCTACGGGTTTATCTGCACAGAAACGGTTGTTTTCCAGGATGATTTTTCGAAGGTTCCTGGTAAACGTGGTATTGTTTCTAGCCTCTAGTTTGTGGTCCCATGTCATTGTCACAAAAATACACCAGAAACAGAGAACTGTGTGTGTAAAGTTTTCATAGATTGGCAGTAAACACCAGCTGATTACTTTTATCAAAGTATACCAGAGTTATAAGTTACAGTTTCAGAAATGCTGACATTATCTGTGATGCTAATTCCACAGCTGAAAGTCCTTAAATAAGCTAGCAAAGGTTCTGGAGGGACATCAGTCTTTAACATCTATATGAATTACATGTTGCTACACAGTGTCAGTCTGTAGAGAAAAGACTGTTATTCTCTTGTTGTCAAACCTGTCTCCCCAAATTCAGATATTGTTTTGAAAGAAACACTTCTGCTAAGAAGTGAAACTAATGAATCATTTTATATTCAAATGATATATTTGTGTTATTCTAATAAATGCATTGGGACAAAAAGGTTGAAAGTTTTGTGCAATAAGCAATTGATAACTTGCTCTAATTTAACAGATGTTTGTTCTACAATTAGACCCAAACTTTTTATTTCACAGATTCCATCCATCCATCCATCCATTGTCTGTTCACCCTTGTCCCTAATGGGGTCAGGAGGGTTGCTGGTGCCTATCTCCAGCTACGTTCCAGGCGGGAGGCGGGGTACACCCTGGACAGGTCGCCAGCCTGTCGCAGGTTTCACAGATTCAGGTTTCTTTTAACTTTATCAACACATTTCTTCCAACTGGCAGTCATATTAATCCCTTTGAGTGGTAAATATCAGGGTAAAAGCAAGGAGGCCTTCCAGCCCAACTTACAGCTTGTTAGAAAAAATAAACCTATCACAGCTCATTTCAAAAGATAAATCAGCATGAATACCAGTGGAAACATGTCAAACACTGGTCAGCAGTTTTAAAAAGGTTTCCTTTGATGTGAGGTATTCAAACGTTTATCCAATTTCTTGCTATGACAGTTGTAAATTATTTTACATAACCAAAAACAGAGAATTTTTTTTTTAATTAATGTGATTCTTAGACAGCTTTGTTGTTCTTTGAAAATACCTGTCTATTTTACCAGCAGAAACAAACTTCCTGGTTAAATGAAAACCATTTCAAATCCGTATGATCTTCAACTTAACGATTTATTTCACAAAAATATAAAAGAAAATAGCACAAAAATCAAAATACCCATAAATAAATGTGTTTAGATATTATTCTAACTGTAATATTCTTGCCAGCTAAGGTAATGGCTCTTTAGGATTTTAAATAATGTTATACTTGTTTGTTTAAAATGTCAGTTTAAATCACATCAAATTCTTATAACAGCTAAACTTATTTTTCTTTGGCTTTTAGAAAAATGGGTTGTTACAATGAAACACAGGATTGATGTTTGAGAGTTTTCACTCAGGAATCTGAACCTGATTTTTTTTTTTTACAAGACTACTGTATTGACAATTTCTTCTGGATTATTGGCTCAAATTTCCCTAAACACTTATTATTGCTCCCATTTGGATAACAGCCTATTAAAGTGTCTTGAAGTTGTCTTCAAAGAACATCAGGGTTTCCCCCACTATATTATAGGCCTGGCGGCCCGCCATGCTGTACGAGCCCCACCGCCAGGCTAAGCCTTTCTTGTTTATGTTTTTAGGAAAATAATAATAAATAAAAAAAACTTTTCTGTTTTTTTTTTAAGCCGGATTGAAAGTGTCTCTGTTGCTCTGAGCGTTTCACTGGCGGAACAGATTTATTCCTAAAAGATATGTTTATAGAAGATAGGTTTATAGTTTATGCATTTAAAGCCGGACCAATCACACCGTTGGTGCCTCTGCATGTTGCCTCGCATGCTGCAGCAGCTGGATGTCTTAAGTTTACCTTAGCGCAGATCCCACTCGCCTCCTTTCACTCAAACTGGACACAGGCTGACCTGTATAGATATTCACATCAACCCCCTGTGAGGAATTATGTTTCTTTCCAGAGTTTTTGATCAAGGTAGGAATTTCAAAACCCACCGCGTTAGCTCTGGTTGCGCAGCTCTACGTGAACAGCAGGAATAACTTGTAGTCTCTCTTTCAGAGGTGCATTGAGCGAGCGGTGAGAATGATTTATATTTGTGGACAAAGAATTTTGTGCTGCTTTTCCATCTCAACACGCTGCCCAGCGTGTGGCTCTGTCTGCGCTAATAAAGCTGTATGTGTTCCCGGTTGGCCGGAGCGTTAGTGGTTAACGAACCAGCGCTAACCTCATCATACAGGTTCAGCCCGGTGAGGAGCGTTAGCACTCACCTCGTAGTCACGTATCACTCTGGTTTTTTATATTATTTTACTCTGAACATATTCACAGTTGTTGTTGCAATCATCATTTCCCCCCCTACTATTTATTTAGTTAAATTACTCTCTTATTTTCAAATGTAATTCGTTTTTAAACTGGACATTTTATGAAAGTGAAGGTCACATTTCTTCCTGTAATGAGACAGAGGCTGAACATTATCTAAACCACACTATTATTTTAATCTCTCACTCCAGAGTGGATTAGTTGGCATTTTAAGAGCCTTTTTTCAAAGAAAGGCTCTTAGAATGCTGCAATAAATGTTTTCTTTCTCCTTTATTTTTGAAACACTTAGAACTGTGTTCAAAATAATCAGAAAAAATCAGCAATTTTCACTCTGCTTCGCATATTTTTGTCTGTTTTTGTCGTAGTAATGAACATTTTCTCATATGTGTTCAAAGCACATCCAGATAAAGTTTCACTTTAGGACAGTGACTTATTAATTATACATAGCTCAGTTCAATAATAGATCTGGGTTGAGAAGGATGTAAAATGTTAGGTCAGGACAATAATTAGCCAAAGTGAAGAGAAGAGAAATACAAAAGATAAGTGTGGGGTTTTTTTCTAATTTAGGAATTCTGAAAAGCATCTTAAAGAGTTAGGAAAGGAGTAAAAAAATAAGAATGGAGAGAAAATGTAAAAGTCTTGAGAGAGCAGAGCGACACATGATGAAGGAAAGCCTTAAGGATAAACGAGGGAGGGTTTATTCGTATGTGACCTCATCAATCGCGGCGAGCAAAAAGGTTCTCACACCGGATATTTTTCACAGTTGACTTTTATGTCAAAAGAGATTTCTATAGGAATGCCAGCTATTGCTCCATTTCATGTATTTTTGCCGACAGAGGGACTGGTAAAATCCCAATTCAACTTACGTCCAGCAGCATTCACCTTTTAGAAGTCTGAAATGGTTATACGTGTGGACAAGACTACAAAACACATGACCTGCTGGTACTTTATACTGATTTCAAACAACTAATGCCTTCTTAGTTTTCTGGTTTGTCTGTTTTTTTTATGTCCATTTAAGCTCCCCTGTTAAAAATATAAAACCATTTATCAAGTACAGTCTTCTAAGACAGAACCTTTAAACTGTAGAAAGACAAATGCTTGTTGTTTTGGGTTAAAGTAATAATGTTGGATGTGTGCAGCTTGAGAACATTTTAATAATGAGCTGTCAAAAACTTGTACAAACATAAATGATGTACATATTGCATTCCAGCCGGTAAAATACATTTTTCTCCCAACTTTTTTTTTTCATTTGAATGCAGCTGCATTTTATGTTTTAAACTCTCAGTGAACCATCTTGACTTTTTGTTGGCGTGATGAAAGATTAGAAGATGAAACAAAAATGTTTAGTCTTCTACCATTAAAGACATTAAAGTAGGTCATAAAAAAGCCTTAAGGCCGACGCCTTTTGTTTGATGATTTGAGTTGCTATGTAAGCACCTTCCTCCCAGTAAGTTTCCAGAGAGAAAATCTGACATTATGGCGTTATAGCGTTATAGATACACCTGCATTATTTTATATGCAGAGTTCATTTAAGTGTTTTCAAGGTTTCTGTTTAGAGAATTAACAAAATGATTTCTATTTTCTAAATGCCAGAGAAATTATCAAGAACATTTTTTAGAGATTTTTTTTTTTTTGTAACTTTCTTTGTGTATTGTGTTTGAGCATTTCATTTGACAATTTGTTTGGATTGTTTCAATGGAAAAAAATATTACTTTTCTCATAATGACTCAATGACTCATTGATCTGTTTAATTGAAGTAAAGGTTGGCTTATTTTTAGATTTTTTTTAGATTAGCGTTTTGTTCTCGTATTAGTTTAATGTAGAGGGTGTGTGTGTGAGAGACACATTTCAAAACATAACGTTTTTTTTTTACATTACGCTGAATTGAAACTTTTTTTTGTTTTGTTTTTAAATTGTTTTTATGTCCAAATTGTGAAACATTTGAAAATGAACTTCAGAATGCTTGAATTGTACTGTGGGAAAAGTTTATGAACCCTGTTATTGAGTGCAGAATATTTGCACTTTGAAATAGCAAAAGTTGTTAAAGAGGCAGAGGCCCAATTTCAAGGCATTAAGTTACAAAATCAAATTTCTTTTCACTCATATGTATATAGTTTAGCTTCTGTCACCACTGAAGGTAACGTAGTTACTTGATTGTGCTATAAAAAGGCACTATGTACCTGAAAAACACATAATACTGTCTCTTTAAAGAATCATTTCTTTGACAACAGTTAATTAATAGAAAGTTTTAATAGTCGCCGCTCTTTTGTTCGCTTCTTACGTCTGCCTTTGTCATGATTAATAATTGCTCACACAGAAAAGGGGATGAATTATTAATTGCACACAGTAACATTATCTTAAAGGAAGCTTTGGGCATGTTCTCTGGTGGTGGCACAGCAGCACATAATACCCCTGTTATCTCCTCTCCTTCATGCTTATCACGATCCCCGTCTAAACCCTCGCTCATCTGATAACTACTGCATCAAACTTGATTTACTTTTTTGATTTTTTTTTTCCCCAGACATCTGTGAAGATTACCGTGATTGTGTTTGCATATAGCTTTGAGATTTCATCTTTGACAGTAAAGTCAGTACAACAATGCCACTCCCTGTAGCCCCACTGATTTAATCTTTTTTTTTTTTTCCCCCACTTACCTAAACTGAATTCATTTGGAGAAATAATGACGGTTCATCTGTGCGGAGAGATCCTACCTTTGGGAAAGGCCGTCTCTCTCTGTACCAATCTGCTTTCCCCTCCATCCAAAGCCCACTCAGAGCCATACAATAGGGCTGTTGGTGAGTGTGTGGGGGAAGTGGAGGTGGGTGGGGTGGCGGTCGCTGATATCTGAAATGTAATGGAATAAAAGATGAGCTTTTGCCAGATGTGGGGGAAAAAAAATCACACACATGTTTTGTGCAGAGGGGAGATGGCAGGGGGGGTGATGCATCCCCATGCACTGCTGAGTGTTGGTAGACACATGGCTTGATGGGATGGAAATTGTATGTGCTCATTTGTGCAGTTTACTCTCTGTGGCTGAACAAGAGCAGCAATGAAGCACCTGCACCCCCCCCCCCCCCCCCCCCCACACACACACACACACACACACACACACACAACCTCCTCCTGCTGACCTGTTTGTCTGTTTGTTGCCTGTGAAGCCAGTCTACCACTACTGTTATTGGATTTTATGCAGATGTGTTCCTGACAACACAGTCAGAAATGTCCTGTTATTTAGTGCAACCTTCCTCTGACCAATGCATTTAATGAAAATAAGCAATTCTCTTGCCTCTGTTGATATATTTAGATATGATTAGTATGTTACTTTTACTAAAAAAAATATTTTATTTTTACATAATTGTTAGAACTGTCGTAACAGTATGAGGCAGATGATCTGTGAAAATAGCAATCTCCTCCCTGAGCTACTATTGGCGTCTGAGGAATAGTAGCCATCGAATTGCTTCTGCTAATGGAGAAGCAACCAATCAGAGCCAGAAGGCGGGTCTTAGCGCTGTCAGTCACACTTATGTATGTGCAGCTAAGTGTTCTAGTGGCGGGGAAACAACTCACTGTTCCAGGAAAACCGTTTATCCACCGTCATCAGTGGCCATGCTAGCTAGTGTTAGCATTCATGACAGGTTGCGCCGAGCTGCAGCATGCTACATAGCTTTAAGGGTGGGGTGAGTAGCGCCACACACACGCTAAGGTTAGCTCTGGTTGATTCTAGTTAGCACTGTGAGAAGGCAGAAGAGCTCAATTTATTTCAGTGTTTTTTTTCTTATACCATTCTGTCACAACATAGTGACTGTTTCAAGAAATATTTTTTTAAATATAAAAGTAACATACCACAGTTTAATGATAAAATGACACCACTCACATTTATCAACACACCTGGTAAAGATATTTAAAGATCCTTCAATTTATCTTTTATTTAAGTAGCAACACATCTTAGGAACATTCAAACAATTCAAACCCAATTTCAAACATTTTTTAAGTCATGTTTGATATGTACGCCATTTTTATAGTAACTGAAGATAACATAGTTACTTGATTGTGCTATTAAATGACTCTATATGTCTGGAACACATAATACCGCCCCTTTAAGAAGCCCCTACTCAGATCATCATCACAACAACGTTTCTCCATCCTGCTGTTTAGAACTGTTCTGGACTGAGAAGTAGTTTTTATGATAGGTTAAGCGCCAGGTGTTTGCTAGTTGCTGCTGCCACTAGTCTGAAGGAACAGAGTGAAGGAGGAGCAGGGGAGGTGCTCTGTATTAAATTCTTGAACAATACAAACATTTTCTTCCACAGTTAGCTCAGAAATTAAACTTTAAGCTTTTTGACCAAGCAATCAAAAATAATGACTTATGTATTTTACTCCTCGACCCCCTATTTGAAGTAAATATGATGAGATATGAACAGATTCTTTTGCAAAGCTATTAAAAAACCCTCTTTTAAAATCCATTTAAAATTGGTAACTCAGCTTGATGGTGTTTCAGAGTCCAGGGCATATTATGCATGTCATATGTATATTATATTGCTTTATATAGGATGAAATATTACTTCATTAACCAGGGTGATATGATGTGGGAATGCAATCATAATTCAAGGATGATGAGGGGAAAGTTGCAGAAGTGATATATATGGATGGATTGTTTTCAATGGTTGCACCCTCTCACCTTAATGTCTTCATATTTGTCTTCATAAATTCCAATTAGTTGTGCCGCATAATACATATTGAGCATCTCCTGCAATTTGGTAGCTTGAAGGAAATGTTAAATAGACTAATCTCTACTTCATAATGTATGTCCCACAGTGCCCTGTTCTATAGGGCCGTTACCACCTAATCTTCTTGCTTATTCTCGTTGGCTCTTGTTACAGCTGTTTACTTGGATATTTATATTTTCAGTTATGAGTAAAACTGAGTTTACGATCAGAGTTGGTTGTTTTTCAGGTTTGATTTGTTAAATCTGCATGAGGGGAACTGTTAAAAAATGTCGGGGTGGAAATTTCCAAAAATGGTTAAAGGTTTATGACATGATGATATCAGTCATTTGACACAAGAATTTAAGGTGGGAGGACTGTAAGGATTTTTTTCTTTATTTCACATCAAACTAACTTCTATTTTTCTACTTTTCTCTTCTAAAGCTTTTACAGTGATTTAATAAAGTAACTCTTACCGTTTAAGTGTAAAGGGAGCGCCACTGGTAGCTCAACACAACTTAATTCTGAGCTAGTAAAATTAACATTGGGTGATCATTACCAGAGGTGTGACCAAGTCACTGTGTTGCAAGTCTCAAGTAAGTCTCAAGTCTCTGTCCTCAAGTCCGAGTCAAGTCTCAAGTAAAGACAGGCAAAAGTCGAGTCAAGTCTCAAGTCAGGAACCTTTAATTTCAAGTCATTTCGAGTCGTTTTTATTTTATTTTATTTTTTTATAATTTGCAATTATACATAAAATTCAAATAATAGACCATTTGTTCGTTTTAAAATATGTATTTATCTCAAATGATAGAACATGTGTAGCTGAACACAAAGTATAAAAACATTTTTAAATTGGACCACTTTATTGCCCAGTTCTGTTAAACTTGATACTCAATAAAAAAAAGACGAAAATGCTGACATTTCCACAGCACAATACAAAGAACCATAACAGCAGTTTTTTCCTCTTTTCTCTGACCTGTCAAAACAATATATTGTCAATATAATTTCCCAACGTAGATGTCTTCAAATACACCAACCATCCTTAGATGATACTAGACCCGGCTCATCATCATGATGGGACAGAGAGACTCTGTTCCCTGTGTTCAGGTCCAGAATCTGCTTTCTGTTACGGAGCCCCGCTCACTATCCACCGGCTTCCTGAGCTAACACGGTGCACATTATTTGTGGAGGCATTTGACGGACCGGATTTATGGTAAATAATCACCAATTTAACCCGGAGTACACATGCTAACACGAAGTTAGCTAAAGTCAACTATCTTACAGCAAAAGAAAAGCGCCACCTACCGATCTTTGTGAAGCTTCAAATGCCGGACAAAGTTGGACGTCGTGGCATCTCCATCCGATATTCTCTTCTTGCATGTTTTACAAGTTGCAGTTCGTTTTTTAGTCGAAAGTTCATAACCTACGTAGCCAAAAGAAATTACTCGCGGAAGCATATTCGAGCGGTTATTTCGTATTTCGTTCCCTGAGCTCTGTAGCTTTGCCGCGTTTTTTTAAACGTCCAAATCCTGTTAATTTGATTGGTTGTGCTGCAGCTACGTACACATACATACATAAGGAGGGAGGAAAACCATAGTGACGGTCTGCGCATATTGATACGGAATGAGTGACATTAATTAATGACGCCACTTTATAAATAATGTGTTTTAAATTTTAAGACTTTGAGTAAAAAATATCAAGTCTTTTCAAGTAAACAGCTTCAAGTCGAGTCAAGTCCCAAGTCAATGGCATTAAAGTCAAAGTCAAGTCCGAGTCTTTGAGCATTTTTTCAAGTCAAGTCTCAAGTCGTGATTTTAACGACTCGAGTCTGACTCGAGTCCAAGTCATGTGACTCGAGTCCCCACCTCTGATCATTACCAATAGACAATACATCTGATAGAATATGAAAAGGCTTAGCTGCCCAACCTCTCATGGCCAGTTATGCTAGCTTCCTCTTTGGTTACCTAGCAACAACTAGTTGAGTAACTTGTGCAGCAGCAGCTTCAAGTTTTGCCACCGTGCCTCATAGCTGCTTAAAAAAAACAACAAAGGTGTGAAGTTAAAGCTGTGAATAAAACAGGAAAGGTCATGTGACAAGTTGGGTAGATATTTAAAATAAGAATAAAAAAACCTATCAATAATTATTGATATCGACTGATTGGGATATGTTTTTCAGCCATATTGAACAATAGGTTTGCCCTATTGTTGTGGACTTAATATATTGAGCAATAAAATATTGTTTTTTTCTCCTGTTTGTGTTTATGTTTATTTCCTTTTTGTTCTGTGTCCAATAAAAGACACGGAACCTCCTAGTAAACTTGGTCTAGAACCGCCACTGCTTTTCACATGTGACCCTGCTGAATATTTCTATCAGAATGATTGTAGGCAAAGAGTTTTGTGTAAAATACTGAACACTGCTGTAAAATTTGTCCACCAGTGGTTGCTGTAGAGCAGGGGTGTCAAACTCCAGTCCTCAAGGGCCGCAGTCCTGCAACTTTTAGATGTGCCTCTGCTGCACCACACCTGAATAGAATAATTAGGTCATTAGCAAGGCTCTGGAGAACTGATCTACACAAGGAGGAGGTAATTAAGTTATTTCATTCCAGTGTTTTGTACCTGTGGCACATCTAAAAACTGCAGGACAGCGGCCCTTGAGGCCTGGAGTTTGACACCCCTGCTGTAGAGGAATTTCACCCACTTGGTATTCACAGAATATATCAAAATTCTAATTAAAATCAGCTTTTAATTAAGGGAAAAATATGTCCTCAATGATTCATATATATTTTGGTCTCTCTACTGATGAAGTTTGAAAACTTGCCTATAGAAACAGGCATCTTCAGATGAAGATAAAATTCTCTTTTTGTTATACTTGGATCCTGAGAAGTGTAAGTTTACTCTATGACAAGCTGACACCGTAGACGTCCATTTCACATTAAAATGGAATCAACTAAGGAATTTGAGAAATGAAGTCAAAAGTGATAGACAACCAGCCTCGTTCTTCCCTATTCCACCAACACCTTTGACTTAAATAAAATTGTATTTTCAATCCTGGTTTTTATTTTTATGGTTTAAATGAACACACTACCTCTCTGAGATAAAACCATTATTATTATTGGTTTTATTTTGTCGCTTTCCTCAAGTCTTGTGTCATAAATCCGATAAAATCCTTCCACTTATCTTCTTTCTTTCCTGAATTTACCGCCTGGCAGCTTTTCACATGCTTAACTCTGCCAGCTACGATGATGAAAAGAGAGAGACTATGATCCCGATGTTTGAGCAAATTTTCATGAAACCGCAAATACCATTGAGTTTTGACTAAACATCTCAACACTGATAATCAAATAGTTTTTAAGCTTTCTTTCCCCTTTACTCCAACTATCATAACTTTGGAGAAGCCTTATGAAAAAAAAATGTTTTTACTAACAGAAACTTAAAAGAAAACTCGATGAGTTCTCTCTTAGAAAAGAGAAAAACCTCTTTGAAGAAGAGACGGTCAAACGAGTACGGCAGTGTTGATCTTACAGAAACTTGCGACACAACTTGTGTCAGTGCAGGAGCAAAAACGGGGACAAATGAGATTGACCGTCATGTATTTGGTTTGTCAGGTCCTCTGCATTCAGAGACAGTCTTCACACTCGGCTAGGGCAATGAGGGAGCATTAAGCAGCGCGTCCGCAGGGTTGTAAAAGGTATTAAAAGGTATTAAATTAAATTAGTCAAAATTAAGACCATTAAAAAGTAATAAATGCCAACTGATGAGGGATGAATTTTTTAGCAGCGACCCAACTAATTTTATGTTCGAGTAGGTTTTGAGCTATGTCGATGTCACGACATCGGCCGGTGTGCGTTCGCGCCTCAATCGCCATGTTTGCTCTGAACGGTAAATAATCATCAGCTCATTTGGGTGGCAGATCAGGTGAAACACGAGAGGATGATGAGGCAGTGAAGGTGAATGGCGTGAGTGAAGATTAACAATGAGAACGAATACAACAAAAGCAAAAGTGAGACTACTAACATAAGAGAAACTAAACGGGACATAACAATAAACCAAAAAATGCTAAACTATATGGAAGTACACAAAGAACAAAATGCAAACAGAAACTAAATACGAAGGAATCTTCTTCTTTTGACCAATAATTAATACAAAGGACTGGACAGAATATGGCAGGACGTGAACTAGATTTTTTTTTTTTTTTTTCAGAAAAAAGGTAAGATAATATTATTAAAGTACCTTGTGCTTGTTTAAGCTAGACCTAATACTGAAAAGAAACATATTTTTATGTTAACAGTAACTTCTTTATGATTTTGAGGAGCTTTGATCTTATATCTTTTTCAGTTTTATTTTTTTATATTCACATTATCACTAATCTATTACTTTTTAATTAGTTCAGTTCGCTAAGCCATGTTAGTATCACTTACAGTTACTACTTATACCTTTTATGATAATTGTGTTGTAGTTTCCTTGTTTTGTATTTGTATTATTTTTTGTACTAATAGACACACTTATGCAAAGTCAAGTTAACTTTGTATAGTTTTTTTTTGTTTTTTTTTATCAAGACAGATTGAGCATCATCCAGGGACAACAAATGAAAAATGACTAAGTCTGGCCCATCTACAGAAATGTTAATTATTGGGCATTGTCACCACCAAATAAATCCCATGTTCATAAACAGTATAAAGACAAAAGGCAATTGATTATAGTTTGTCACGGAAAGTATTTTGAGTATTTTTAAAGTCCCTTTGTAGAATTTTAAAGAAAGCGTTGTAAATTAGCACTTCTGCTACAAACATTACGGTTTATTCCTTAAGAAGAACCTTTGTGTTATTCTGTCTCTTCTATTTTCTTCCATGTTCTTAGTGAGCATCGCGTAGTGCAGTTGTTATGGTCCTTGAAAAGGTATTTGACTGGATTTCCCACAAACTAATCTGACATGCACCCAGCTCACACGGTGTGTTGAAAGGGTTTGTTTGTTGGACATTTATCTTCTTTCTTGATTCCATAAGCGTCACACAGTTGAAACCTGAAATCTTTCTTCCATTCTCCATCTCTGTTGGTGTTCACCAGGGGTGGGCTCAATCACCTCTTCTTTTTATTCTCTGCATGAATACAGCAAGAGTAGACGTCCAAGCAGCATCGCACCCATTGATGGTGTTAGAGTAACACCATGGCTATAACTCCTAATGTCAAACTCAACAGTGGGATAAAAAAAAATAGGCAGAGAACAGCTGTAAAAGCAATAATAATATAAAAAACAAGATCTGAAAGAGGGTGCCAGGGCAGAAACCAATTTATCCAGCAGTAACTTAGTTTTGGTTTTTGCTGATGATAGGACATTCCAACTTCTTCTAGTGTCTTCGTATAAACTTAATAACTTTATTAAAGGCAAGATCCCTAGGCTGGACAACAAATAGTTGTCTTGTTTAGGCATTCATCTCCTGATTTTATTGGATCTTTGCACCTGTCCTTACTTTACTTACTTTAGTTCTCTTTCCTCTTTCTCTTCAAATGCCAACACCGTGTAGACCTGTAAAGACGGGCAGTTGTTAGTCTTTCTACAAACTATCAATTCTGCAATGTGGAAATCTCACTTTAACCGTCCATATGTTATTCTGAAACGAGATTATGTCTAGAAATAAAAGGTCTGACTAAAAGATAAATCAAATTAATGTGACCAATAAATGCAATTGACTCTTAGTGGAAAACATAAAATGTACATTTTTCCAACACTATGTCGCCATTGTGTTTCTAACCAAATAGACTCTTTAATCCGTCTCTGCTATTACTGTTACTGGTGTATAAAAAACCCTATAATAACAAACAATGGTTAGCCTGGTGGGGGCGCAAGTAAAGCCTGGTGGCCCACCAGGCTTATAATGCACCAAGGAAACGCTGGAGGAAGTGGAGATCAGCCAGCAAGAGAGAAGAACTGGCACCTATGGGGAACATTTGCTAAAAAATAAATTGTCTTATTGAATGGGTCAATGAATCCACCCCCAGTTATTGTTGTTTTTTGGGGGGTTTTGTCTTGCAGCCCAGTTACAGTTCATACTCTGAAGTTTGTGGTGTTTCTAAAGCTGTTTGAACCTTTTCCACTTTGAATTTGTTGCATTCCTGCTGTGATTAACTGAAGTATGTGCCATCAGTTATTCGCCAGATAAATCATTGCATCTGCAATATTTTCCAGCCCTGCCAGAAACAAATTTCCTAAAAAGAATTACCATCTGCTTTATCTTCCTGCTTCTATCGCAAGCAATTTGAAAGTTTCATGTCTTACACAAACAGGCTTCTTAAGAGGCAAAAAAAAAAAAAGAATTGCAACATCTCATATCACAAATTACTCCAACTTTAAATAAGCAAACTAGTCAGGCAGATGGTATTCTTAATTCAGTCTAATTATTTCTATAAAAAGAAGAGTGCCTTTAGTGACAGAACGTCTTTGTGTGTGCTAATGGGATGCTTCAGAGGCAGGTATGTTTTTTTTTTCTTCTTTTACTTTCTTTGTCTGAGCTGTAAGGTGTTATTACCAAACAACTTTCTCTTTTATGGTGGCATCTGAAGGAATTCCTGTCAAAATCAGAAAAAAGGATATCATCTCTGGAGGACAGAGCGGAAACATTAGCTCGCTTTGATGTTTTCTCTAGAACTGGAATGCAGCTAAGTGAAATGCTATTTATGAAAAATATAGCGGCTTAACCTGTTGATACAAAAGTGATAGGATCAGCTTTCAGTGAATACACAGCCTGTGTTTGTGTGGGCACATGTAAACATATTTTGCAGCCCGGTTGTTGACATGTAGTTGTGTTTGCGGCAGACACCAGTACAATTTTATTATTATTATTATTATTATTGAAAAGATTTTAATCGGAGGATAATTTCTCACACGTTTCAAATTGCATGCTAAAGAACTAATTAACAAGGGCTGTTTCGGAGTTCACTAGCTCCTCTGACATCTTAATTAGATCTTAATGACATTTCCGCTGGAAAGGCTGAGCAGAGTACGACTGTGCAAATAAACGACGTGGTACGAGAAAGCAACCGACACAACAGTTTTAGTTTTAGTGCAAACTAAAATGTCGAGATTGGGTTCTTTAGGAGTTGAAATATATGCATATTAGTAGTGATACAGGGCAGCATTCTTTATATGTGCCAACCTGTTCCATTGTATGTTCTATTTTAAAATGGAGCTATGGAAATCTGGATTTTATTAACATCCTCCTTTACCCTATCAGCCATCGTGCCGCTTTTCCTTTCTCCCAGTGAGATATGGGAGTGTGCATCGCCCAGTAATTACTGTGCCTACGTCCCAGTAGAATCGCACCTCTCATATCGGCCTCTTACTCAGATCCTTAGCATTTATTACCATAAAATGTCACCCTGGAAATAACTAGATATGCTTTGCAGCGCCAGTGGAGGTAGTGTGATAATGATGTTTTTGGCAGATAGATGGCTGATTAGATACAATGATCTTCTGTAGTGCTGTGTTTTGCATTGTAGATGGCTTTTTATGGTCTGTAGTGGATTGCATCCTTCCCCCCCCCCCCTCTCCGGTGGGCATGCGATGTATTTTTAGCTGTAGGGTGGATGCCCATTTATTCATTTCTAAACAAAGTCAGCAGACTCCGTTGGACGAAAAACAGCAAGCCACAGCAAATGGAAAAACGTCTACAAGCGTCCACAGACCTCTGAACCTACCCGTTACTACGAGCTGTTGCAATCAAAATCCCTCCATCCAAGTTCCTGCTGGAAGGAATAAACTGCTCACCAAATATAACTAGCATTGGTTAGCTGTCAAGTTGTCATCATATTGCGCTAATTCTTAAATGTACAGACGATATTATAAAAGAATAAAGGACACAATGTTTTGCTACTAATTGTCACACTGACAGCTAAATAAGAAGGTCCAAGGGTTTCACATGTCAGTGCCGAATTTTAACTAAAAAGAAAAATAGCAAGAGGAAGGGAAGTAGGCTAGTTATGCTAGCTTGACTTTGACAGTCGTAACATGTAGATGTGCTGCAGAATTCGGTGTGTTTCAGTTCAGAAAAAAAACGGGGGGACGCGCACACCAACTCTCTGAAAGATCATCAGTAGAGTAGATGTTTAAATTAACTAATCAATCACTCCTGTGTTCAGACGATTGCTTATTAATAATCGCAAAATAAATATCAAGCCTGAAAACATAACACTGTAGTGGACTGAATGTTCTGTTCTTTGTGTGGGAAATGTTTGCGTGTTTTCTGGTGTTGAATCCTGATACACTGTTGGAGCTGCTGTTTGCTAGGTGCTATGACAACTGGTCTGTTTGTAGCATAAGGCCGACACAGAGCAATTTTTTAAAAAACAGCAACAAAAAAGAATACGAGGGGTTTTGAGTTGCTCTAAAACATCTCCAAAATTTCTGGATGTAAACAATAGCATGCAAACCATCAACATGCACCAGGTGTTGGCTCACAGTACAATCAGGCAGATGCAAACAAAGTCTGAATCTTAACATCAGAGAGGGCAATTGATTCAAACCATCAAAGACAAATATTTATTTGCCAGACAAATTGCTAGTTCTGATTTTTGCTGGGTTCAGCTGGCCTCTTCACTTGAGATCGACCATTAGAGCAGACCGGACTAGGAAAAGGGAGGAGAGGGAGAAAAACAAACAACTTGTATAAGAAGGGGGTCAGTTGCTGGGGGGTGGGGAGGAGGAACCCAGAGAGAGAGAGCCCCACCTGGAGTTTTTATCACAGAAAACGAAGGTAGAAAGGCTTAATAGAAACTTTGTCTGAGGCCCCTCACAGAGGCCAGAGTCGGGGAATAAACTGAGTGGATGGAGGTTGAAAGCTGGTGCAGCAGCAGACGCATTACGAAGATTCTGTTGGCTGGAACAGATGCTGTTCTGTATGCAGCCGTGTCTGTTTATCACTTCCTAAGCCTTCTGTCTCATCTCTGTTCTCCCCGCTTTCTGTCTAGCCTGAATCTGTCAAACTTAAACCACAAATACCTGGCGTGAACCACCTTTTTTCGCAACTACCCCCTCTCCTGCAGCTCTGTCCTCGCTTTCAAATGGTTCATTTACTTGTTCTGCGTTCCACTCAAATTTTATTTGTTTTACTTAGCCTTAATGACTTTACTTAACATTAATTTGCCCATAAAGGGCTATAAAAGTAAATGCTTGGTTTCTCAGTAATGCATCCTGTTCTTTCAAACAATTTTGGGCCCATAGATGCATGTTCAATTTGTTAGTTATCCTCACAAGAAGCTAGATTTTTTCTCTCCTCTATTACTGCAAACTGGAACATTAGGTCCACATGGTTTATGTTACACTTTCACAACCTATTTGTGCTTAGGGGCATTTACCCTGAATGGCTTATTTTCTTCAAGCAAACTGTAGTTGAAGCAGTTTTTTTTTCTTGTTTCCAGGCAGATTAGCAAAGAATCCAGGCCATAGATGGGATAAAAAAGCATATAAACTTGAATAATTTTAAAGGGATAGTTCAGATTTAAGTCAGGTTCTATAAAGTAATTTGTAATTAGAGATTAACTGATTGTGCTGATATCCAAAACCTGTTTTTTTGTAATGCTTCTGTGTGCTCATAATCATCATTCATGATTTAGATTTATAAATCAATAATAAAAGTCAATCTATGTTATTGTTTTTCTTTAGCTGTTAGCAGAGGCTACAACGCTTTGCATACGTAAAAGTATGTTAACTTTAAAACTAGCCATATCATTGTAATTTGGCTATTAGCATGGGTAGCACAGCTACCATGACAAATACCTTGCATTCCTTAAAGTCTTGCTCTCTCTCACTCTCTAGCAGCCTAAATATACCATGTACATGTCTCTTACTTTGCCCCACTGATGGTGAAACGAAGCAAACTTTGAGTTTTTTCCCTCACATAGCATGTTTTTCATTGACAAGTGTTTTCTGCCCAACAAGGTAGGGCTAAAAACAACGGCTATCAGTGACACCACTGTTGCCTGTAGTCATGTGGCGTTGCATTTCAGTCAGTTTACAGAAAAGTGAAGAAATCTCTAGATCAATGGAAAGCTAGCCAGACACACCTGGCCTATTTAACCTGATTTTAGCAATTTAGAATAGCTGAAAATATTAAATCTTATTCTAGCAGCTACTACTGTGCTACACTACCAAATGTCATTTTTCAAATTACAGATAACTGCTTGTAGTGTATTGTGTGGTAAGCATTCTGTACTCAGCCCTGCATTAGCTACATTTGGCTGGCTGACTCAGTGAAGCTGCGTCTCATCAATTTGCGCCACCCAGTGCCAGATCATCAACAGCAAATTTTGGAGAAGCTGTAATTATTAGGTTCCTTCTACAGACTTCTGAGTAAAACCAGGATCAAGGTTAATTCCTTTGGCCGGTCTATACAATACAACACACTTTCTCTTTCAGGTAGCGCTCTTTTAGTCCTCTCCAATGTAGCAGTGGACAGGTGTTGTCTCAGTCCTTTGTTTTAAGCTTTCATGACATCACAAAGTTTCTTTCCTGAAACTCCTCCTCTTCCTGCTGAAATGGATTGTGGGATAAATAGTCCTTATACTATCCTCCTGTAGTACATCCTACATGGCTGGAGTCTAACTCTGAAAATACCCTCATATAGTTCCACTTAATAAATTCAGAAAACTTAAAAAATCCTAACTCTACTTTGTTTCTCTTTCACTTCCCTGACTTGGTAACCTTTATATATCAGTGCTGTTATGCTACGTTTTGGCTGTTAATGGCTGGTCGTAAAGCCACAAAGCAGCTCGGTATGTAAATCTGTCGTTTTGAGTCAGTCATTGATCAGCAAAATCATCAGACTCGATGAGTTGTGGTTTGGCCTGCTGCTCCAACAAAGGAATTGATGTACCTCAGCTTTCTCATAATCACACAGCGCCTCGCATGGCATGCGCATCGATCCCCATAGCAAGAATCAAGGCGAGGCACACATGGTCTGTGACTGCGCTGATTATTGCTTCTGTGTTTCATAGATTCACGGAGGCGGACACCATCATAATGGGGGACGTGACGTACGGCGCCTGCTGCGTGGACGACTTCACTGCCCGTGCCCTGGGAGCAGATTTCATGGTTCACTATGGCCACAGCTGTCTGAGTACGTTTCTTTATCTCCCTCGTACATGTTTGTCTGGTTCTTTATTGCTCTGAATGCAAAAAGAAAAAAAAAACCCCACCAAGGTTACCCATCTACAGACAGACAGCTACCTGGAAAAAACCACGTAGGCCACATGAACATCAAAAAAAAAAAAGGACTGAGACTGACAGGTGTTATTGATGAAAGCAAAATGTAGGTGATTAGTGTGCAAACCTCACATATCTAATTACAGCGCTTAGAATTTTCTGCAATTTGTTGAGCTGCAACAACTAATTTCAATACCTTTTATCAGGATTTTATTTTGAAGACCAACAACTGGTAGTGCACAACTGAAGACCCAGCAGGTCTTTGCAGCATCACATTCGCCCCACATTCACATCAGTTGAAAACACATCAGCGGTGTCCTTTGGAAACCTCAAGCATTTCTGCAGGACCTTCACACATCTCACCTCACTGTCAGTCTGTCTTTTGCACATGGGAAGAAATGTTAAATCAATAATTTTGATACATATCTGCCAGAACAAGCTCACCTCGGCAAAATACCAGAAGTGACCAACAGAATCTTAATGTGACTGAAAAAAAAAAGTTCCTCCATGTTTTTGTTAGTTCGGCCGTTATTTATCAATTGTAGCGAAATTATGGTTAGTGCTGATATTTTTAATTTCTAGGGAGTGGGGGACAGTCGCACATCGGTGTCTATGCTTACAAGCACCAAAGTTGAAGTTTTTAAAGTCTGAGTTTCAGGGTTAAGTTAGACGAGAAGAAATTGCCAGAACATTTTTGTTTATGGTCGTCTTTCTGTCTGTGATCTTAGCCTTCATCTCTCAGCCATGAGACATCATTTGCACTGTTTCCTAAGATTTCAACCACCTGTGAAAGATGAAAGACTTAGGCCTCAGAGTGACTCAGAGCTACTGTCTCCTCTGTGCTCCTTTCATTTTCTCTGCAAGTTTTTTTCTCTTTTTAATATATATATATATATATATTTATCCCATCCTCTTAAATACCATTGTCAAAGAGTACCTTAGAAATAGGCATACAAAATCAGTGTGACATGATTAAAACAAACCAGATATTCTACAGTTCATCTGAGCAATATATTTAGATGCTTTTTCCCATCAGTTTAAAAAAAAAAAATGTATCCATGTGTTAAAATGGCTCAGATGTAACTGTACAGTACACTTTAACCTCCTTTAGAGTAGTTATGGATCTATAAATATGCAGATTGCTCCACACCTCTCCCCTCAGCGTTCAGTTACAGTTAAATCTGCTCAGGTTTAACTCTTGGTTATCTCTTTCACTGACAGACATGGTGCAGACTTACTGTGATAGTACAGTTATTTTATTTTACTTTTTTTAGATTAAAGTTTGTACAGTCTTGCACAACAACAAAAAAGACATTAGAAAAGACTATCACTTTCAAAAACACAACATTTTACCAAGTATGTATGTCTAAATTTCTAGTGCAAATATCTCAGTGCACTTGAAATAAGACAAAACTAACTTTCAACTATCATTTCAGCAAGGTATAAGAGCTTGTTTTAAGTCAGTAATTCCTTAGCATATATTAAAAAGTACTTGCTCCATTGGCAGATTATTTCACGTAAAACTCTCATGTTATAAGTTAAATAATCTCCCTGAAGGACTAGTACATTTTTAATCAATATCAACGTTTTACGGATTTATCTTGCTGGAAAGTTACTTGTAAGTTAGGTTTTTTTTAAATTATTTCAAGTGTAAACAATATTTTCACTACTAACTAGATCAAAAATAGGTGATAGGATTTTGTGTTTTTGCAGTGCAATGCCAAAGATATTTTGACTTTGCTAATATTAATCTTTTTCTCACTCACCTGCTTTAGTAGATGCAAATAACATATTGATTAAGTCGTACTGCAAATCTAGTGTTGTATATCTAGTTCTATATCTAGTGTCTCGCTACCTGAGCAGATGGTAACAAAAACAATCTTATTTTACACTTGTTACTTTGTAGAAAGTTCTTTTTTTCTGCCCAAAAAATATTTGAAAACTAACAATAGTTTTTTAGATGTAAATTATATTTTAGACTCCATTTTAAAATCTATTTGATAAATTGTTATAGATAACTGCATTTAGTTAAAACTTTAATATGACGTCAACTGGTATCTTTACTCTGTGTCATAATTGCCCATGTCCATTAAGAGCAAACACTTGATAGAAGATTGCCTAAATGCTCACTTGTAACAGATTAATCTTAGTTGTACCCATTTGTCGATGAGCACATGTTCCATTATCAACATTTACTTTTTAGTAAATTTGCCCACATAGTTGTTTGCATGTTTTTTTTTTCATGTTGTTTAATAAGGAGCTGTGGTAATGTGCCTTATTGCTATAACACATGAGAATAAAACCCAGTGATTGTGCAGTGAGACCTGTCTGTCTCATTGACTGTTTCTCTAATTGCGGCACCTAAGTGCACTCAGACCGCCGTGGTAATGTGAACACAGATCGATGTCGCTTTGCTCTGCCCTTTTACCATTTGGCAGTACTGATAAACAAGCAACGGACAGATGGTAGTCTCAGCTCAGAGGTTTACTCGTCATGCGCAACACTTTTGGTCTTAGTTTTACCTCATTGGGCCCTGCAGCCAAATCGAGCTGCCTTTAATACCCCTCCATATCCATACCTTATACTTCCTGGATCAAAGGTGGAGTCGCTAATCCTTTCTCTATCCAGTTAACTTTACAACCCCACCTCTCACACTCTGGATCATTTTTACTTTTTCCACTTCTGCCTTGTGCGGCAAACTATTTGAACTTCCTTTACCCGTCTTTGAAATCTCCCTCTCCCTAAATTAATTTTGTCTTCTTCAGCGTATTTCTGTTGGGATTTTCTCATTAATTCACTCTCGTTTCATTCCCGTCTGCTTTCAGTCTCCTCTGAAGAAAACAGTTCAGATGTCTGTGTGCTTTCTGAATTCACGTATCTTTCTTTGCTCAGTTGTTTAATGTGGTGACATTAAGGAACCTCTTCCAATCTTAAAATTTGCACCTTAATGGGCCAGTTATTCAATTAAAACAAGATGTCCTCTTGGTCCCAATGAGCATTTTACTTGAAATGAAAGGATGAATAATAGTTTTTGTCAAAACAATTGGTAATTCTTTTGTTTTAAGCGTCTCTCACTCCTTTTTTTGCCCTTCCTGTCCTGGACTCCTGCCATCTTCACTCTGCAACTTCTTCTTCTTCTGCACATCTCTAGCAACGCCTTCTAAGCCCAAGTGCGTGGTAAATGGCCTATGAAATTAATACCATTAATAGCGATCACATGTGTCCCTCTCCTTCCCTAAATAATTGAGGTCTTTGCATCAGTTCCTGCATGAGTTGGCAACTTGATGGGAATGATTTTCAATTATACCCCGCAGACGCCAGCTGTGAGCTATAAATGCGCCTTCATAGATCCTGTATAGCTGGACAACAGAACATGTTAAGGGCTTTAATGTTCCGGGCACCATCAGCTGTGTATATATTGCCGATTCATCTGACAGAAGAGTGAATTTTTCACCTGTCTCCCTTGTCCTTTTTTATTTGTTTGTGTCCACTTCCCTGCAGTCCCCATAGACTCCACCGCGGGGATCAAGATGCTGTATGTGTTTGTGGATATCCAGATGGACAATGCACACTTCCTGGACACAGTGAAGTTCAACTTCAGTCCTGGACAATCCCTGGCACTTGTCAGCACCATTCAGTTTGTTGCAGCATTGCAGGTAATCGACCAAGGCTATTGTTCTCATTTTTAGCTGCAGCGCTTTGCAAATGTGTTCATTCTTTGTCATATTCTGTCATGTCAGAACCAGAAAATGTATTGTGCTTTATTGCGAGTTTATGTGACAGACCGAACAGAAGGTATTAAACACTTAGACGCTTAAGAGAAGGAAAATATTTTTGTTGTTTTCGATGAAAGTCTGAATAAAAGCATCCAGCCGTCAGCTGCTTTTCAATGAATTTGCGGAAACAGTCAACGTTAGCTTGGAAGTCTTCTGGCTGTTTCTGACACCTCGATGTCCTGCTTTAATCGGGGTGAGCAGGAACAGCTGCTCTCCGTCGGCGAAGTGCGTAACGCAGCACAGTGGAGTGGAGACTCATGTAGTGTAAATCTGCAGTGATAGAGAGGAAGTTGTGTTGTATGAAATCATTTATTTACCTGCAAAATCATTTCTATTCATCTCGTTGACAACTACAAGGGCATGGTGACATAACTGCACCATTCACAAGCCTTAGCAGGTGTTCTAGCAGTCGCTAAGGTTAGCACCGTCAGATAGACGTAGCTATGTCTAATCTGACAAGCTAACTCATCAGAACACCAGCAACACGTTCTTTATGTATCCAACTGTTAACTCGTACCTCCAGCTTCCAGCCTGTGATTAGATTTAATCTCTTCTGCAGATGGTAATATTTACTCCATGGTTCATGTACGTCAGTATGAATTATTATTGAACACATCAGTCAAAAAATGCATCATGAAGGGAGAAAAAAAGACATACCCAAGTTTCACCTGATTAAAAGTCGCAGGACCAGCCAAACTTCGGAAGTTACTATATAAGGGATAAATTATTCAAGCAAACTTGCAACAGGCAGCAAAAGGTGTCAGATTGGGGATGAGGTACAACTTCCCACTAGGTAATGAGATGAAAAACAAAACAAATCCTGAGCGTAGATCCAATTTTTTTCAAGATTTCACTACCTGAATCCAAAAGAGAATCTTCAGTTATTTTTCAAAGAAGAATGAAGGGAGCTGAAATGCAGTCCATTCACAATGTTACTATGTTATTTTCCTTCCAATTCACAATATTACACTACTTTCTGCTGGACTGTCAAATAACATTCATGTAAGGTAAACTAAAATGAATCTGAGCACTTTTGCAAGACATGATACACTCATCGTATCAGGAAAACATCCAGGATGACTTCCACAATTTATATTTTTCATCCTCTCATGAGTTACAGTTTTGACTTCTGTATTTATCCTTCTCTGGGTTTTTTTTTTGTTTTCTTTTTGGAAATATACAGACAAGCATTCATCTCAACCCTTGCGCAATATATGCTTTTTGTTTTTTTTTTTGTGGTGCCTGGTTTTCATGAACCCTCCTCTGAGCTCAGTTCAAGTGTGGGTTTGTCAAATCTGGCAGCAGTTATTTTTGCTTTGAAAGGCGCAATGACCTCGGAAAGCCTCTCAGTTCAGCATCATGCTCAGGACTGCTCTTTACATAAGCAGTGGCAGCAGTTATAGTATTAAGCTTTAACATCCCTCTCTCTCTGGCTTGCTGCCTCGCTGTTCTATAATGTGCTCTGCTGCTTTCATTTTCTGTGTTCTTCACCGCTGCTGTGGGCTTTTGCTAATGTAAAATACACTATTTTTATATCACTCTACACTCCTGGATGATTCTAAATTGCATTTTTTTGTCGTTTCGCTGCATCCACGTGTCCATGTATACTTTTGTGCATACTTGTAGTTTTTTATGCATGGATGCCTTTATGGTTTGTTCTTCAGTAGATTTAGATCTAGACAGTTTCTACGATGAATTCTCAGGAAAGACTAATGAAGTGATTAAATTTATTTCATTTTATTTTAGATATAATGGAGATTATAATACATTATCTCTGCCTTTTCCATTAATTTATGTTTTCTTTTCAGCCAAAAGGTAAAAAACAATTTCCTGTAAATTCAGCTTAATTGAAGCCATGTTTATGCAAATATGTATTAGGCAAAATTTACATTTTTCACTTTTTTGTACTTCCATTTGGGTTTCTACTTCTTCTGAAAACATCCCAAGTGATTAAACAACAACAAAAAACGCTCCCAATAAGTTAATGTTTTTTGGTGTCTGGAAAATTAACTGTTTCAAAAACCTCTTGAATGTTGATCAGCATTCACTTCACTTCCCTTTACCTAGCAACCCCAACGAAGCCCAGCCCATCACCTAGCAACACAAGCTTGGGCTCATTTTACTGCTGTACAATGGCTGCTGGAAAATACAACAGTTTTATTACTGTGGGAGGCTGCTTTTGTTGCAAAGATATACGGATGTATAATTGTGCATCTATTTACCGCCATTTAAATGTTTAGTTGAGGGGAGGAGCTTATTTGGATTTAAAGTGACAGGAGGCCCTGAAACAGCTCAGAACTGAGCAGACTGAAATCTTATCAACAAGACTGATTTTGTGCACAACATGTAATGAGCGTTTATATTTTATTGATATTTTGTTCACTTTTGAATGATCTATATTCAGATTTTATAAATAATACATTTATAAATACTGAAGAAAGGGGTTAAGCTATGTTATGTTTCTTCAATGGAAGAAAAACATTTAACTATTTTTCTTTGGGATAAGGTGATCAAAATTGCAAAAGTTAAATCCTGCAGACCCTTGTCTCACCTCCTTAGAATAAATATGTGGAAATACTTTCCCCTCCTCTTCATGTCGCAGGCTGTGAGTGCAGCCCTGAGGCCAGAGTATGATGTGCTTGTCCCCCAGTGTCGGCCTCTGTCACCTGGAGAAATTCTAGGCTGCACCTCTCCACGCTTGGACTGCCACGTCGATGCCATAATGTAAGAAGCCTCCTTCCTCCTGTCTTCCCCTCTCGCCGGTTCCATGCCCACTCGTGTGATTTAAGTCATAATCACTGTGACAATACTCCCAGTCACATAAAATGTAGTTGGCAGAGGTAACCAGGTTTGTCTGCGTTCCTTAAGCAGCCAGGAGAAGCCAGATGCTGATCCCCCAGGGGGCTAAAAATACCTTCTCACTGTGGAAATCTGCAAATTCGATGTAGTTTGACAGCTTTGGATGTCTTAAAACCGCAACACAGCCACGTCCGTGCCAAATTTTGTAACTTTTTAAACAAGAGCTTTTTTCGAAGCGCGACACCTACTGCGACAAGCGCATGGCGAGAATTGATAAACTGCGCGGCACATCTCAGTTTGTTTACACATTTGTTGCAGCTCATGTGATTGCCTATTTTAACTTATCTCATTTTCTGTGGAAAAAAATTAACTTCCAGCCAGTTGTTGCATGACTTCTAAAAGGCTAGACTGGCGTGTGTGTGTTTTTTCTTTACGTGACTGTGTGTAGGTAAAATATTTCAAAGCGTTGGGGGGGAAACAGGAACAGAAAGATTTGCAGAAATAGCAACGTGCCTGCAGCTGCTTTTCGTCAATAACATGCCGTGCTGGTCTGTGTTCGACAAATCCTGGGCTTTGTTGCACACAGCGAGATAATGTAATTTCCCTGATTTAATTATGCATAGGTGAAAATTCCTCCTCTGTCTTATCTGCACACATTTGGCTATAGTCATTTGGTGTTAGACCATGTGATTTGAACCTTCCAGTGCGTGAAAACACATGGAAAAGCTTCGCTATGTGCACAAGTGGAGACGAAAGCAATGCAAGAGTTACTGTGTGTTTTACCTAATTATTTAACATATGTTGTCCATCTATCACATTTTCAGAAGCTCTCTAATATTTATACAAAGAGTATTATATTTTAAATCATAAACATTTAAATCCTACTTGGTTTTGGAAATCCAAAACCAAGTAGGAGTCACGTGATCAACAATAGGTTGTTGCCCCTGGCCCAAACCATGAAGAAGAAGAAAACAGGAAGTAGTTGGAGAATGATGGCGTGACATTTTTTTTAATGACTTATCACATGAACAAGCTTATTAATGTGTGGGTTTTAGTGGCGTTTCTTATTTAATGGAAATTGTGAAATTGTGTTTTTTCGACATTAGCGGCATATGGAAAATGTTTTGTGCACATTTGTAAACGCAGCCACTGGCTCTGGCTGTAGATAGAAAACCGATCATATAGTCGAAAGAAAAATGTCCTTTTAAGAACAATATTCAGATTTGTGGTGCACTCTAGACTACATCAAACAGAATGTGACAAATTCATCTGCAAAGAGCAGCTATGCAGAATCTGTGGGTGAGTTTGGTGGCAGTAAGCACAAGTGGGGTTCCTCCTCCAGCTGCTCTTCAAGAATAATGAAACAGTCGTATTCGTACAGCCTGGTAAAAACCAAACCCGTGTTCTACGCTTTGATTCATCCAGAGGGTCTGGAGCTTTGGCTATTGAGAAGTGATTGCTTGTTGCAGGCGTGGACTCTGACATTTTAAGCTGTTGGATTTGATTTTACCCAGTTGCTAATGTTTGGCCATGATGTTTGTATTGTGCCAGTTCAATGAAGCTGACTGGAAATTGTCACTCGCTCACGGTCACAACCTCTTTGCCAACAGTAAAATGTTGATAAAACTATAGCAATAGTAGAGTACAATTCTAAAGCAGCACAGAAAATCAACATCGTTCAAAACTCTTTCTTCTGATTGGCCTGATTGAAACTCAGTCAGAGGAATTCAGCTACATGGGTAAAAATTCCAGGCGGAGAACTGAAGGGAGATGAGAATCAAGCAGAGTTGCTGCCGTAAACTGGTTTAGACCCAGTTTTGTTTGGAATCATCCTTTAGTTATTTTTTTAATAATTAGCTATGTCAACATGATTTCTTTTCATTGTGTCTGAGCCAAATGAAGGAGAAATATTTTATTTTAGATGCTATCTGAGTATTGGGAGTAGTTATATTTGCAAATATTGTTACTCAAGTATAAGGGAAATGTGGAGCCCAGTAAAACTACTCCTAGGAGTACATTTATTTTCAAAAAATGACTCAAATAAATTTAACTAGTTTTCTACAATATCTTGACAGCTGCATCACTGCAGTGCAATTAAATCCTCATGAATAAAACACTAGCTTTAAGACTTGAGAAACCATGGCTTCCTTATGTAAAGTGTGCATGCTATGTTTTCTTACATTTCTGCCACATATTTATTGATGTGGAACATGGAAATGAATATAACTGTGGTGAGATACAATCCTGAATAAAAAGAAAAATGAAAACTTGTAAAATTGATAACATGCACGTTAGATAAGCTAATACAAAACATGTTGATATTATGATGAGGCTCCATAAACATGATCTTAAACGCTATCTCTCTCATGCGGCACCAAATGGAGGGGAAAAAAAGTGTTCTGTTGTGATGTTGAGGCATCACTGGAAGCTTAATTACAGAGTCATAGTTTCCTTCAATAATTAGGTTTCCTTTTTGACTTTAATAAATTATTATCAATTTAATGTCACGACAGATGTCTCTAACAACAGCATCAGAGTTCAGTTTCGTTATCTGTGACATATCTTTTACAGTGTTGAATATCATAACCTTTTGAAATGGCATTAATTAAAACTCGGCTTTGGTTTATTTTTACTTTAATTAGAACTGAGCAAGTGTGACAGAAATGCTGCATGCACAAAATCTAAATGCACATACAAGTCATTGAAGCACTGAACAGAAAAAAAGGGAAGAAAAACAACTCTTAGCAGCCAGAAGTTGTATTCAAAAGAGCTTTAAGAAAAGATCAGTGGAGCGTTTCTATCTTCTGAAATGCGATTTGCTCTTTTCTACAAAAGAACAATATGTGGATGTGAACATAATGATAAGGCGGCGGCTCAGAGCGCGCAGCCGGAATCGGACAACGGGACTGAAGTGCTTGCAGGTTTGTTGTCGCGGATGTAATTATTCGAGGGGCTCGGACGTTTCCGAGCAATGACAAGCAATGCAGAGGAGGCTGTGCCAGATTTCATTCTGTTCCGTCGTTGCATATTATTTTGCTGGGACACGCGGAGTGCACGTTTTCACATAGGCGCGCTCTGACACATAGTCTAGACGAGTTTCAAAATTGCCTGTATGGCAAACGGCCTACATGCCCATTTCAAGCTGCTCAACAAAGAAAGCAATTAGTGAGATTATTTGCATGTCTTCAGTAAGAATGGGTACAGACCTGAACACCCTCCACATCCAAGCAGCAAGGCGCTCCGTTTTTATGCTCCAATATGCATTTATGTTAGTTCATTTGTGTTTCTTAAAAGAGGCTGTATATCTACGGCACATTCATATTGAGATACAGCAGGTGAAGACAGACGATTTAATTTTATCTCTTTTTTTTTTTCCAATTCCTGTGCTCTTGTGCAATTAAATGTTTTCTTTTTTAGTTATCTTGGAGATGGAAGATTTCACTTGGAGTCGATCATGATCGCAAACCCAGACATTCCTGCCTACAGGTAATATGAAAGAACACGTTAGAGACATGTTTGCGTATGTAATGTTTTCTTTCCTTCAATGTTAGTTTGTAGCTTTTATAAAAAATACAGTATAATACAAGATTGGTAATCTCTGTGGTCCTGCTACCATTTGCAGAAAGACACCACTTCCTCTCAGACACAACCAATCAGAGCCAGAAGGAGAGTCTGATTGGTTGTTTCCAGCACTGTCAATCATGCTCGCGAACACACTGCAGATTACCAGTTTGCTGCAGTTGCTAACTTACCATTATAGAAAAACTGTTTATCCTCTGTCAATGGTGGCTGTGCTAACTAGCTTTTCTTTTTATTATCTTTAAAATGGCTTTCCTTTTTCGTTCCGTCATTTCAGATGAGGGATTGAACAAAGTTTAGATGGGGTATTGTTTTGTAGCTGCTTTAGCCTTTTTCCACTATTTTATCCCTGCCGTCTCTGCCATTCTTCTCTAACAAACCTCTGAGCCAGAACAGAACAGCTGTATTTATACTGAGATTGAATTACGCACAGATGGTCTCCGTTTACTAATTAGGTGAATTAAGGCTACTGGCAGTTTAGTTGTATTCGATTAAAGGGTGCTGAAGCAGGTTTTTTATTTGAAAAAATAAATAAATAAAAAATTAACCATAATTTGAAGAATTTAGATGTTTCAAGCAAAGAAAAGACTTCTTGTTCTGTTTTCCAATACCTTCTAAGTTAGAAAATCATTAATATTGAAAAAAGTGCTAAATAATGTTGCTCTAAATAATACACTTTAAGCAAACTTGTTTGAATTTAAAGCCAAACTCAGTTGTTATACATCCATACACTGCAGCTAAGATCACAGGTCTCCCCCTCATAAACAAGATTCTAATCTCAAGTGTAGCAGAGAAAAAGAGATTAAAAGCTCTGAAATACCCCCATTTCCCTAAGATACTGCAGCTCCTGTCATACTTGATGGGTTTTCATGATTAAACTTCCCGTCTTTTTGTGCATTTCCGTCCTCGAGATAGATACCCGAGCAACAGCTGGTAATGGGAGTGATAAAGCTTCTTATGTTTATGCCTACGTACACCACCTAAAACATCTGTGTGCCATAGCGATTCTCTCTCTCTCTGTGCCTGTTTGTAGATATGACCCCTACAGCAAGGTGTTCTCCAGGGAGTACTATGATCACAAGGCCATGCAAGCCACCAGGCTGCAGGCCATCGACCAGGCTCGGCTGGCCCAGAGATGGGGTCTGATCTTGGGCACGCTGGGCCGACAGGGCAGTCCCAAAGTCCTGGAGGTGAGTTTGCATCCTCGTTTCAGCAGTCTGCTTGTCCCGAGGCTTCTTGTGCAATCACTGGTAATACTTTGCAAAGTATGTTTTTTTTTTTTTTTTCTTTAGACAGGTGTTTTGATGGCATGTGATGCTGATTGGACAGGCAGCATTCTGTGTGGCAGCTTGTTATTTTGTGATGCAGATCCGTATCTTTTGATAGTACTCTTCTTCTCACGTTGCTTCAGTTGAAGCGGATTTTTTACGGTGGCCCTGAAGTTCAATAACTCACTAAATACAACTACAAATTTAAAAACATAAGAACATATTCAAAAACATGACATTAACTAAGCACAACTACAAAACATGAAACCACAATGGCATTACCTAAAATCAACTACTAATCAAGAAAACACAACATTAAGCACAACTACAAATCAAGAAAATTACTAATTATTTTTGATTTTGTAGACGTGTTTAGTGAATTATTGAAGTAGTTTGCACTTCAGGGCCACTGTAGATTTTAGAAAGAAGGAAATTATCAATCAGAGTAGCTAGACATTTAAAATATTTATAGAAAATATGCAGTTTAAAATCTACCACTAAGCCTTTTGTGTCGCAGTACAAGTTGACTTTAACTTGAATGCTAGATGTAAAAGATTTCGTACCAGATCACCTATCTTTCACCTGCACACTCTGAAGCTTGTACTTCAGGTTTACTTAAATCCAGATTTGAAATATTAAGCCAGCATTGATGTAAAAATGTCAACACGAAACCAGACAGATCATTTTCTTTCGTAGAGGAGAGAGGATTTAAGAAGGCAGATTTTAATAATAATAATAAAAAAAAAAACCTCTTAAAGCTTTCCAGTAGCGATCTGCTCAGATTAAGAAGTGTGGTGTCAGATAACCTCACAAGTAAAAGAACAGGACTAACTCTGATAAGAGCGCAGTCATTGAAAGGTCTCATAATCCTCCCAGGGAGGTTCTATATCAGCATTGCTTTTTACCTTTATCTCATTTAAAGAGCATTTGTGGGATTTTTTTTTCTCTCCCTCCGTCTGGTTGCCTCCTGCTCTCATAACAACTCAGCCAACTGCCCACATCTCTAAAGGCAGACTCAGCAGGGAAGTGGAGTTTCTAAACTCGAAGAACAATTTAATTTATTGATACATGCATCCTGTTGGAAAGGTTATATTTATATGGGATGTCATATAACTCCCCTTTATAGCCCAAAATGAACCTGGGTCCACTACTCTCTAGAGGTAGGTGCTGGTCTTGCCCAGAATAAAATTCATGCAATGCTCCATAGTTTGGCTGAATCACTCCAAAACAATGCCAAAGGAGTATCAGTTTTTAGTTGGAGGCAAGGTGATGTACCACCATGTCTGGGAGAGAGGAGTTAGTGTAACAATCGGATATACCTTTTTTTTAACCTTTTAAACAGGCTGAAAGGGAAAGATAGCCGACGTTTTAATCTGTCTTTAGCAACTTCTGCTAATAATTAGCACAGTAATAAAATCTAGAATTTAAATCCTTTCTTTACTAGGGTTTTAAAAAGGGTTATTAAATTATGCCTTCTGTCCGCCAAATGGCTGTAGAGGTGATGGTTCGACAATAAAATGCTTTGAACGTCACTACACCTTGACAGTATTTCTAATTTTTTTGTGGTTGTTGTTGAATGAAGGACTTTGAAAACAGCTCAATCTGTTGGATGGACGTCGTTCAGATACACTCAGTGAGAGGAATAAAACATCAAATCGGTAACCTCAAAACGACATCTTTTCTTTTGATGTCAATTCTCAGGCTCAAACTGAAGGGATGAGTGTGAAGTGATTGCAGGAGTCAACGGTTCACTGCTTCTCTGTGGCATTTTGACCAGAGATTTCTAAAAGAAGACTTGAAAAGACACATTAGTGGCAGAAATTCATGTAGAACTTGAGCGTACCTGAGTAATTTTACAGAAAGGAATGGTTGTCTTTTTCCCGTTCTTATCGTGCATTTGCCAGTTTGCAGACACGAGCAGGCAGTAAATGCAAATGTGAAATCTGAAATCTCAATTAAACCATCTTCTTTCTGAGATTATGAAAGCCAAACCTGTGGACAAGCTAGCAGGGAGCTAGGGAGTCAGTGAAAGTAGATGCACCGCTCTTGTAATGCATCACTTTTTATTGTGAGGTTTCATAGCCGAGAAGAGAAATGTAAAGAGTGGATTAAAGGTGTAGGAGAGGTAACGCTGAGGTTATAGAACTGTGAAGCAACAGCCATATTTATCACCGCTCTCAACATAAGGTGTCAGCCAAAATCCTACTTAGGGCCAGGATTTACTGCCTCTCTGAAAGGCACAGGCAACCTTAAGCAGTTAGAAGAGAAAGAGTATAAAGAGTTTGTTCAACTTCATTGTGAACCCCGGCGTAAAGTTGCAGTTTACTGCCAGTGACAACATTCCAACCAATAAGTAAAGATCTATCCATAATTGAATTGCTCATACTGCACATCAGTATACCTCAGGGACAAAAAAATAGTAAAGCTGCCTGGAATACATTTAGAGAATCTCAACTAATTTAGGTGACTTCAACTTGAGCATAAATCTACATTTGAACAATAAGTGTACAATCTGTACCTCTACTACAGCTGAATGGAAACATAACTTGTAATTACAACACGGTCACAGACATTCAGTTACCTCACATTGGAAGAAGAAAAAACTGTACAGTGGTGAGTTCAGCTGGGAAGTTTTTTATGAGTTTTGTGGACCCTACTATAGAGCCTATCTAGTGGGGAAATGTGACTTAAAAAATTGCGGGGTATTTAATTAACTAGTTGAAATTAATCGCATTTTAATTGAAAGCCATGTATCGACAAAATAAGCAACATTTTCATTTTAATAAAACATTTTTGCTGCTAAATTATTGACGTAATAGACAAATGAGCCCCAAAACAAAGACATTTGTTTTTACTCTGTTACTTTTTTTATTCAATCATCAGATTGGTGCGAAATTATACCCATTTTATACCCTTTGAAGTGTTTCAGGAACTCCTGATCATTCATGTAACGTCTTTAGAAATGTGGACGCCACTGACATTAGCGTTGGATACGTTTGTGCTACTGCTACATGTCTAGCGTCAAGATGCTTTTTTTAGACTTTAATAGCTTCACTGATAGGCTAACTCTTTTTTAGCACATCTTGGACACAACAATAATCTTTTCCAGCGTCCAGTAAAATTGTTTTCTGAAACAAAAGTGAACACCCCAGTGGGCTGAGAGAAGCAGCTTTGTCATCCATCGTTGTTGTTTGTGGATGCTTGTGCGTCAGATTTACGGGTCTACTGGAAATACTTGGATACAAAGGTTCCGACTTGGGACTTCTGTGTGCAAAGGAGAAAAAAAAAAGCAAAACTGTATTGTTCATACAAAGTAAAGTAACCGTAAATTGCAAGTGAATTTTCCTCAAAGTTAGGTCAAGCAGTTTCCATGAGCTTCAAGCTGATTGGTCAAAACAAGAAAGGCTTACTAACCTGCGACGTGTGGGCGTGTTTGTGTGTGTGTGTTTGGAGAGTGGCAGTGGGATGACTGAATAGAAACTGACAATATTTGTTACTCTATTAAAATATCACTCTGCTGTTAAAAGCCTATTGCTTATTCCACCAGCATAATGGTTAAACGTCTAACTAAGTGGCTCTAAAGGTTAACATACAAAAAAACTTCCTCAAAATGGCCCCAAATTGCACCAATTAACTCAATTTTCTGAAGATTTTCCATGAGGGTTTCCTCTGGTAGGGCTTAATGATTCACCTCACACTATTCCAATTGACCCCCAATGCCCTGAAACCAACAAAAAGGTTCTAAATTGGAATATTTTTGTTTTTATTTTGCTAAAATCCCTTTTTTGTTTTCCCGTAGCACCTGGAGTCAAAGCTCGAATCTCTGGGCAAGTCCTTCACTCGAGTGCTGCTCTCTGAGGTCTTCCCCAGCAAGCTGGATCTGATTCCAGATGTAGATGCGTAAGTATTATTATTCACAGATAAACACTTAAGCATATAATTTATGTATTTATCATTTATTTTCCTTTGACATAACTCCTAATCTTTTCAGATCTCCTGTTCATTAAATTTAGCGACTTGATGAAATTTGCGAATCAGACATCAAGCAACCTGCACAAAAAACACTTGATATACTTCAGTTTGACCCTTTTCGCTGTGTACTTTTTCTTGCGTTCATATGGTTACCTAAACAAATTTGAGCGATGCGTTTCTGTAAAGTAGGCCCAAATCTGAAACATACTTCAACTGATTAATGAACCCGTCAGTGGAGCATACAGTACAGTACTCTGTTTCTGAGTAGGACTATTGAGCCAGAGCTGCTCATTGGTAGATAAAACAAAAAGGGGAATATGCCCTCCAGAAGCCAATATTTTATCCTCAGTTTTCGCTGCGTGAACGCAGAAAACAAATCAAGCGCATCATTTAGACTTCGACTGTTGCTGGTTTGAAGGCGAGGCTGCTGCATGTGAAGGGATTTTGATATATTTTCCAGAAGCCCCTGACGCCTTTGAGCCATATTGTATAAAAGCATGATTGTGCAAGGATAAGTTCATTTTTCTTTTTCTTTTTTTTCTTGTGCGGTGAAGAGGCAGTCACTTTAATGTTGTCACTGGGCAGAGTTGAAAGCTTGTCATGCTGTCTATTTTGTTGTGTGTTTTTTTTTAAAGCAAGAATCCCGCAATTTCCTCTTATTTCAAAGTTGAAATTATTTTTTTTTTTGCGTGTAGAAAAAAATGCCTGCACGATCCAGACTAAAGGGCATTATTCTCCCTGACAACATAAGCTTCGGATAATTTGTATGAAATGTCTTGTTTGCCGTCCAGCCTTCGAGTCCTTTATTAAAATCCTTTTGAGTTGACAATTGACAAACAGCCATTTAATTGAGAGCCATTAGGCTGGAGTTTAAATTGCAGATCTCCAACACTGAACACTTTTCTGTAGCTGAGCTAAAAAGATTATAAATACAATAGCAATAAAGTCAGCCATGCCACAACGGCTCGCAGGGAAAGCATGCGGGTCCCTTCAATCAATATCCCAAAGGGTATAAGTTGTTTTTTTAAAATACCGGAACTTGCTGTTTATTATCTGAATACATATTTTTATACCTTAAAACAGCAAAATGTTATATTAAACAAATGACAAATGGATTAAAGGTGAGCATTTATTGTATTGTTTATCATTTAACGTGATAAATATCTTATCGTGATAAGAATTTTAATTTATTGTTGTCGCAGTAAATTCCAAGCAATGATGTTCTAATTATCGCGATTGATAGTTTTACTGTTTTGTCCACTGTTTGTTTAATGAAAGCGTCATTGAATACACATAAATTTGGAATAACGGTCGCAGTGTAGTGATACAAATCACACTTCTTTATGTGACCGGTGTCCTACAAATAGGAATGGCTTTCAAGAGCTGTATTTATGTTTGTGGAGCTATAATTGCTGTGACACACAGTCATAGAGTTACGTAATAGAGATGTAATTAATAGTTTTTATTGTCACTCTTATCGTTATATCGTTATTGCAATAGTATTGAAAATATCGCGATAAAATTTATCACCTAGATCAGCTGATCCTTTTACCAGTATGTAGCAGAATGCAGATATCCTTAGGTCAACATTTATTGTTTTTTTAAAATGTGATTATATTTAAATTTACTTCAATTTCAAGTCTGTAAGACTGGATCTTACTTCCTTACAAAGCTTCTATTTGTCAATTATGAAGAGAAAGGAATGAAACCGTCCCTCTCAAATGTTTGCTTTATTTCAAATTCCTTACCACATTTGCCTCTTGGACATGAATAATTTATATGTCAACTAATTCCCCTACTGAGCTGGTGTGAAGAACAGCGAGTAGTCAATCAGCAACATTTCTGATGCAGTCTGTAAGCATCATTCTGAGCATAATTGAGGAGTCAGCATAGTTTGCCAGCGCACATTACAACACAGCTGACAAACACTGTTTTCAAGCTTATATGTTTATAAGCAACATTGGCATTCAGGTCTTGGTGAATTTCCGGCATAATTCATCGTGAATGTCTCGCACATTGTCCGCAGCATTAGAACAGGGTGCATGGAAAGTAGATTTCTTACATGAATAATTCCCTAAAGAGCCTGCTTGAGCCACTTTTGCATTAATATAAGGGTGTAGAAATACATGGAGAAAGAAACACTTTCTTTTGATGGGATAGAGAAACTGACTCGCGGATCCTCCTGACATAACTTATTTGATCACGCACTAAAGTAAAAATTCACCTGACTTGTCAATAAATTTGGTTTTTTTTTTACGTTGCTAAAAATCACAATTGAAGACAGAAAAAACATTCTCAAACTCCCCGGCCGGCAACACTCACTCCTATCTTTAGAAACGCTCTCCTCAAGTTACTCCGATGAAACATCAGATGCAGTCTGACTTCGCGTCTCGGTTTTTGTCTGATTTATCGGACTTCCAGCTGCAAAGGCTGCGCCGCAGATGGACAAGGGGTCAGCGAGCCACTGATTTGCAACAGCTCCAATCACCAAGGCGCTGGCACTCAACCTTCTTCGGATTGGCCTCTCGCTGCGGAGTAATGAGAGGTGTGATGTGTGAGGGAGGAGTGGGTGAGATAGGGACAGAAGGTCTGAGAGAGATTGAGCCAGAGAGACCTGGATATAGTTTGAGGGGGCTGTGTTTGGAAAGCCAGAGATTGTAGTTAAAGTGATTCTTTTCTTTTGTTTTGTTGTGTGTTTTTTTTTTTTGCGCTCCTCCTCAGACTGACGTGCAAGTGCAACACTGAAATTATGTAATTCAGGCACGATTCGCCCAACCAAAACAAACCCTCATTACAGACAAAGAAGCTTTTCAACAAGATCTGCTTCAGTAGCAACTATAGCCTTGATGTAAAGGAAAAGTCTAGAATACAAAATGAAGGCTCACCCTGTGTTTTTTCATTTAAGTCCTTGGCATGCAGCATGAAATGTAAATGAAAATGCAGTGTTTGCAAATTTGAAACATGCATCTAACTAAAAGCGGTGCAAAACAACACATGAAATTAGAGATATCATATGAATCTTCATTAGGTTGATTCTAAATTCAAAGCAAATCGAGACTGAGAGGGAGCCAAAAGTGACCATCCAGCTTATTAGTGTACTTTTATAGAGGCAGTATTACGTAGTTTCCTAGCACATAGTACCATTTTATAGCACTTTTATAGCAGTAACTAGGTTACATAATCGACAAAGTTGTTCTAAAAATGCTATATGTGAAATTTGGGTGAAAAGTAATTTGACTTTGGAATTTAACGCCTTGGAATTGGGCCTCTGTCTCTTTAAAAACTCCTTCTCTTTTTGAAAATCCGCCTTCAGGAAGTCATCACAACATGGCTCCTCTTTTAGCCCTTAAAATGTTGTTTTTTTACCAGCGTTGCTCTGAGAAGAAGCTCATATAATTAGCTGATGCTCCGTTCCACAATCTGTTTACTAATTGCTGCTGGCTAGTCTGAAGGAGCTGAGTGGGGTAGTCACGGGGAAATTAAAGGATTTCCTAAGCATCCATGAAAGAATCAATATTAATATATTATAACATAATTTAAAGCTCAAAAAAGTGCTCCTTTAAAAGTAAACATCTATTACATTATGAGGATATATTAGGAAACATTTTGTAGGTAACTTGCTCATCTGTGATGGCAGTTATTTATTCATAAATGTTTTCATATGAAGGTAAAATAAGACTAGTCAAGGAATTCCTCCCAACTAAACATTCCACAGTCAACTGTTAGTGATCTTTTAATAAAGTAATTAGGAATGACAGCAATTATCCCATGTGCGTGGAGAATAGATGGCCAACTTTCTGCATAATCTGTAGCTACATACCTCAAAACTTCATGTATACCTCAGATTATCTTAATAACATTGTGAGCATGGAATGTTTTTCAATGGCCAAGCGGCTGAATCTAAGTTAGATGCAGCTGTGTAAAGCACCGCTGCATAAACTACCATATATTGTGCAGGGCTTCACATTATATCGTGAATATTTCGCCATCCCAGTAACAGTGTGTGCAATATTCATATTGAAAAGAGCAGCTTTGAGTGCAATAAATAGCATTGTATGCATTATGTTTATGCTTTTTTATGTTAATTTAATATTTAGCCAATCCTATGATGATATTATTTACCACTATTATCACCATTGGAAGATTTTCTGCAGCCCTACTTTAGAGCAGTGAACATATGTTGCCTAGAATGAAACTCATCAATCTTTGTCTTGCCTGCCTCGACTGTATCAAGTGTGATGTTTGCTGCAGAGGAGATTGTTACGTGTGGCCGTCTTTCAAGAGGTGGACTCGGCCACTAAACTCTTTTGAGAGGAGCATTTAATGCTTTATTGTAGCAAAAGACCAACACCTTACCACTCAGGCAGCCTAAAATCTTAAAGGTATCTAAGGTTACCACTAAAGTCCACTTTGGAGAGTTGAAGACAGCCAGGGATTTACAGATGCTGGACGATTTTAGGCAACAACTGGGAGGTCTTCCCTGGATAGCAACCACCTGTGGCCTGACCCGGTCCTTTGGTCTGATACCCAGCAAGAGGCTTTGTTTGTTTCAGGCACCGCCTCGAGAAGAAGCTGTGTAGAAGCCGTTAGGAGAAAAAGATTGATGTCATGATATTGCAGCGGAGACTAGACAGCAAGGATGGAGTGCAAAGATTTATCCAGGGAAAATGTGATGTGGGGGTTTTGTTGCAAAATCCACCTTGAGGATGACAAGAGACTTTGGCATTAGTGAACAAGCCTTACACTTGGCTGTTAAAGAACTATGGAGAGTGGTTGAAGTTCGAAATGAAGGACTTGATCTCCTGCATAATGTTGAACAAATTTATAGGAGGTTTTAATCAGTAACCTATTGATAACAACAAACAGGTGAGTCTAAACACAGGCTGTATCCTTCGAAGGCCGCATTTGAAAGCTGATTAGGTCACATTGATGCAATGAAGGCTCCTCCAAATTTAAGTAAAAAAGGTTAAATATGTAATAAAATAAAATTTAAATAAATATGCATTTACTGCACTTCAGTTGTTCCAACCTAATTGAAGTGTCCAAATGTTTCATCCTTTTACTCATGACTTCTCACTTTATTAGCTGAAGTTGTTAGCATGTAGACTGATAAAGACAGGCCGTGGTTACAAAGGTCCAGTGAATAAAAAAAAAAAGACACCTGATCTCAGTCTCCATATGCTCCGTTATTTTGCCATTGTGCTTCTCAACAAAGAGACTCTTTAACCTGTCTTTAAACAGTAAATAAACCATTTTTAGCCTGGTGGTGGTGCAAGTAAAGCCTGGTGGCCCGCCAGGCTTACTTTATTGCGGCTTTTGCAAGTGTATTGTATTTTTTGGTCTTCTCTTTTTACTGTCTATCTTTTCTGCTCGGATTAGCCTGCACGAACACCCGCATCCTCCATCAGCTTACAGTAACAGTGACGAACAATAAGCGGCACAAGGCTGAGGCTGCATCAAAGCCGAAGTAAGAAGCATAGAGAGACAGGGCAGATTGGGAGGTAGATGGAGTGTGTGCAGCTGCCTAGCACCATCAGACACGGCGCGCAGCACAGAGCCCACCCCCAGGCTGTCTCTGTCATTAAACACTCAGATACTTTTCCATGGACTGAGAAAGGCACCATTAGCATATGCTCTTAAGTGTGTAATTAGTCTGTCCCCAAGCAGGTTTTAAACTAATGTACACATATCTACACACCACACACACACTCTCTTATCTAAGACAGCAAAACATTATGCAGTGCACTTCTTATCTCTCTGTTTAAAATTTAATTTTGGGCTACATTTAAACGAAATTGATTGTTTTATTTCAATTATGCCCCGGCATTTAAGGTGAGCACTATTTCTCCGCGGTTCTGAGGGGTTAACTTTTAATGCTTTCAGCGGCTCGAAGCCGAGAGTCAGAACAAAGTGGGAGCGTGCAGGTGGAGGTTCCTCCCCCTAATGTTGTGGCGTAATGGTCCACAGCAGGTAATGCAGCATGGCCAAGCTGGAGCTCATATTGCATAGCTGCAGAAAATGTCACATGGTTTTAGCTTTCATACATCCCAGCGTGGGGGCTTGCCGGTCCTGAATCCCGCTCCTCTAATCGCGGCATGCTTCTTTGTATTTGAAAGGTTCCACTTTCTGTCGAAGTCAACGCATTCTTAGGAGTAAATAAAAGTCATAATCATAGATTCTTTACGTCAACTGACTTTCTCGTGGTAAAATGATGCCGCCTCATTTCAGACTAAATGCTGGCTTTTTCTTTCTTTTTCATGCTTCGTTCAGTACTGGTATCTCCTTGTTTCATAGCTCTTGATTATAACGTTTTTCCTACCGTCTCACCAAATTAGAATGTTGTCGAAAAGTACATTTGTTTTAGTTATTAAATTCTTGTGGCTGTAAATCTGCTGCACTTATTGGCTTTGGCAGCATGTAACAGCGCATCTGTTAGATCTGGTGTTTCTTGACAAAACCCCAGAGACTTTCTGTTGTATTTAGGTAAGGGCACTTTGCAAACCAATCAATCAAAGAAGCTGCGTTTACATTACAAATGTGTACAAAACTTTGTTTGTATGCCACAAAAATTTAAGAAAAAAAAAAAAAAACACAATTTACACAAATAAGAAACTCAATTAAATTTATATGTCAATAAGTTTGTTCACGCGATAAGTCATTAAAAACATGCCGCGGCATTTTTGTCCCACTACTTCCTGTCGTCTTCCCCATCGTTTCTGTCAGTAGCAAGATCCAGCTGTTCGTCACATGACTCCTGGGATGCAAAAACGTTTTGTAAAATGCACTAATTTCAAGACAACATCATCCTAGCTCCAAAACCTTTAATTGAAAACTTTATTTTTTTTAAATTGGTGTTTTGATTAAGCAAATTCATTTTCGTATTTTCAGTTGGCACAATTTTAAGGCTAATGGAAACACAGCTAGTAACACCATGGCAAATAAATCACCAGTTGATACTGTAGGCAGTGATTAGGTGCCACATCCTGTTGTAAATGTGAAAACTGCAAATAATAAATAATTCCATCCAAATACCATAATAAAATATGGACATTTATTTTAAAATAAAACTAATCCATGACTGTAATTCCTTTCAAAAGTCTTCATACGCCTTCAACTTTTTCACAGTTTATCATATTAAAGCTAAGAATTTATTTTATGTGAAAGACTAAGATAAAATGTGGCCTTCATGCACAACCTTGTATGTTTAGAAAAACTGAAACGACACACGACCTTGAACAAACTGTCATCACAATGAAACACGGGGATGGCAAGATATTACTTTGGGGATGGATTTCCTCACCAGGGAAAGAAATTTCATGACAATTACGTGGCAAACCTGATGTTATGCATGAGCTAGTTTGCATTGGAAAGTGCTGGGAAACATTTAGTCTCTGGATTAATTGATTGATTTATGAAATGTTTAGTTAACAAATTGAAACGTGTCATTTGCTTACTCACTTTACAAATATTTACTAGTTGTTGTTGACCTTAATCAAAAAATTCTGGTGAAACAGATGGATGTTGCGTTGTGAGACATAATATCAAGATAGTATGAATTTCTGTACAAGAGAATGTGTTTGTTACTTTTATTAGAAATATACACATATTTTTACTCATATCTAGAAGAAGCAAGTTAGAATTATTAAATGAAGTGCAAATAATAACGGGCACAAGAATTAATTTAAATGAAGAACAAATATGCTTACGCAAGAAAAGCACAAAGAAATACCAAGTAATTCTATTTTCTACTTTTAGTGCAAATATCTCAATACACTTGAAATACGACAAAAAGAAAACTCACAAGTAACCTTTGTAGCAAGATGTAGGAACTTGTTTTAGGTCAATAATTCCTTAATATTGATGACAGCGTACTTGTTCTCTGGCAGATTATTTAATGTATAACTAAATCTAAAAAATTTTCTCTTATGCCCCTGGGTCACAGGATTTACAACATTCACAGGGTTGTAATTAAAGCAGCTACCGGACTTAAAGGCCGTGCTTTCCATTTCACTCTTGGCCCAAACTCAGCAGACCCATGTGTTATTAGGCTGATGTTTGGTGCAGTCGTCTCTGACTCGGTCGACTTCGGAATCAGAAAGACGAATGCGAATTTTTGGGGAGCCACGAGAGAAGAATCTACATAATTTGAAAATCACATTTTGCCTAGGAGGTGTGGAAATATTTCCGAGACGGAAGGCTGAGCCTGAGTGTGGCGCAGTCTGCTCTGCAGCTGAGAAACTGTGTGAAAGTTGGGAAAACAAGGAACGAACAAAAGAGGCTGGGATTTGCCGCAGTAAGGTTCACATGAGCAAATTCTGTTTTCTATATAAATTTTTTTCTCTTCGTTGCCTCAAATCCTTTTTCTCCCATCTCTCAGGCTGGTATGTTGTAGTTGAAATTAACCTATGTGTAGTGTTTTTGTTTTTTTGTTTTTTTTCTCCTTCCCCCGTGCAGCAGGTAAATCCATATATGCTCGTATTTCCTGCGGAGCCGTGTGATAAGGATTAGGGACAAAGTAAGACACGCTGCCTCGGCAGAGATGGAGCTGTGGATAGCATTGATCTGTGAAACTTAACCCTTGTACCCCCAGCTGCTTTCCGTCTTCATTTTCCCCATTGTTCACTCCTCCCTGCAGCTGTTTACATCCACACTCTCCTTCTCCTTCCTCTCATGAATTTTCCAGAGTAAACACTTTCCTCCCTGACAATCTTCTTACTCCCCCCATGTCTCTCGCTCCTTCTTGTCTTTGCCTCTTTGACCACTCCTCCTGTTTTGGTCTTTCTTCTATCACTGCATATCTCTCTCCTCCTCCTCTCTCTCCTTCTCTCTTTTGCTGTTTTTTTTGCCCACCCCTTCCCCATCTCTCTGAAACAGCCCCACCACCCTGTCTGCGAGCTATGTAGGCTACCTCCGTGGAGACCAGCTCTTGTAGCTTTTTTATTCACACTCACCTAACCTCTCCCTCTTTTCTTTCGCAGCATTTTTTCCCTCCTCCTCTCTATTCACCCATGCTATCCTCTTTTTTTTCTTCTTTTTTGTTTTGTTTTTATGTTGATGCTTCCCGCAGTCAGTCAGGACTAGACCACTGCATGCTTTCTTTACCTTCTCATTCCTGCTTATTGCAGTCCAACCATCTTAAGAAGTGCTACACATCAGCACCAACAGATGCTGGTTTTCAGGTGGAGGGAGGCTTTCCCCTCTACATCACTAATTCACATGCAACGTGCAGTCGCAGATGTGCCCTGCCTTTCTAATAGCAACTTTCTGTCTCAGGTTTCATCACATAGGATAACACTTGTAAATGTACAACTAAATCACTAACAATACCACAAAAACAGAGCCATAAGAGTGATTGATTGCTTTATTTCAACAGACTCATGGTCCACATAGACAAAAAAAGAACAAACACATGATGCACAACAAGATATACAAAAAAGAAAACTAATTAAAGGGACGGTATGTATTTTCTAGGCATATTGTTCCATTTTGTAGCACAATCAAGTAACTGTTACCTTTGGTTGTTCTGAAAATGCTCAAATTAGGGTGACAGTGGTAGGAGTTTGCCCAGCAATCAGTGTGTTGGTGGTACGATCCCCACTGCACTCGCAACAATGCAGCTTGAAAGAAATAAGTATTTTTCAGTATTTATTTAACGCCTTGAAATTGGGCCTCTGTCTCTTTAAGAAACTCCTGCTCTTTCTGAAGCTCCACCTTCAGGAAGTCATCACTACATCACTCTATTAACCCCTTAGCAACATTTTTTACCAGCATTTTACTGAAAATTAGCTGGTACTCAGATGAAGTTTATTTTTGATGAGGGAATAACACTAGAACATGTCTTCTGCAGACTTTGCATTATACTGTCCCTTTAATAATGCTAACTTAAAATATTATACAAAACTCACTATCTTTAAAATAAAAAATATAAAAATTTCCTGACCTGATTAATTATCAAAGACCACAATATTTGCGTAAAGTAATACGCAAGCTCCTTCCAGGAAGTTCTCATTCTCTGCGATGCTATTGCTAGGATAGCCTCTTGTGAATGCTAGTGTTTGTTAGCGTAGGCACCATTGATGGCAGATAAATGGTTTTCCTGTAAAAATAAGTTGTTTCTCCACCATTAGTACAATGTAGCAAAGTACATGAGGTTGATTGACAGCACTAAGACCCTCCTCTTGGTTCTGATTGGTTGTTTTTTGGTGGAGGAGGTCAATCTTTTCACAGATTATCTGTCTCATAACATACTGTCACAACATGATGACAGTTTCAACAAATATGTAAGAAACATTCTTTATAAAATATCACACTGCAGCTATAAACATGTATCCTGTTGTTTTTGTTGGCTTTCATGTCCAAAATAAACCAACAAATCAAATCAAATGTTTCCCCTGTTGCACTCATGAATGCTCACTGATCTGCCTTTTCTTTATTGTTGTTGTATTGCTACAGGTGGGTCCAGATCGCCTGCCCACGCCTCTCCATCGACTGGGGAACAGCCTTCTCCAAACCCCTGCTGTCTCCGTATGAGGTAAACTCCTTTCTGCCAGTCACCGTTTCCCCCACCCCTCAAGAAAACACACACACACACACACACACACACACACAGGCCTTCCTAACAGCGCAGAGAGCCTTTTACAGACTGGCATCTTGAGGCTTTTTATCAAAGTACAGGAGAAAAGGGCAGTGAATTTATGTGGCTCTCAACAAGGGCTGTTGATGCTCGAGATGGAGTGTCACTCTCACTCCATCCTCGCCACACCATGAAGCACGACATGTGAAAACGCTACGAATAGAGGACTAGCCCCCCCTGCTGGTCCTGGGGATAAACAGTCCCACCCCTCATGCAGCTGTCTTGTTTTTTTGTTTTTTTTTTTAGAAAAAGAGGAGGAAGAAAGAACAATCGGACATCGGAGAGAGCGTTAGTTTGCTGCAGCTGGCAAACAACCAAATGACAACACTTTTGTGTTGTTTTTTTTTTTTTGGCATTGTTTAGCGTCTAACTACCCCTTTGTATCAGGATTTCTCTCATGGATGGGCCACTGATTTCTTTGCGAAATTACTGTAGGGGAAATTGCTCTCTTGAATAGAAATAGTTTCTGTTTAATTGCAACTATGCACCTGATTGAAGCACTTCCACTTGAGAGCAAAGCCATCTAGAATGAGAATAGCATTTCCATAAAAAAAAATAGAAAAAGAAGAAAGGGATTGTTTTGGGTGTTTTTTTTCTCCTCCCCTTTATAATTGCGCAGAGGAAAATCTGAAACTCGCCCCCCGTTGTAATGAGCTAAGCGCTAATCTCTTTCCTTAAATTCCCTTTGTATTCTTCCGGCTATCGCTCTCCCTGGCAGCCATTTGTCTGCGCGTCGAAATAATTTGTATCTGAACGGTTGTGATGGGACTCAACTCAGCCTCGTCTCATAACCACGAGCGTACCGGGTAAACTGACGCTGTGGCGTTTAGGATGAAGATGAAGAGGAATGAGACGGGGAGGGTGAAGGGTGTGTGGTGGTGGGAGGGGGACTACACAGCATTTATTTTTCAGTGCTTCTCATGTTATATTTATAGTCAATAATACACACTTGGCTTTTCTGTCAGAGCAGGGATTAGTGAGGGATGCTAGCTTCCACTGAGAGGAAGATCTCGGTGTGAAAGAGGGAAAGAAGGAGAGCAGCGGCTAATAGGTGGAGTAAATGAGAGACTGTTGGTGCAGAGGGAGAGGAAAGGTGAAGAAGGAAATGAAGGGAATGCTGATATTTGTCACATTTGTTCTGCTAATAGAATAATCTTTCAAGACTCCTATTTATTTTAAAACCCTGCATCTACTTTGGTTTATGTTGAATAGATATTTACAGGTGGGGCAAATTGATAGAATATGTTTAACTACAAAAAAGATTGCATTACTTTGAAAACTAACCTTAGATATTTGGCCTTGATATTCTATGTGGCCACACATAGATTATCCTTAAGCCAAAGTATCAAAACACTGTTCATATACCACTTGTGTGGTCTTAGCCCAGTAAATGTCAGAGTTGGACAGCAGGGAAAGAGGGGGTCAGAAATGATCCTGTCAGATCGTCAGTTCCAGAAACCACACCAAAAAACCCCTAGTCTCTTAAGATAGCAGGAAGTCTTATCACATACATGATTCTCTCTAGAAATGCTACGCAAATATTTTAGGAAAAAAAAATAAAAAGACCCTCCGTATGTCATATTTATATGCAAAAACATCAGTTAGTTCTTCAAAATTTTTAGCCAATGTTAATAAGAGCCAAGGTGGAAGGTCCAAAGAGCCAGCTGCAGGTTGCAGACTACTGATATAAACAGATATCACTGTTTAATCAAATAGAACTAATTTTAATCTAGTAAACCATTCATTGACAGTTAAATCGTAATTCAATTAATTGTTTGCATCCCTGCTACATATGCAAATCTGGCAAAGACAAACCCCCCAAAATGTAAAGTTTTAATCTTTTAGTTCTATATAGAATCAACTCTGAGGAGCTGAATACAAGGGGGAGCCAATTTTTTTTAACATTTGTACTTGTAAAAAAACCAAAAAAACAAAAACTTCACAATAATAATAATTCATGTCATTTTGACTCATCACACAAAATCCGAACCAAATCCATCCCATTTGCGTTTATTGCAATCTCAGAAAAACGGCGTGAATGAGTTTTACACAACTCACCGCAATCAATTTGGACGAAGTAACGAGTGGAACATTAAAACGTGTGTTCTGCATGTTTATTCATGTGTTCAGCCTCTGAGCTGCTCTTTCCTGCATTCATAATCAATATTCACTGTCACTTCTCGTCCATATGGAGCCGGTCTGCACTGCCAGCGTGTTGAGTTGCAGTCCTGCTCGTGCGATTGTTCTCCTCTAACAGCTGTTATGTCACACGGCGCAGCTGCATGGAGATAACTCGACAACTCTACGTATTACCCCAGCTTCATATCAACAGTCCCCGTCCCTCCTGGATGCTCAGTCTGTGGCGTCTTCTCGTTGTTCTGCAAAGTGTGGTTGGAAACGAGAGACTGAGGACGCTTCTTTGAGGGTTTTATTTTGTTCCAACTTCTCCTCAGGCGGCTGTTGCTCTGCAGGAAGTAGGCTGGAAGGAAGTGTATCCCATGGACTTCTATTCCAATCAGAGCTTGGGGCCGTGGGCACCCAACCACCCTGAAAACCAGCCGGCTCGGCCCGCTCGGAGACACGCCCAGGTGAGCACGGCTCGGAGATAACAGAAGGAAAAAATAAATAAATAAATAAATAGTCAAACAAGATGGTAAAGATGGATGTTGGGGCTAAATTTGATGTTGCCGCACTGACACCCAGTGGCCCAGCGGCGGCACAACGCCAGCAGGAGAAAACATCCCCTAACGGTGTGGTTTTAACCTTGACCTTCATGTAGTTTCTACGTTTTTCCGCTGTTAAAATTCAATTGGAACGCAGCTCTGTTAATCTACCCCACAGTAGCCATAATGCCTAATATTCCCACTAATCTGTCTGAGGTAGGTACTGTCACTGTTCCAAGTGTTAATGCTGTCCCACCGCCTGCCTGCAGAAACAAGGCACCGAGCCAGCCCTTCCCGCCAAGACGTGCGAGCGGAGTCGGGGCGCCCCCTGCAGATGTGAAGAGGGAGCAACAGCCTCGTGACCGCTGCTGTCTGTGATTCATCTCATGCCTGCCTCTTTTTACCGAGAGAAAGAGGTCAGAGGGGAGGGAGGAGAGGACGGGGAGGTGGAGCGGACCTGACGAAAAGCAAAGAGAGAAGAGTTTTTATCCTCATTAGCAGGATTAGCAGCAAGATCTAATCCCTAATCACATCCCAGCAGATCAAACAAACTCACATTTTGACTGTATGCCTTTTTCTTTTTAATGTGAGGAGTTCTTTCTCATAATGGAGGTGTTTATTTGCTTTAAATCTACCTGCACTGCAGCCCCCACTCCTCCTCCTCCTCACCTTTTCTTCAGCACAGACATTTGTGACGGAGAGAAAGAACCGGGAGCCGACCTTGAGCGGCGCGGTATGGAAAGCCTGTTGACGTGGGCGTCTTCAGTCAAACGCGGCCCGTTTTGTCAGAAAGCGCTGCAATTTGCCTGACATTTCCCAAGCCACTCAGACGGGGGGTTTTGTTTGTTTGTTTGTTTGTTTTTTAGTGGGGAGGCACTTCTGCGGACGTACGGGCGGAAAAATATCAACGTTGTCTGGCTCGCTTTGCCCTCTCCCATTTTCAGAACAATTAATCGGATATCGAACCCTGTGAGGTTGTTCTAAAACGCGGCGCGCTTGTTTACGAAGCCAAGTCCTGCGAGTTCCTAGATGTGAGCCGGAGCTAGTCACGACTGCTCTCCATCCTCATTATTTATTAATGTTGGACCCTGTCGATAAATAAATAAATAAAAAAAAGAAGAAAATGAAAAGAAAAAAAACAACCCCACTATATTGCTGTTTTCGCTGCAGCAGTAACTGATTGACAGTAGCCGGCTGCGGCCTCGGAGGAAGAAGTTGTGAAACTTCCCTCACATCACTGGCTTCTGTCTCAGGTGTATAGAGTTGTCTTTTGGGGTTTATGCGGCTACAGCTACTAGCAGGCTTCTCTTGTCATATTCATCATCTGTTCTCCTCGGCAACAAAAAGTCAGCGTGATGCAATTCTCCCGCCAGTTATCAATATTTCTCATGATGCGCAGTCTCCCCTCCTCCCCCTGCTAGTGGCGGATATTTTAAAGCGCTTTGTACTCCCCATCGCAGACTCTGTGATCCTCAGTGGAGGGGTCAGGAATAAATTATTGACCAGCAGAGTGCTCTCTCTCTCTCTGTCTCTCTCTCTCTTATTTTTTTTTCTGTCTCTTAGCTGATGTTTTATTTATTTTTTAGCATATTCTGTCAGGAAAAAGGAGTGAGAGTTTGTTTTTTTTTTAATAAATCCTCTTTCCTCCCCCATATAAAGTGTGCTGCTTTTAATCTGAAGTCGAAATCAATAAAATATAAACTGATTTCTAAATATAACTTTTGTGAAACAAACGTGTCATTTAAAGGTCAAGTTTACTTATTTTACTTTTGTAAACATTTTGAATTTGTACAACTTCTAGCTGCTTTCAGCACATTTTTTTAGGTGGATTTGTTCATGAGCAAAAAAAAAAATGAAACAGTTTAGAGTTATTAGTTTTTCATTTCCCTCGTCCCACAGCGATTTTAAACACCAAGAGTGAAAATCTGCCAGAATGTAATTGTTGGATGCATCTGTTCCTCACGTTGTTTCATCATGTGACACTTAGAAATATCAGATTTAATATGTTTTGCTCATAGTTCATTATAAAATTAGTTATTGCCCTTGAGCTTCTTCACATTTTGTTTTAAAGGGTCTTACAAATATAAATCTGATAAATAAAGTTTATCTGTATAAAATGTATATGATTTATTCAAAGAACCCAAGCTTCTAGCTGCAAATGTGTCCCGTCTGTGTCTAATTGAATCCAGCTGTGCTGTGAAGGCCTCAGATGTTTATTAGAGAACAAAAAGCATCATGAAAGACGAGGAACACACCCTGCAGACTCAGGATGAAGCTGTGGAGGAGTCTAAAGCAGAGTTAGACTCACAAAGCAAAATTCCAGGCTTTGAACTTCTCACAGAGCACCGAGACTTTGTTTTAGGATCATGTTCAACTTGTCATTTCACACTATACTGTAAAACAGTTTGAAAACCTTTTATTAGGGATCCAAGTGATTAGTTAATGAGTTGATCTAAAGTTGATTGAGCTTATCGATCAGCTAACGACCCAGATAGCAAAAGATGTTCATTCAATGTTGAGTTATGATCACAAAGGTTGATTTTTATTTTATTTTTTCCCGTTAAGGTCGATGACTGATGGTGGATCAAACATCAATCATCCATTTCTAGCCAATTACCCAATGTTGAAAACTTGTCTTTAAATCAATTTTGTTTTATGGTCGAATTCTAATGATTGAAATACCAACGTCTAATCAATTATGGATCAACAGCTTCCGGCTGTCTCCCAGATCTTCATTCTACTCTGAGCACTTTTTTAGGTAAGTTTGGCAATTTCACTTTTATCTTAATAGTGTTTATTGAAGAAATAACTGCATCGTTTTGTGCTTATGCTGCAGCTTGATAAGTAAATGTGTGACATATATGCCAAGAAACGTTCAGATAAATATTTAAGAATATTTGTTGCCATGTCCTTAGTGTACAAGTGGAACCGTAAGGTTTCTGTACCTGTTCTCAGAGCTATAACCAGTACAGTATTGAATATTTTAATGTGCTTCCAAACTTTTCAAATGTTTTTTATCATCTTGGTGTTACTTGCACAGGAAGGGTAATGGCCAGGTTAAGGATGGCCTGGATACACCGATAAACACTGAGCAAAAAAAACAAATTTTACATTGTCTGGTCCTCTAAAGACAAAGTTTTAATGTTTGTGCTTTACACAGAGATGGCCGGCAGGTTTTGAAAGGCAAAAATTCCTCCTGTATTATTCGCAGGTTATTTTTATTTCTCTCTTAATGATTTTAACATTTCTTCTGAAGACCTTTCCATCCACAAGATGACTTCAGTGCTCGCTGAAGTTCTTGTGGTGGTGAAGGATCTGTCCACAGTTGTTCTGTTGATCAAGAACGAGTTCGCTTAGGGCAGCGTTAATAAGCAGCCATTTTCATAAAAACCTGAGTTTTCTGACATATCAAGAGGGTCGACAGTCTTTCCATTACATAATTGAATACATTTGTCTTATTGTGAACTTAAAAAAATAAGCACATCGTTATATTTTTAAAAAATATTTGAGTCGGCTGACTCAAAAAAATGCGATTCAGTTTTCCATTTCAAAACCGAACCGCATAAAATGCATTTTGCTTCTGTTAGAAATATTATTTGTGATCACTTTAATTCTCCAATACATCTCACACCGGAACCTGTGTGCTCAGTATTTCTTTCCTGTTCTGGGATAGCTGCCACCTTTTTTAATTTCTGTGTCAGCTGACTCCACTTCAGGATGACCAGCGGTGCCCTCTGCTGCACGGAGGCCAAACTACAACACTAAATGGATGTGATTGGTTGAAATATTGAACCTCAGTTCAGTCTAACAAACCATTAAACCACAATTAATAGTAACTCAATTAATCATTTGAAAGGATTTTAGTGAAATCAAGATTCACTAAAATTCTTACTAAATCTAATCTGTTGCCAGTCATTTGAAAAAAAAAAAATCTTAACATTAGACTGCAAATGACAGAGTTTTAACAATCCAAATCATATATAAAGATTTATGGATTTTGGAGAAATCTCAGTGAGTAAAGGTGATGTCTGGAAAATCATTGCTGGTGACCTTTAAGAGTTTGTTACATAACTTTGATCATACTGGCCACACAGGCTCAGGAGTAAAGGAGTAGTCTGCTGAGGCATGTAAGAATGAATCTTTTAAATGTCCTTAAATAAGTTTAAAACTTTCATTTAAATTATCCACTTAACTGTTTCTAATGTCTTTAGGCAATAGATCATTTGAGGAGAAAGAAACTGATCTTTATTTCTTAGATAAGTCTTTGTTTCATTTTGCTTTTAGGAAACACTGACCTTCGGTTTGCCGCAGATGTAAAACACAATTCAGGTAGTTAACAGCCAAAAATACCAACAAAATTATACCAGCAGTGTAATCTTCCATGATGTGTGAGCGATTCTCAGTATCCCTCAGGTGGAAAAGTAGAAGTTCTGCACCTTGGAAAGGTATTTATAACCTGTAACGTTTTTACAGTTGGTAACATTACAGCCACAAATTTTTATGTTGTTCATTGGAATTTCATGTGACAGACCAAGAAAAAGGCTTAGCATACTTGGAAAGTTTATCAAATGTAATTCATATTTTTGTTTGTATTGTTTAAGAGAATCTTTGAAGACGCCCCTTTCATCGCAATTAAAGATACAATTCTTTTCTTTATATGTTTGTCTTCTCTACCAACTTTGCACATTCAAGGACTGAGCTGTTTGTTTTTTGTGACGTCTAATATTTAGAAAGTGTAACCACTGCGACTCAGACCCAGGGTTTATGTGCTGCATAACATTCATAAATACATGTTTTGCAATCACCAACTCCAACAATTGGAACATGGATAACGAAGATATGGAAAGGGTCGTGTAATGTTGTCCTTCAGGACATTATGTCATGCCCTCTATAATGTGGATTTTTATCCTTTGTTATTCGAGTTCCCTTCCCACATCGCTGTGATCCATCTGTCATCTAAACATCTCGCCGCGTCAGTAATTGAGTGACCACTGAGTGTCACTGTTTGCCTGCCTTATTTGCAGACTTCTCCCTGCGGAGAGACGAGGCGGCGTGGACGTTCTTCTCACACATAGTCGGTTTCCATCGCTTACTTGTTTCCCTGCTCCTGCACATCAGAGGAACTCGACTCCGAACTTCACCGTTTAACAACTTGGATCTGTCATTTCACTCTTTTCAACTCTTGAGAGTTTGTCAGTTTTGATGTGGAGTAAAAAGAAGAAGAAAAAAGCCCCAGGTGTTGCACACCGCAGGTCACAAGTTCACCTTCACCGTGAGCTTCTGAATGATTGCCAGTCTGAAACAAAATGGCAATTCAGTTCGTTCCCAGAACAAAAGGAGTTGATGGAAATGAACCCATATTTATATAAATTCATAATTGGCACCTGTGTACATTTGACGTGGCTTGCCTTCACATGACTTTTTTACCTGTAGGAGGGAAAATCACGCCGTCGCTCCCGGTGCGTTCAGTTGTTTGTGTCTGACTCAGGGAAAGCTGAGTCACCGCCGTCTCTCGCTGACCCCAGGTGGTCAGCAGCCCTCTGCCCATCAGGCAGCGTGATTTTAACCCCTTTGAGAAGTAATTGCAAAATACCAGCCTTTTGTTTGAGATCATTTATTTATTATATTTTTTAAAATAGAATTATGTGGCATCCGTGTACTGAAAATACAAAATGAATCAGCAATTAACGCTCATTCATCAAGACAGGTTCAAGTTTTTGTCTGTTTTTTCAAATCTTAAAAAAAGAAAATATAAAACACATACAGATATATTAGCAGAGACCTTTCTTGAATATTACATTATACATAATAAATAAAGCGTCTTCTTTCAACCTTGTCTTTAGAGGCCGTATTCCTCATGTATTTTCTTCAATTTCTTTTTTTTTTTTTGCTCCTGTCATTTTCTGGATTACAGAAAGCGATTTGTTTAAAGCGGTCTGTTCTCTTGTCTGTCAGAACGCCGCGCGTGGCTCAGGAGCTTGGAGGAAAAGATGTGGAGGAGAAAAGAAAAGCTCCACATGTTTGTTTCACAGCGGAGAACCTCTGTTCTTTGAATGTGCCGTCGCTGTGATAGTGGAAGTCTGACGTGGCTCAGCAGGTGCAATTTCAATTTCAGATGAAGAGCCGCAGTAAGAGAAGTCGCCGCTTTTTTTCTTTCTGTGATTTGTGCATTTCTGAGACGATTTTCTGGAGAGGATAGCACACATCCACTGCAGGCCCCTTTTTTTTCTGTGCAGAATAAACCGAGGGGAAAAAAATCTGTTCAAAGATAAACTGAGCTGTAATTGTTTAGCTTTTATATTCAAGTTTAGCCAAACAGCCTGTTGCGTTTATCTCAAACCGATCTAATTCTACAGCCTCCATGTGAAGATTTGAACAATAATCATGAGTAGAGGCTGCTGACGGCGTGTGTGTGTGTGGGAGAGAAGAAGAAGAAGCCTGGATGGCCAAACAGCAGTGGGGTGGAAGGTTGCTAGAAGGTTGAATGAGAGTCTTTAGTGAAAAGAAAAAAAGTGTTGTACAGAGATGACTAATTCTGCGTAGGAGCTCAGCCTGTCCCAGATTATCCGGCCAAAGTGCCACCAGAACACAAGCCTGTCACAGAAGTCGGCATCTTTTTCAACATGTCGTGTCCTGACACCGAGTGAAACTGACAAGATTAAAGGCTTTCACCTTTTTACTCCACAGTGCTGCTATTTGACTTGTGAGGCTGCAGGAGAAATGTTGAAACCTTAAAAACCAGATTCAACATAAAGTGTATGAAAGCAACAGTTTTTTTCCTCTCTCATTCTCTGACTTTAGATCAGACTAATTGTTTCCTGAATTAGCTTTCTTATGATTTCTAAATGTATTTTGTTTGATGAGCACTAGAATTAGGGGCCACGCTTAGAAAATAATTTAAAAAATAAAATTATGAGAATGAAGTCGTAGTCTCACGAGAGTCAGTATATAATATTACAAGAAATATTATTCTTGTAATATTTTATCTCTTTCTTTATCCCTTTATTCAGGGAGAAATTTTTATTAAAACTTTTTCTTTTTCAGAAGTTTACATGCACTGAGATTACCTTACCGTCAATCAATATGATATTTATATCCTCATATTTTAAGTTTGTTTTTTTCTTATTTTTTTTATCCGAACATAGAGATTGACCTCTGTTGTTCAGTCTCGGATTGCTATTAAATAGGACATTTGCATGTAAAATTATTTTTGGGGAGTTTAAATTCTTTAGGCATTAAAGGATTTTAAACTAAACTATTTTTTTCATAGCAGCTCAGTTATAATAAAAGATCAGTTCAGTTCTTTTTCATAGAAAATAACTAAATTGTTAAATGGCTAAGCTGCTAACCAATGTCTAAAGTTTCTATTAACCACATACCGTATGCTGCTTAGTCAAAGACAATACACAGATTTTTTTTTTTTTTACTTAAAGGGGAATCTTTAGGCCAAAAGCAAAAAATACTTAATCCAAAATGAATAACCATAAAGTAACTCCAGAAAGACATAAACAGGATTTGACAGATAACAGATGACATAATCAGACTGTTTAATCTTACAATTATTTTCATAACATTAAACATTTGCACGTGTATTGATTTGTGCTAAGTGTAATTGCAGACCTGCAAAAGATAAAACACGCCCCATCTTCATGTTTTTAATGTTTGGCCTTTGTACTTTCAATGAAACAAAAAAAAACCTTTTGGAAAAAATCTTCCATCCGTTTTGTTGTCAGAATATCGTCTTTTATCATTGTACAAGAAAATCAGCATTGTGTGCAAATGTAAACTTATCCGTGTTCATGATGGTGACTTCTTTAACGTCCAGACAAATAACATTGAACATTTCTTCCCATAGAAAAATCCTTTCTCACACACCCACACACACCCCACACACACACACTTCTCAAAGTCAGATAGTGATTGTTTTAAAGTTACTAGAGTCGCTATATAAGTTCAGTCCATTTACCATTTTACTATTTATCAGAACAATCCCCTTAAAAACTGGACGGTTTGAATCGTATTTAGACATTTTTCAACAGTTTTGTGAATTGATTTTCATAAATTTACTTTTCAACCTCATTCACAGACAGAACATCTAAGAGAATTTGCTTCTAGTTTTTTGTTTCAAAGTACGTCTAGACAATAAATAAAACATTCTAGCACAGAGTCGAACATTATTAAATAATTTATGAACTTTTTTCCTATACTTCCTCATCTGTTTAACTTCAAACAGCATGAACTCTAATGTTAAGAGTTCACTCTTCCACACGTTATGAGGACGTCCTAATCATCTGCAGCCAATGTCTGCTGAAGGATTGCAAAGACTGCAATCTTTTTTTTATTATTATTCATTTTTTCATCACCACGTCAATCACTGGTTTTAAAATTTCAGCTGATTATAATCAGGCGCTTTTGTTCAACTTGGCATAAAGAGTCTGTGTCCTGCTTGAATTCGCCGGAGCTCGCAGAAACAAAAGTCATTTCACTGACGAGGCCGCGACCAAAAACGTTGCTATATCAGAATAATCGACACGTCATTTTACACTGTGGCCAAAAAGAAAAATGTATTAAAATCACTGGGGGGAGGGGGGGACACACAAAGAAAACATCAGTTCTCAGGGGCTTGTGAATAATTCTTTATTTAGAGAGAAAATAATCTCATTCCAATTTGCACATATTCAAAGAAACCAGGTAAAATAGTGGAATCAGCAGCAGCTGTCAGCCACATGAATCTACTTCAAACATCAAGATAATCTCACTCTGAATTCACCCGACTGCCGCTCAGACTCTTTAGTTCGTCAAATGCATTACATAATCCCACTTTGACTCCCTGAAAGTAAAAACATGCAGTCTTTTCCTCCGCGTCGCCAATAATCTGGTTTTAGGTGTGTGTATTGCCCCCTAGCGACCATGGCTGTAGACTGTTACCAGTGGTGCTGTTGCTACAGTAACAATCTAATGCCACGGTTGCCATGGAGACAGCAGGAGGGAAGAGGAGGGTTGGCTGTGGTAACCGCTGACGTCGACACGTTTGCGCGTGTTGGGGTGTGTGTTTCTGTGTGTGTGTGTGTGTGTGTGTGTGTGTGTGTGTGTGTGTTTGCGTGCAGCCTCGGTGCTTCGCGCAGCTCATCAGAGTCACACTCGCCGTGCAGAGGTTCGCCAGGCGTCAGTAGCCATGACTGTAGACTGTTACTGTACTTCTGGTCAGGTTTGGCAGTAAGCAGTCTAGAGCCAAGGTATTGATGCTCTGACTTGAGGCAAAGTGGGTTCAGATTGGGCTTGGAGGGAGCCGGTGGCATGCAAAGAGGGGGAAGTGCAAAAGGTCCAACATTGTTTTATTATTATTATTATTATTATTTTATTTTAATATAATAACGGTGCCACACAAACAAATCAAAGGTGTAAAGTGCAAAACAGCTTTGACTTAAACAAAACCACCGAGTGACACGATGCTCAGAGCAGCACATACACACACACACACACACACACACACCATTGGCAGAGGCCCTAAGGCTTGTCATACGCACGGCCAGGCAGGACAGTTACATAGCCCACTTGTTGTCGTGTTTGTCGTATCGATTTCCATGCCGGTTATGGATGAGTCAGCCGCAAGACGGGGCCCCAGACAGGAACACAGGGGGACGGGGCCGATGCTGGGCGCTTATGCAAGCCCGGCTGGGTATCTGTGAAGGTGACGTCAGGACATCGCAGGTCGCCCGGGCGCTCAATTTGACAGATCTGTCTGTGTGCTAGAAGACAAAAAAAAGAAAAAGAGAAAAGTGGCTCAAAGAGGGAAGTTTGTTTGTTTTTTCATGCGAACATAAAACTGACCAGAGAAGGAAGGTTGAAGTGGAAATTGGTCGTCAGAGGTTTTCACCCACTTTAACTTGCTTATGATGATTAAATGTATAAGTTTGCAATTATAACCAGTTTAGAAACGATGCATGAACATCATCCGTGCTGCTGGAGACGGCCTGGTCAACACTCTGCCTCCATCATCTACCTACACTTTTTGCTGTTGAGTCACTTCCTGCTTTCATTGCATGTCTATGTGCTTTAACTGTTCCCATATCAGTTCATTTGTGTTGGTAATTAAACTTTATCCTTTGAAGGTTCAGTTTTTGTAATACCAAACTTTAGAGAGTAATAAAATGGAATCTCAGGGGCTCCATGTTACCCTTTGACCTTTACCCTTTCCATTCTGTGCAACAAATCATTTTGAACCTACACACTGAAACTCATTGTGCATCAGTTGGGTTTTCTTTGTAATGTTCATAAATTATCAAAACAAAATCCTAAAATCTCAAACAATTTAAATGTACAGAAGTTTCTTTAAATATCTGCGTTTCACCCAATTTCTGTATATTTTTGTTCTAATCCCTTTTGGGCAAGTTGTCTCTTAGAGTAGACTTTAAATAGACCATAGAAAATGAATTTAAGTCCTTGGTGTTTCTAAACGTAGCCTTTGCGGGTATAAATTGACGTCTGTCAACGTCGATTTGGGTAGTTTTGGGTACGAAACGACCAGAACTACAAATTAGATGACGATGGAAAGCATTAAGGTGAGAGTTTATTTACAGATACGAAAAATGAAAGTAGGAAGGAACAAAATGCCTATGACTTTTTTTTTTTTTTTTTTTTAAAGAAATGAAAGCAACAATGGGCCATTTCCTGTTGGCAGACGTCGGTTTTCTTACCGTACCCTCTTACACGATTCTAGTGAATAACGTCGTCTGTCAAAGCGGCTCGGCTGGCGACCGGAAACTACAACCTTACGAAACGGTGAGGACGTGACCGTAAATACTGGATAAGGCGAACATGTGCTTTCCGTGAGGCAAATGTCGGGCAGTTTGCAGCGTCTCTGCTGCATTGTCAAACAACCCGGAAACTTATAAAGGAGAGCGACATGCGTGGCAGCATGTTTAAAGATGATTGTACAATTTGAGTAAAATGTTTAAAAAAAAACCACTAAACACTGGAGACAAGTCATCTAATGACGTCTTTTTTGTACTATTAGCGACCTGCAGTGTCATATTGTTTTTCCGTACAGTCTAAATCCAGGCTTTCGCTCACTTCCAGCACCGCGGACAGCGACACGCTGATCGTCTGTTTGCCTCACGCCGCCGCTCCGGCCCCCGCATGTCCCGCCTCAACACGGCGTGTTTCCCCTCCGCTCCTCCCCCCGGGGCGCAGGTGGATATTTAACATTTAAAAACGCTTATTGACCGAAGCTCGTTGTGATTCTGATCACATCAACCCACCTCCCCTCTTCCAGGAGTTACCTTCGGGAGTTTTTTTTTTTTTTTTTTCCTCCCATCATCAGCAGGCACTAGGCCTCCCCCCTCCTCCTCCCTCCTCTCTCCCCCGGCACATAGAGACGCAACGCAATGCAGGTTATACACGCACACAGGCGGCTGTAGCCCGTGTCTCTTTAACGCTTTGCTGCGGGTTGATTGGAAGCTGCCCGCATGTGCGCAGGAATGACGCAAAATTGACTTCGCCTCAACAGCGCGTCACTGTGTCATTTGAACATGAAAAGGAGGAAAAATAAGAAGAAGAAGAAAAAAAAGAGGCTCCGCTTGAGAAATGATCACTTTATGTGGCGTCTTAGTGATGCAGGTTCGTTCCTTAGAAACTGGGTCATCCAATCACATCCGTTGCTTAGTACAGCGGGTTTTGGCCGCGCGGGGAAAGAATGGAACTAGGACGTCCCGCGCAGACCGACGTGGTTAAAACTCTGAAATGACCCTACCGCCCACCCGGCCCTACGCATGTCGTGATTCGCTATCTTATTATCTGCGGACGCGCGGCCTGGTTAACATGTGAGCAGCGTAGCCTACACCCCACAAGTCACTCTCCTTTTTTTTTTTTTTTTCCCTCTCCCCCTCTCCACAGTTGTCACTGCCCATGTGCGCCAAAGTGACTCACACTGCAGCAACTTCCAGCCGCTGTAATCTACCGTACATCCGCGGAGTGAGACGCACAGGGCAATTCAGGTGATTTCACTAAAAACGCGTGACGCGTTATTTGAAGTATTCTCGTCGTGCAAGACTCGGGTGACGCCTGTATTGTACGCATAATTAAATACAGATAATAATAATAATGAAATAGGCAAGTAGAACAAAACATACCTTACCTTTTTTTTTTTTTTTAAAAAAAACAAAAAAACTTCACCGGTCCAACGGAGGTTTTAATGGTTTACGACTCGATCAAACTCTTTAAATAACCCGACCTCCTCTAAAAAAAAAAAAAATCTTTTATTCAAAAAATGCAAACAAAATAAAAGACGAATCGCGTTCTGTCTAAGCGCATCGTTGACGATGAAGGTTATTTCATGATTTTAAAAGGAGAAGAAGAAATAAAAAGAGCTCTGATTCGGATTTCTGTCCAAGTCCCGCATCCGTTTTCCGGTGTCTCATAAAATTCAGCGGGCTGCCCCGGTGATCTGCTCTTATAGTCGTCCCGTAGTACTAGTAATGGAGATGGGAGGGGACACTCATTCATTCAGAAGCATCACCTACATGGATGATGTACGTGGACTCTGACGTCATCGAGGCGCCGCAGTCAACAGGAGGACGCTCAGGGTTCCGCGAGAGGGGGAAGCAGTGGGGTTGCTGGCTTTTTATTGGGTGCAGCTATGCTCCCCACTAGTCCTATTTGTGTTCGTGGAGCACGTTTCACGGCAGTGGAAATTGCTTTGGAGGTGTGAAGTGGCAGAAAGGAAGAGCGAGCAATTAAGTCTGGCAGGAGAGAACTGACAAAAATAAAATGAGTAAAAAGGTTAACTCTAATTTCCCCTTCTTACTCTGCTAATAAAGCCATTTTTCCTCTGGTCATTGTTCGGTGAATCAGTTTGAGTATTCTCAAAGATGATCAATGAATCACTTCCGTTTTTCCTTTGGACTAAACGCCCTCGTTTTCTCATTAGTGGCTGTGGAAGTCATTCGTCTTTTCATTTTTATGATTTTTGATGAGGCGTTTGGGACCCAAAAACAAGAAAACTGCATATCGTGACATCCATGCCTTTCCTCACTTGAAGGAACTCTGAATTGTTTCTTAAAAGGAGATATGGGTAGTAAGTAGTTACATTTACTTGATTAACTTTTTTTTTTTTGGGAGAAAATGTACTTTTAGTAGTTTTACGACTCGCTACATTTGACTTTAACAGACACGTTTTAAAGAAAATGGCAGGAGCCACACATGAACCTTCAGGTTATGTTAAAGTGATGCTTTGTGTTTGTTCACAAGCTTTTTGTTCTAACGTTTCTGCTCTGTTGTGCCGTTTGCAGGTCAGGAGGAAGTATTGTTACCATAACATAGTCATTGAAAGTACTATAATTTGTTCTAACATATACACATTACCTAAGTATTACTGTTCTAACAAACCGCTTATTGAACACAAGTGGTTAGGAAAAGTGTTTCTTTTCATTCTCTACTTATTTTATTTGTGTGTAATATATGTTTCATATGGCTTTATATTCTTTTCTTTTACTTTTTAGTGAGTAAAAATAAGTTGAGGTATTGCTACTCTTACTTAGTGAGATTCCCAATAGGTAGGAAATGATAAATTAATGTGTAATTATCCATTAATAACAGATTTTGATGTGGAAGTTGACTTCATTTAGCACCTAAATAATGGACACAAAAGATTCTCCGATAGTTTGGAAAGATGAAGGAATAGTTAACAAATTATTAACAACAGATACCGATGTCTGATTTCCCCAAAAAAATGTTTGCCCAAGAAAGAAACAATAAAAGAACTGTTAGCTTAGAACTGTTAGCTTAAAACTGTTAGCTTAAAACTGTTAGCTTACGTTAATGACGACTTCTGATATGCGACTTTACTTTAAGGGGACGTGAAAATGTTTCCTAGTTATCAATTTATGCATATCGTATCACAAGTTACCGATTTTTACAAGTGACTTCACTTTATGGAACATAGAAAAGTATTTTAAGGCTTAGATAATAATGCATCACTGGTTAATTAATTAATTGGTAATAAAGGAGAAGTTGTTGTGTAACTCCACTTTAGGAGGCACATTCCCTCCCCCACAAAGTTTTAAGTAACTACTAATTAAAGGTTAACTAATGGTTAGTAGCGGATTTTGAAGCATAAATTCACTTTTAGAAACACAAAAATCTTTCCTATTAGTGAAATAATAGTAAATTAGCTTCTAACTAATATGTTAAATCACACATAACTAGCATGTTTTGTTTGGTTTAACTATAGGGGACAGAAATTGTCTAATAATTGCAAAAATATTAAGGTGATGGTTAAATAATGCTGATGATTTTAGATCAGGGTTATAGGAATATGTTTTTAATGGTTAGCTGGGGTTGTATGGTTATTTAATGGTTAATAATAAATCTTGATGATTAGTATAATGATAAATAGTTATTTTTAAAATAAGTAGTCAAACATGAAACTAAGCTTTTCCTAATGACAGGCCACTGAATAAATATGATCATCATCAAGTACCATCAGTCATAAGTTTATTAATAGTTCCTTATTAATTTCTTTACACCAAGTCATTCCTGTGACTCTTATTAGTCGTTTTTTTAATATCAGTTCTTAAACTTTGCAGGTCATTATAAGCTCTGCTGCTTTCACTTCCCAACCCCAACTTTCATTCTTTAGCTTTGTCACTAACAACATAAAAAAAAAGAAACACTGCATGATTTAAAAAAAAAAAAATTCTGTTCTTGTTTATTGCTGACTTTTAATTCCCTCTGAGTCGAGAAACAGTAATACAGCTTCTAATAGGAAAGCATCAAGCACTGATTTAGATTGTTCAGCTCGATAGTTTCTAACGATTTTTGTCCTAATAATCATTTCTGCTCTGAGTTACTGTCCGTTCATTCGCTGGTGTTTCATATCGCAGCGGCTGCTCATAAACACGGCTCGTAATGATCAAAAGACGGATGCTTTTCGAAAGATGCAAGGCGGCGTTTATGAGGCAAATATTCGTCTTCCGTCACAATTATGCAAAAAATTTAAAAAAAATCGAAACCACATATGGCTGTTCTGTGGCAGTTTCTCCACCCTCACTTACGTCTCGCCGTCGTATAGGTGGTGTTCTTTCTTAGGTTGTCGACGGATGTTTTTTTTTTTTTTTTTCCCCATGTGTGAGTGTACAGGCGAGAAAACTGCAGTTAACAGAAGAGGGAGGGAGCGACGCTGATGATTCACTAGCTTTAGTGTAAGCAGGAAAGTGACGAGGGAGAGGTAAACGTCTCCCGACTGGAGAACGGGTTCCACAGCTACGTTGACGCTGAATGGCGGAGAGACGCCGTGCGACACAGTGGAGTCATGGGGTTCGGACTTCAGCAGAAAAGAAAGGCGATTCTCTCTAGAGCTACGGATTTGTGTTTAGTCTAAATAAGTTTATGAAATATTTGATTCTGAGAGGAAGTAAAGTTCAAAAGTGACAGATTCACAGCAGATATTCTGATGTTTATTCATTTCTGTGTTTTTAGCTGAAGGTGACATTTCTGTTTCTCTCAAAAAGAAAAAAGTTTAGTTTTTTTTAATTTATCCTCCTTATTTCTGAGCTGGTAGGCGTAACTTCCTGTGGACCTTAGTGAATGTGAAGTGCGATGATGTCCACTGAAGAGGTTCTCTCCTCTCCAGTGAATTCGACTTAAGACTTTGGCTAAGTCTAAATAGCTTCTTTTTCGTGTCGTTATCGTTAGTGCTTCAGAAATGAGGAAATAAGTTTCTGAACTTTGCCTCTGACGGCTGGTGTGAGATTTGTCGTTTATCGTCTCTCGGTTTCTTCAACCAGACCACAGCTCTTTATTCACATGTCCTCTACAGACCTGTTAACAATAAGCAATAAATCAGTTAATCGCATGATAAATGAAAACAAACTCCGTCTTTTCCATTTGCATGATCTTTTTTTGTCTCTTTTTCTCTTTCTACCGAAAACAGGATGACAGATGTCTTCAGTCTAGTGCTTTGGTTAACAGTGACTTCATAATTCACTCTATTTATTCTTTCGTTTATTTATTTTGGATATTTAAAATGTCCTCCAGTTCCAGTTGTTAAATGCTCATCAGAGTTTAACGCTTATTGATCTCTGAGGATGTGTTCTTCCATTATGTTACCTGAAAAAGGTCTCAAAACAACGTTATCATTCATCGCAATAACATCTGGGACAATTTATCATCCAGCAAAGTATCCGGCAACACTACAGGACTGAGCCTGCAGTGTTTTCAGATTAGATCTAACTAGCAAACATATTGACGCAAAATTAACAAAAGAAAAACTCTTGATGTAGGGATGTTCCAATTTCCATCCATCCATCCATCCATCCATCCATCTTCTTCCGCTTATCCGAGGTCGGGTCGCGGGGGTAGCAGCTTCAGAAGGGAGGCCCAGACTTCCCTCTCCCCAGCCACTTCTTCCAGCTCCTCCGGGGGAATCCCGAGGCGTTCCCAGGCCAGCCGAGAGACATAGTCCCTCCAGCGTGTCCTGGGTCTTCCCCGGGGCCTCCTCCCGGTGGGACGTGCCCGGAACACCTCACCAGGGAGGCGTCCAGGAGGCATCCTGACCAGATGCCCAAGCCACCTCAACTGGCTCCTCTCGATGTGAAGGAGCAGCGGCTCTACTCTGAGTCCCTCCCGGATGACTGAGCTTCTCACCCTATCTCTAAGGGAGAGCCCAGCCACCCTACGGAGAAAACCCATTTCGGCCGCTTGTATCCGCGATCTCGTTCTTTCGGTCATGACCCAAAGCTCATGACCATAGATGAGGGTGGGAACGTAGATCGACCGGTAAATCGAGAGCTTCGCTTTTTGGCTCAGCTCTCTCTTCACCACGACGGACCGGTACAGCGCCCGCTTGACAGCAGACGCTGCGCCAATCCGCCTGTCGATCTCCCGCTCCCTTCTTCCCCCATTCGTGAACAAGATCCCGAGATACTTAAACTCCTCCACTTGGGGTAGGACACCCCCCCTGACCCGGAGAAGGCACTCTACCCTTTTCCGGCTCAAGACCATGGCCTCGGATTTGGAGGCACTGATCCCCATCCCGGCCGCTTCACACTCGGCTGCGAACCGATCCAGCGAGAGCTGCAGATCACGATCTGATGAAGCCAAAAGGACCACATCGTCTGCGAAAAGCAGAGATGAGATCCTAAGGCCACCAAATCGGATCCCCTCAACACCTTGGCTGCGCCTAGAAATTCTGTCCATGAAAGTGATGAACAGAATCGGTGACAAAGGGCAGCCCTGGCGGAGTCCAACTCTCACCGGAAACGAGCCCGACTTATTGCCGGCAATGCGGACCAGACTCTGACACCGGTCATACAGGGACCTGACAGCCCGTATCAAAGGGCCCGGTGCCCCATACTCCCGGAGAACCCCCCACAGGGCTCCCCGAGGGACGCGGTCGAACGCCTTCTCCAAGTCCACAAAACACATGTAGACTGGTTGGGCGAACTCCCATGCACCCTCCAGGACCCTGCTGAGGGTGTAGAGCTGGTCCAGTGTTCCACGACCAGGACGAAAACCACACTGCTCTTCCTGAATCCGAGGTTCGACTATCCGACGGACCCTCCTCTCCAGGACCCCTGAATAGACCTTGCCAGGGAGGCTTAAGAGTGTGACCCCTCTATAATTGGAGCACACCCTCCGGTCCCCCTTTTTGAACAGGGGGACCACCACCCCAGTCTGCCAATCCAGGGGAACTGCCCCCGATGTCCATGCGATATTGCAGAGTCGCGTCAACCAACACAACCCTACAACATCCAGAGCCTTAAGGAACTCCGGGCGGATCTCATCCACCCCCGGGGCCCTGCCACCGAGGAGCTTTTTAACCACCTCGGCGACCTCGCCCCCAGAGATTGGAGAGCCCAACCCAGAGTCCCCAGGCTCCGCTTCCTCAGTGGAAGGCATGTTGGTGGGATTGAGGAGGTCTTCGAAGTACTCTGCCCACCGGCCCACAACGTTCCGAGTAGAGGTCAGCAGCACACCATCCCCACTATAAACAGTGTTGGTGCTGCACCGCTCCCCCCCCCTGAGACGCCGGATGGTGGACCAGAATCGCCTCGAAGCCGTGCGGAAGTCTTTCTCCATGGCCTCTCCAAACTCCTCCCACACCCGAGTTTTTGCCTCAGCAACCGCCCGAGCCGCACGCCGCTTCGCCCGCCGGTACCCATCAGCTGCTTCCGGAGTCCCACAGGCCAAAAAGGCTCGATAGGACTCCTTCTTCAGCCTGACGGCATCCCTCACCGAAGGTGTCCACCAACGGGTTCGAGGGTTGCCGCCGCGACAGGCACCGACAACCTTGCGGCCACAGCTCCGATCGGCCGCCTCAACAATGGAGGCACGGAACACGGTCCACTCAGACTCCATGTCCCCCACCTCCCCCGGGACGTGTTCGAAGTTTTGCCGGAGATGGGAGTTAAAGCTCCGTCTCACAGGGGATTCCGCCAGACGTTCCCAGCAGACCCTCACAACACGTTTGGGCCTGCCAGGTCTGACCGGCTTTCGCCCCCACCACCGGAGCCAACTCACCACCAGGTAGTGGTCAGTGGACAGCTCCGCACCTCTCTTCACCCGAGTGTCCAAGACATACGGCCGCAGATCCGATGAAACGATGACAAAGTCGATCATCGAACTGCGGCCTAGGGTGTCCTGGTGCCAAGTGCACATATGGACACCCTTATGCTTGAACATGGTGTTCGTTATGGACAATCCATGGCGAGCACAGAAGTCCAGCAACAGAACACCGCTCGAGTTCAGGTCGGGTGGGCCGTTCCTCCCAACCACGCCCCTCCAGGTCTCACTGTCGTTGCCCACGTGAGCGTTGAAGTCCCCCAGCAGAACAAGGGAGTCCCCAGGAGGAGCACTCTCCAGTACCCCCTCTAAGGACTCCAAAAAGGGTGGGTAATCTGAACTGTCGTTCGGCCCGTAAGCACAAACGACAGTCAGAACCCGTCCCCCCCACCCGTAGGCGGAGGGATGCTACCCTCTCGTTCACCGGGGTAAACCCCAACGTACAGGCGCCGAGATGGGGAACAACAAGTATGCCCACTCCTGCCCGACGTCTCTCTCCCTGGGCAACTCCAGAGTGGAAGTATGTCCAGCCCCTCTCAAGGAGACTGGTTCCAGAACCAGAGCCATGCGTCGAGGTGAGACCGACTATTTCTAGCCGGAACCTCTCGACCTCACGCACTAGCTCCGGCTCCTTCCCCACCAGAGAGGTGACATTCCACGTCCCAAGAGCCAGTTTCTGCAACCGAGGATTGGACCGCCAGGGTCCCCTCCCTTGGCCGCCACCCATCACACAGTGCACCCGACCCCTTTGGCCCCTCCCACGGGTGGTGGGCCCATGGGAGGGGGGGCCCATGTTTCCTCTTCGGGCTGAGCCCGGCCGGGCTCCATGGGTAAAAGCCCGGCCACCAGACGCTCGCCATCGTGCCCCCCCTCCAGGGCTGGCTCCAGAGTGGGGCCCCGGTGACCCGCGTCCGGGCGAGGGAACACCAAGTCCAAGGTTTTCCTTCATCATTGGGGTCTTCGGGCTGCACTTTGTCTGGTCCCTCACCTAGGACCTGTCTGCCTTGGGTGACCCTACCAGGGGCATGAAGCCCCAGACAGCATAGCTCCTAGGATCATTGGGGCACTCAAACCCCTCCACCACGATAAGGTGGCAGCCCATGGAGGAGATGTTCCAATTTCAAGACGAATATTAGTATCAATAAACTTTAGGTGAATATTTTCAGAAACGTACACCAGAATCTATTGTTCTTTCCAGGCTCATTCCAGGTAAACTGTGCTGGTTGTCGCACAGACTTTTAAATTTGTGGCGTGTTGACCGGTAAAACCGCTTCATAGGCTCAATACGCTACATTGTTCACATAACAAATGTCATTTTTGTTAAAGATGCTGTCACAATGTTTCTGATCTTGCCACGCAGCTCGTCGTTCATATTTAGTGAAACATCAAGTCCTGCTGTGGAAACCCAAACCAAAAGTAGAGGAATAATTATTGCCTTGGAATATTCTCCTCTTGACACAACTCTGAGGTTCCTGACAATGTAAGACGAGCGAATCGTCGTCAGTGCAGACAGAGCGTCTGCATTGCGTAGCATGAAAGGAAAAGTCCTGCATGCAGTCACCTTTCTAAAATAATGACCTAAATGCACTTTTTGCCAAACATGATTGTTTTTAGCTTAAATAATCTTCTGGTAATAAAGAGGTGGTGATTTTTATTTAATTATTTTGCCAAAAGTGATGTTTGGATATGACATTTGCAGCGTTTTAATTCGTTGACACTTAGATTCTATGCTATCAGATATGTAGAAAGACGGCCTGTTTTTGTGTTGTCATGAAATTATCTTGATCATTTGTATTTGCATTATTGTTTGTTTTTCTTTCCTTCTACCGAAGACTGGATAACAGAAGGCTTCGCTCTGGTTCATTGGTCTCAACCAGCAACTTTTTTAGGGCAGTTTTGCACAGCTTTGTATTGGTACTAGGCATTTTCTGTATTCCTAAAGTTAATCATATTGTTTTAAATTGAATAAGTAGTGAGGCAAAAAAAATCCTTAATGGGGATTAATCAATCAGTTTAGTTTGCAAAAATGTTCTCTGACAATTTTAAGATTTTTTGTTCCGACTGATTTCAAATTATGACTGAACCGTTACAAAAATGTCCTAAAAAGAATTTGCATTCTGTGGAATTTATTTAATCTCATCTGAACCCATCTAGTGGCACGATTAACATAGTTACAGGGATTCCTGCGCTCTGTCTGTGGCTGAAAAACACACGGCTGCCCGTGATTTTGGATGGTTTCCACAAACGCGTAAGCCGGGCATTAATAAGTCATGGTGAAACGGTAGCTTCGATCAGCGCTCCTGCTCCCTCCAACGCCCCGACCGGCCGTCAGCGCTCCCACCAGGGTGTCATGAATTAAGAATGAAACAGCAATACGTCACTGGGAGTTCAAGCCTCAGCGCACCTCATGTTCTTACGCTTGTTTCACCCCACCCCATCCACCTCCAGCTCCCCCCCCCACACACACACACCACACCACCACCTGTTTTCACCCCCAGGCTGTTTTTCCACAACTCTTTGCTCCAGCATCACTATTTCTTCATGTACAGTGGAATCATCTCCAGCCGCACCAGCCTCGACCCGACGTACAGTCCTGAAACCAGAAAATATGCATTTGCCAGACAGAGGAAAACACACACACACACACACACAAAAAAAGAGAAACGGAGTTGAAAGAAGCTTTAGGGAGAAGCGTTTATGTCCAGGAAATCTATTCCGAAACATTCGATGTATAAATCCAGATTCATCTTTAAACCTCTGACTTTTCATGTCTTCTCATTTTGTTGTGTGATGGTGACACAAGAACATGGGAAGAGAGAAGAAACACCCCATAGGGTTATGTTTCACCTTTCCCTCTCTTACACACACACACCAACGCGCTCACACACACACACACTCACCACTCCTCAGTATTCTGCTTAACTATTTACATTTTCCCACTCTTTTTTTTCATCTCTTTTTCAAAGCAACCATCTCTGATCCACAGCGTACGCTCCCACCTGACAGACGCTATTTTTCCAGTTTCAGGTTTCCTGAAACTATGAGCTCTAAGAGACATATCCTGTATTCCTAAAATGAATCATATTGTTTTGCTTTCTGCTCAACAGTGCATCTTGATACAGAGTATCAACTAAAAATGTCATTTGTTCCATCAATTAAAGTCAAAATATGGTAACTTGGATTTGCATATGACATCAATTTATCAAGTCTCAAAATACAAGTGATATTTTCTTATAAACTTTGACATTGATTTATTGAAAATGAAAAGAATAGTTTTCTTTTAATAGATCATTTTAATTTAATGAAACATTTTGTTATTGTTGACGTTACTGATTTATCATGAACGAAAAGTTTCGTTTTTAGAGTTCACTGAGTGCTTTGTCCAAACATATTAACGGAAAGTTTGGTGGAAGGAAAACGTTGAGCAAGTAACACAAATACCTGCATTGAGAGAATTGCGACGCAAATCCCATTCCAGAACATGGGGAGCATGTCAATAAATTAGAAAACCATCAAAAATTAAATAATTTCTTTCATTGGATAATATATACAAATAAACTTGGATATGTCTATAACAATGCGCTTGTCTAAAATAATATTTTATAACATTGGTGATAATGATTTATTGTAAACCAAAAGTTCAGTTTTTCTAATAATTTTAATTTTAAAACATCTTAAGGCGTGACTTTACACAAAACAGATTAATGGAAAGTTTAGTGGAAGGAGAAAGTGTCATAAAATTGTTGATCAAGTAAGACCAATGCCTGCATTGAGAGGATTGTGATGCAGAACTCATTCCAGAACATACAGAGAGGATAACAAAGCATGAAGCCTAATAATCAAAATGAACATATGAAATTGATCACTAAATAGGCAATGAATCTACATGCGACTTTCACTTTTTGAATGGAATAACCTTAAATACATAAATCGTGTGATAATATTCTAAGTGAGTGGGGGTGTACAGGTTCTTCGTCACATTTTTGTAAAAGTAACGCGGTTACTTTGTGTCTGCCGTCGACGCACATGTATCATCTACAGCGTCTCGTTTCTCAGGTTGATGTAAAACCCCTCTCTATTTTCGAACATCAGCACCGCTCATGAATCTTTCATCACGTTCCCCCCTTCCTCCTTTGCAGCTTTTTCTTTTTCTTTTATTTTTCTACAACACACACACACACACACACACACACACCCACACACACCCCATCGCACACAGTTGGTGGGAGAGAAGAGAGAATTAATTAAACAGGATCACCCGAAGCCAGTTTTGATTCCACCGGACGTGATTGTTCACGCACTCTGTCTTTACAGGTGTGGTTCTCTGTGAAAACAGAGAGAGAGAGTGAGAGGGAGAAAAAAAAGAATCATCCATCTGAAGAGACTCTGCACGACGACGGTAGACCTGATTAAAACTCTTGCGCCGCGTTTCTTTGTACGTGGAAACGGGGTGGGTTCGTCAGCGACCGCTTGAAGGCAGAACGCAGCCGCTTGATCAAGGGAAAGAGTTGGAGTCCCACTGCCTCGCCGAGGACGAACCAGATGAATTTGGACAAAGTCTGCAGTCTGACTCAGCTCATCACGACTCATCCAAGCAAAGAGTACCGAGCTCAGCAGCTCGCTTTTGGCAAACACGTTACGGTGGCCGTGCTTTTTCCTTTGTCTTATCAGTTCCTCTGCTCAGGAACTGATGGTCTAATAGCTCAGTAATCTGCTTGTTATGAGTTTAAGAGAGAGCAACAAGGAAAGTGGTAAAAGGGCATTTTATAGCACAGCCAAGTACCTGTCATATCTTCATTTGGCATATTATGAAAACTGCTGTATATATAAAAGACAACTTAGAAGCATTTTGACGCACTAAATTTGGGCCTCTGTCTCTTAGGGCGTTTTCACACCTTGTAGACTCCATTGGGGTCCAAAATTACAACATCTGTTACATTTTCAGCTGGTGCAGTTTGCTTTCACACTACTGTGTCAAACAAACCCCAAACTGTTTGAAAAATCCGTTTCCCTCCTCGCCTGTGGGGGCACTGCACCGAGAACTACTGAAGGAAACGACACAGAAACATTTGCACAACTTCCTTCTTCTCAACATGTAAACAAAAATGGAGTAGCGTTAGATTTTAGCAGTTGAAGGATTTTTCTCTTGTATTGGTATAAAACCACAAGCCATTGGCATTAGACTGTCTTGCTTGTATTTACCCAGAATGCCCTGCGGTATAGTACTCTTCCTGCTTTTGGAGCGATCTCAGGCCTGTTTGCTATTCACATATCTGTTAAAACCGAACTGAGAACTCGGTTTTTAGGGGGACCAGAGTTCGCTTTGTTTGTCTGCATCAGAGTGTGATTACACCTTCACACCTCCCCAAACGAACTAAATTTTCCAGACAAACGAACTAGAGATTGATTAAAGCAGATCAAACAAGGCTGGTGTGAATGCATCCTTAAAGAAGCTCCTGCTCTTTTTGACACTCCGCCTTCAGCACGTCATCATAACAATGCTCCTCCATGATGCCGTTCACCACCGTTCTAAGTCTGTATGATGAGCTCAGCAGAACCATAGGTGCTCTATGAGGAGGGAGCTGCAGCTCCAAGAAGGAGCTTTGTGGAACAATGTTTACTTTGTGAGAGGAAGCGTTTATGCACCCACCAATGGTTGCCATGGGAGATTCAAGGATTCCTAAAACCTGAAAGAATCAAAGCAACACTCCAGGTATGTATTTTATGAGGGAATTAGAGCATGATGTAAAACTCAACATTTTACATAAATCCCCACTTAGTTAACTTTTTGTTAGTCCTCTGTAATTGGAGGACTAACAAACATCTGGCAGAAAATCTTGGAATATTTTCTGAAAGTTTCCACCATTTAAACTTCCATCTACCCAGCATCCAATGCCATTTCTTATTTCTTATATCGTAAAACCTTCTCACACATTCCCAACTCTCCCGACTCCCTTCAAGTCCCCTGGAGCCCTCCGCTGGTTGGATGAAGCACTACAAGCCTGAGCCTAACTGCTGTTTGTCATTTTTGTCTCACAGGAACGCAGCACTCAGACAGAGAATACAGGAGATTCAGATTTCAGCCACACTGCAGCAAAGTATGTCTTGCTAAAAAGGTTGGATGCTAAAACATCCATCCGTCCGTCCGTCCGTCCATCCATCCTTAGCTGATCTGTCCACACACAGCGCACATGACTCATCCAGATGACTCACCCCTCCCTCTCCAGCCCAACTCCCCCCTCCTCTTTCCCACATGCACGCGCACACACAAGATGTCTCACGCATCTTTGTATTATCTCTCTCCACTAACCTTGACTGAGGAACACAGAAAGTTGCCCAGTGTTTTTTAGATGTAGCTGGAAATCTGCTTTTTTTTTTTGTTGTTGTTTTTTGGGGGGTTTTTTTTACGCAGTTATATCTTTTATGTAAGTGACCTGTGGAGCTGCTTGTTGTTGGAAATGGTACAGTTTTAGAAATGGATCTGCCAGCATCACTTAGTTTTCAAAAATAGTCTTCGTGGTCAAATATAGTGCGTGAGCTCCTCCTGAGGCAGCGCGGCGTGAATCATTTCATCCAGTCCGAGACATTTTACACACGTAATCACGGCTAAGAGCAGGCCGACATGCTTTCATGTGATGTATGTATTTACCATGTAGGAGGATTCAGAACCGTTAATAGAATCTATTTTAAACCAGTAACTGCTTTGAGCGAAAAGCTTTACAACTTGATAAGTAACAAGAAATTCAAACAACAGTACGTCTGGGATTCTGTACACAATATCCTTTCGGTTCTTTGGCTTGATCAAGTCATTTACCTGTCGGTCAGCTAAAGTCATGCCAGGTTAATGCTTTCTGTTCGACGGGTGTTGAAATGTAAACCTCTTATTCACAATAATGTCAAACCGTTTGCTGGACCTCTCCAGAATATTTCATATACAAAGTAAAAAATTGGAAAGTATAGAGTGACTGGATTGCAGTGAATTCTATTGAAAATCAAAAAATTCTGCAGTGTGACAGAAAACAGTGTGTCTGCACATTTTTCATCAATCAATCAAAATTTTTATTTGTATAGCACATTTCAGCAGCAAGGCATTTCACAGTGCTTTACAGCATATCAAACACAGAAACACAATGCAACATAGGATCAACAATCAAAACACGACATTAATTCAAGTTCCATCATTAAATTTGTAATTGATTACGTTTCAAATACAATTCTAAACAGGTGGGTTTTTAGTCGAGATTTAAAGGAAGTCAGTGTTTCAGCTGTTTTACAGTTTTCTGGAAGTTTGTTCCAAATTTGTGGTGCATAGATGCTGAAAGCTGCTTCTCCTCGTTTGGTTCTGGGGATGCAGAGCAGAACCAGAACCAGAAGACCTGAGAGGTCTGGAAGGTTGATACAACAACAGCAGATCTTTAATGTATTGTATTTGTATTTCATGTTAGTTTAACACTCATTACACCCTTAGCCAGAGTTAAAGCGAGGATAGAATCTACAAAAATCAGAGGAAGGAAGAAGATGAGGAAGGAGGGAAATTTCTGGGAAATGAGTAAGAAATTAATGCTCCAGATTTAAATATTTTCTCCAAATTTCTTAATGCCATACTTTTTCAAACGGATAGACATCTTTGTAAACCAGACACTCATCTTTCTTTCATTTGCTTGTTTATTTCTTTCTCTTTTCCATCCATCCATCCATACATACATACGGTATCTTAATCCAAACATTTTATATAATAATGAGGTTTTTGAATGTGAGACATCAGCTCACCAACAGATGTCAGTGTTGAGCTGATGAACAGCTTCTCCTGCATGGTGTGTGTGTGTGTGTGACTCCAGATGTGTGTTTTAATGGTCCTACGTCAAACGAGTATGTTTCCTGCTCACACAGGTTGTAAACAGTGCGTGGTGTGTGATGGCTTCAATTTATGATCAACAGTCTCCGTATTTTCACAACCTGCAGTGGAAAACATGTCCCATTTATTTAAATAAACAAATTTAAAAAAAAGGTGCAAAACACATTGCTGCATATTTTTTTTTCTTTTTTCTCATTCTAGATTTTTGTGGCTGTACACCCTGATACTTTTTTTTTTTTCATTTTGTTTTTCCCTGGGATCTGTCAAAGGTTTAACTTGTGAAAACCGAGTTTATATTATCGGACATTCCTGCAGTGACTGTGTGGGTTAAGATTGCAGCTCCTAACTGCCATGGGAAGAACAGATATGGCTACAATATGAAATGAGTTAGTGCTGCAATCTAAACCACTACTGGTTGGCTGCAGCGCAGGTCACCGCACACTCCTGGTGTGTAATCTATCTCTGGTCAACCTCACACAGGATATGCCAACACACACTTGAAACCCACCGACTGCCTTCCTCCTCAAAATCTGGCCCCTGCTCTGTGAGCAGAATCACAGCGGGGCTGGCTATTTATCTCTCTGCGTCAGCTATGTAGCAAAAAGGAATTCTAAATGTCCTCTCCTCATAAATTTCTAGAAGTTTATGTTAGTTGGGGACATGATCTGGCAGCGCTCAGAGAACAGAAAATTCTCAAATAATGCAGAGGGCCAAGCAATTTCTTAAAAGCAAGTTTTCTTCTTCGGCCGAGCCAAAATATAAAGGAGAAAAGTTTGGACTTTGGGACTTTAGAACAATGTAAAAGACACAATTTAATCATTTTGTCATTGTTAAAGGGCAGCTGAGGGACTTAAGATGTATATATTTTATTTTGCAGATTGTGTAGATTGTTTGACCTTTTTACTGATAGTGTGCATCGGTATTTGCCAACATGTACATACAAGAAGCTAAACTTGCAAATTAGCTTTGGCAGTAATCTGGTGCATCGCATCAAATGGTGACATTTATGTTTGAATGATCCCTTTCTAAATAACATTTATTATCATTACTATCAAGCAGTACAACATAAAAAGAAAAAAGAAACAATGACAAAATGGGAATCTTGCCAAAAAGGGATCGGACCTTTATTCATTTCTAGGGTTTTGCTCTAGGACACAATAACTTATGTTTTATAACAGGTTCTAACAGTTTTAATCTTTCTTAATAATAATAATAATAATGAGAAGAAGAACTTTAGTAGTAGTATTATTAGTAATATTTTAATCTTTATTTTACCTTGTTCAGGAAACATCAAAACACAACCAAATATCAGCAGAAAACAGAAGAATGTTGTAAAACAGAAAAAACGGACTAAACATACTATAGACACATGAATACATAGACATAGATTACCTAGATTATTCTTAGATTCTGACCTGAAGGGAACCAAAACACACAACAGATTTCACATTGATTACTGAACAAAGATGACATCAAAAATAATAAAGCATTACTTGAAAGACGACGTGCTCCTCTCAGTTCAACAGTTAGCTGAACCGGCTAGCTTAGCTTAGCTTAGCTTAGCTTAGCTTAGCTATCTGCAGCCGTTTTTCTGTGCGCTCATTGACTCGGATGTTTGTGAATGACCCACTGCTTTTTACCGCCTTGCCTCAGTTCATTGAACAACTCTGACGGTTTTTGTTAATACAAAACTCTCTTAAGCTCTCGCCGCGGCGCTTCGCTCGGGTCGAGTCTCGGTCTGGACCTGGTTTTCCGTGTCGCCCGTAGATTAGCCGCCGTGTTTCGGGGTCATCGTCGCCCTGCTGCGTGACCGCATTTCAGAAGCCAGACGGCCTTCATGTTCCGCTACAGAACATTTTGATGCGAGATCCTGACGCCGCACAGCAACCAGCAGAACCCACATGACGGAAAAACAATCTCTGCTTTGGTCTAATTTGTCAAAGGGTCACAACTTAATGTTGGTAATTGCTGGGTTTTAAAAAAAAAAAAATCTACAATACTGCAGTTCAGGTTGTTTACAAATGGCCTGGAAACCCTTCTGACATTGACGAGGAGCAACATTTCTTCTTCACACCAAAAGTCCCTGCTTTGTTAGACTCAGTCACATTGACGATTGGTTAATGTAATTGATCAGCAGCATCTGGCTTCCACTTACCCTGTCCAACAAAACGGAGGCTTCAAGAGCAGACTTCTTTTTTTGTCACACTTTGACTTTTTTCTAAATAATGACATTATTACGCTGTTTTTGTACGTGTGTGATTAGACTTAAATAGTTTTTGAATCTGGTAAACATCAGGTCGCTTTTTTATCATTTTTAACCATTCTTTAGATTCAACTTTGGAAATGAAAATAACTTTATTAAACCCGTGTGCACGGTCATATTCAGTAAGTTCCATTATGTGTTACCATGAGGGTTTTGAAAATAACCTCTATTGAGGTATTAAATACGGTTTTCATGAAGCCCAGACATCTGAAATGCATCATTTCCACTAGCTGTAAGTAGAAAATCTTCTAAATTAACATAAACGGAAGAGCTTGAGAACAAAAAAGTGAGTTAAAACGGCAAAATCAATGAACTTAAAAAAATATTCAAATTTATTGAGCGTGGGTTTTTGTGAAGCAAATATAGCCAAAACGGTTAGTTTCACAGATGCGCCTTTGTTCCTGTGTGCTACTTTTGGTCAACAGGGGAAATTCAGAAGGAATTATCTGCTGCTTCATCGCCGCCTTCTGGACTTGTCATGCGGTCTGTTTAAGCAGCGTTGTCACTTCCTCTTCCTCATGGAGCAAAGGTTTTGTTGTTTTTTTTGCGGTCGCTCTGCTTTGAATAGTTTCTGCACGGTCTTATGTCTCAGTAAAACCTTCAATGTGGAAATTATAGGAATACTGCCCCTGCCTTGTTTCGCTTCACCCTACTGCTAGGATTTTACTTCAAAGTTAAAATAATGTTATGAAAATAGTTTGGTCTTTTTTGCAAAAGTTGCAATTTTCTGTTCAAATAATGGCTATAAAACAACTGTCCTGTCATTGATTATCTTTAAGTTCATTTTATATGCAAAGGCCAAAAAAAACAAACAAACTTCATCAAATGAAATACATGACAATGTTCTGCATAAAGTATTTAATCATCACTTGTACCTTAGCGTGACGTCATGCTTCACCAAGTTAAGTGCAACGTGGGTTAGCTACTTCAATGTCGTGTTTTATTCCTTAACATATACTTTAAAACTTTATTTTCAACATTATTAGCAAGACTTTGGAATTGATAGGAAAAAAAGAGAGAGAGAAGGAAGAATCAAGAGTCTTAATTTTCTCTGAGACGTTTCAGAGCAGAGTCTTCATTGGTTTGGTAGTCTGAATTTGGACTGAAAGAGGCGTGCTTGGTGTGCATCTTTATGATTTCTTTTTCATTGCCTTTTATCAGATTTGATGCTTATTGGCCTTAGACAGACTTCAGTTGCCTTTTGGTCGTACCAGTGTTATGATCCTCTGCACTTTGGCTGAAATTGTTGCTCTGTTTTATAGTTTGTGTGTTTCAGTGTTAATTTGTGGATTCCTGTGTTGGCTGTACTGTGTTTTACTGGTGTTCTGGTTTTTAGTCATTTAGGGTTTTGGTTTTTTTAACGATCTGTTTATTTTAGATCAGTTTTTCTACAAAACTCAAGTTTAGTTTTCAGTGTTCTGCACTAACCTGTTAATTCAGCAGCGCCAACACTTTTTATCTCCTGTTTTATCAATCTTCCTCCTGCTCTTTCCATCCCCTTATCCATGAGTGTTGCTTTGACTCTTTCATCCATGTTTGAGAAATCCTTCAACCTCCCGTGGCAACGATTCGTGGGTGCCTAAACGCTTGCTCTCACAAAGCTCCGCCTATTTCCCCCAAGCTCCTCCTTGGAGCTGCAGTCCCTGCCTCACAAAGCAGCCCTTTCTCTTACGTCCCCCACTAAGCTCCTCCAGACTAGCAGCAGCAATTAGCAAACACCTGGTGGAACTGCACCAGGTGTTTGCTGGGTTGAGCTCATCATACTTCTCAGTGAAACTCTCCTAAGAATGTTGCGAAAGACTTAATGGAGAAAGGTTGTTGTGCTTACTTCCTGAAGGTGGAGGAAAGGTGTGGGCAAGAGTAGGAGTTTCTTAAAGAGACATACACCCAATTTCAAGGCATCAAATTGCAAAGTCCGTTTTTTTAAACCTATGTTTTGTAGATACAGCATTTTTATAACAACTGAAGGTAACAGAGTTACTTGATTGTGCTGTAAAATTGCATTATGTGACATAATACCGTCCCTTTAATTGATAGGTTTCACATGATCCTGCCTGACTCCTAAACTACTTCAAACTTTCACATCAACTAATTGGCTAATTATTATTTGTTTGTTGTTTTGAAGTTATAAATAAAAAAGCAAGCCAGTCTATAAGAACAATGAAGGCCACAGTGTGACTGCTGAGTGTTTTTATGGAGATAGATAATAAAATCAATCCTGCTCTAAAGATATTTCAGAATGTGAGGCAAATCATATATTTAACAGAAGTTTCTAAATTGATTTTGATTTAAAAAAAAATAAAAACACTTAAAAAACAAAGTTTTAGTTTAAAAAATAGCTGGGTAACCAAAAAGCAGCTTGTTACATACGAGTTTACAAGACGTGACAACTGACTTGAAGATGGACGCACTAAACTGACCAAGTTCATAATTACGCAGATGAACTGACTTTTCATTCCTTTCAGCTTCTTTTTGTTAAGTCCAGTGAATTCGGCTTTGTGAAATGATGAACTGCGAACACACATGTCAGCGTAATTCAGACAGAGTGTCAGCATGCGTACTCTATGTGCTGCAAATTCTCCGTGCACGCTCCTTGTGGTCTGGCAGCGGCGGCTGCACGGCCAGAGTCACGCCCCCCCCAGTGCAACGCTTGTGGGAATGTGGCGAGTTTGGTCGAGCCCGGCTCATAAAACACTGCGCCCTGGCACTGCAGACAGGGAAGCAGCGACCAATGGGGAAGCCACACAAGGCGGCCGATGTGGAGCGACTCTCCCCGCTGCCGCTCCTTTCCAGTCCCACACATGTCGCAGCTCAGCTGACCCAGGGGTCGGGACCTTTTGGCCTGCGGCTGTGGCAGCATCCCGTCTCTGTGACCAGTTTCATTTCAGCTAAATGGGGAACAGTTCGCTTGTTATGAGAGATACTGTCGTTGTTTTCATGTGACCAAGCAATTCACACGTCTTGGTAACCGATTAAAGTTGTTTTATCTTCACCAGTCGGTGGAACTACTGAGTGTGACGTAATCTTGGTTTGGAATGTGATGGATACAGCGCCTCGCAAAATTATTGCATTCCGTCGCAATAATGTATTTCCGAGTCAGGTCATGTGGCATTTTAAATACTGAAAGTCTTTATGCAATAAGGTTTTTGTAAGGCTTTTACATATATATATATATATATATATATAAATTCTTCCACACTCAGTTCCTTCAGACTAGCTAGCAGCAATTAGCAAACACCTGGTGGAATTGCACATCTGCTGAGCTCATTATGCAAGCTACAGTACTTCTCAGTAAAATGCTGGTAAAAACATTGCTAAAGGGTTAATAGAGGAGTGACGACATCCTGAAGGTGGAGTTCCAGAAAGAGCAGAAGTTTTTAACGAGACAGGGGCCCGATTTCAAGGTGTTAAATTACTTTTAAGTCATATTTGAGACATATGCAATTTTTATAACAACTAAAGTTAATATTGTCGCTTGATAACACAATAAAATGGTGCTATGTGCCTGGGAAGCACAATTCTGCCCCTTTAAATTTAAGTGCCTTGTCGAAGGACAAATCCCTGGTGGATGGGGCAGCTGGAGTTGAACCTGCAACTTTCCACCTTTGAGTACAAGCGAAAAGATTTAAGGGGTTTTTTTTACTAAAAATTTGAAGTGTGGGTCTGTACTTCTGTATCCTACCCCATTTACTTCTTCTTCCCGCTGGATTCATTGGTGGTTGCACACAAATAAATGTCATGCTCTTCAGATTTGAATTAATAATCAAAAAAGCAGACCAAAAAGAATATTATTTTACTTTTGCTTCAAAATTATGCACATAAAACCCCAAAAATTACTTTTAGGAAATGTACAAAAATCTAAAAATAGTGAGTTCAACCAATTTTCTCCCCACTTTACTTTTGGTTAAAACTTAAATTTTTTCCTCATGACACTTTTTTTTTTAAACATAAAATCTTACCATCCTTTTAAAAAATTTCAAAGAATCTCAAAACCTGACATCTACTAAAAACCGAGCTGTTTTAAGCATTTCAGTATAAGGAAGCTGAAGCCGACTGAAAGTAGATTGGAGCTTGTTTGTGACCTTTTGTTCCAGTAGAGGTAGCAGAAGTGACTCTGCGGTTTGCTGATGGGTCGCACTGTGAGTGAGGGTGGAAGTGCCTCTGCCCCGTCAGTGCACTCTGCGGGCCAAGCTCCCACACTTTCACAAACACACACACACACACACACACACACACAAATGGTACGCCTGAAAGGCGCTAATTAGAAGCAAAAGTAAATCAGCGGTTGTTGGATGCTTTATGCATCATTACAGCCCATGGAGAAGCTTTCTGCTTGTGTAGATCATCCCTGACAGATCTCAGTTTCCATGAAGAGGCTAAATCTAGACCTTACTGTACCCGCACATACAGTCACACGTGGTTCAAACAAGACGCTTTGTTTTCGCAAATCTACCTGCAGCGCTTTTTTTTTTTTTTTACAATCATTTCTCGTGACACAGCGGGTGATTCCGGATTTGTTTGCGTCTGGTGGAGAAACGTTGGCCTCTGCAGCCGGTTCCAAAGTGGGGGGGGGGGGGGGGCCTTCAACAATTCCCAGAGGTCCCAGAAACCCAGTTGGCTCCGGCGTTGTCCTTAGCCACGACTGCATTCTCTGCTCTGGGCCGCTGCCATGCCCTCAAACCCTTGGAAGGTCTTCTTCCTGCAATAAATGTCACAGCGTCCACGCACAAGACAGATGATAGTTGCAGCCCTGAGCCAAATTAGATAATCTAAAATCAGCAGCAGCTTCATGCACCTTCCGTCTTGCTGTGATCCTTCCCCCCCCCCACGCCCTCCTGACTCCGCAGGATGTAGTCGGCAGCGCAGAATCTGTGCAGACGTGTCTGAGTGATGCTGTGTCTGTCGTGTCTGCATGTGAGATTTGTAAATGAGGGCCGTAAAAAAAACGTGTGTAGATGAAGGATCCATTTCTGGGTCTTGGTTATTTATTGCGTCATACGGTATATAGACATTTTCCAATTTCTTAAATTGTGCTTTGCATAGAAAGACATAATGAGCATCAACCGTTATAAAGAAGAATATTTAAATATTTGTATTTTAGAATACAAAATCTCCTTTCAGCTGCATTCAGTTTCTCCTGTTATCAAATTTGACACATTAATGAATCAAACAATACACTGTTTTAGGTATATTATATTAAGAGTAGAAGTAGTTTATTAATCCCAATTCTTCAAATATCTTGATTTTTAAAATGTGCATTGTAAAGTCAAATGCAAATAGTAATACAAGAAAATGCTTAAATATACATCTTTATGAAACTGGATAGTTATTTGTGTTGGATAATTTATGTGTAAATCAAATATTGAATTTTTATTTTCAGTTTCCCTTTTTATGTATCATCTCAGTACATATTTTAGACAGAAGTACAATTTGACTCCAACAATCACATTTTGAATGGTTTAGGATTATTTCAAAAATAATAAAACGTCAGTGAGGTCTTTTGTTTTGTTTTTATAGTTGACGGTCCATTAATTCAATCTCTAACTAATATGCATGGAAGCAAATGTGCATCTTAGTGGGGATTTTCTTCTTCTTTTTGGCTTTTCCTGTCATTTTTGATAGCTGGTATTTTTTCAAATTGATATTTACAATGTGAGAATGAGGCAACAAAAAGCTTCACTACATATCTAGTCTTAAAGCCGCCATGCTGTGAAAAACGTCATCCTTTACAGATTTCTTCTGCTTTTGCCTCTCCCCCCCGCCCCACGTTTCAGATCGTCAGAAATGTTTAAATATCAAAGTTAATCTGATTTAAAATTCAGTTTTCAAATTGTGGTTTTATTTAAATACAGCAATTACAGCCTGTATCAGTAGTCGTGCCACACTTGGCCTTCAAGATCTGCAATATGTTCATATAGCTGGCAATTAGTCCGTGACACCATTGTTGTGGTGAAACTTTGGCGCGCTCTTATTGGCACAGTTGTTTTAATTCAGCCACGTCAGAGGGTTTTCCAATATAAATGACTTTTTTACGACAAAAGCATCTCAATCGAATTCAACTCAGGACTTTAACCAGGTCATTCAAAAAGAAGGGACGACGGTTCGTATCGTTGTCTGTCAGCATAACCCAAATGAACTTGAGCCTAATGTTTATGGCCAGACATCCTTCTTCCGGATACTTTGGTTGAGATCATAATTCAGGGTTTCATTAATCATTGCACAATGTTATGTTCCTGAAGCAGCAACGCAACTCCAGGCCACAACACTATCAACACCATGACTGACTGTAGGTTTGATGTTCGTTTTCTGCCGAGTTTTTAGCCAGATGTGACGAGACACGCACCTTCCACTTCCAGTTTTGTCCCGTCAACTCAAAGAATATTTCCCTAAAAGCTTTGGGGGTCAACATGAAGTCCTAATGTGAGACAACTTGACCAATGTTGACCAAAAACACCAATGTCTCTTTGGTTGACATTGGTTTTCAACTAAACGTTTTCTCCAGTCTCTCATTCCTTAAGTTATTTATGTTCTTGGTGCTTTTTTGACCTCCTGGATAAATCGTTGAGGTGATCCTGAAGTAACTTGTAAAGCCTGATTCATCCTGGAAAGGTTCACCTTTATTCTTTGTTTTCTCCATTTGTGCCCAATGGTTAGCCAGTGTCCCAAAACATGTTGAATAGCTTTGCAAGCAGTTTTCTTCAAATTTGTTTCTCATCTGTTTTTGAATTTCTTTAACCCCAGGCATGGGTTGTTGCTTTTTGAGGCATTTTTACACCGATAATTCGTGATTTAACAAGGAAGTTGATGACTTTTTCACATTAGACCAGATCAGCTTGCGTGGCTCTTCTTTCCCCCGCCAGGTAAATAAAATCATCATCTGAAAACTGCCTTTGCCGTTTTGATTTTCAGAGACGACATAAATAAATATATGTAAATATTTTTTTTCACGAGATGTGTTGCTGATTTCATAAAAGCGGATCGCCAACTTTCGCAAATGGAAGGCGGCTGTTTTAACCTTTGCAAAGAAGTCGGCAAGACACCACAAGAAACTGTGTAGTCGGGCTTAATTTTAAAAATAAATAGCAGTGAGAAACATTCGATGTGACTCTTAAGTTCATAAATCAAGCAGCAGTCTGTTATATCAGTGTGTTTTCAAGTAAAGGGAAGCAGTGCAACCCTTCTGCCATTTATATCCAATTGTGTCTGCTCGTTTATCTTCGTTCGCAGTTGGTGACCTGTTTTTGCCTCTCTGTGGTTTTTCTGTTGATTCTGTGCTTGCGCTTCCATGGCTGCAAGCCACACACACGCACACGTGTACGCATCATGATCTACACTTCCACTGACTTTATATCCCTGCACCTCTCCAATAAAAATACACTTTTCTCGAAGAAGCGGTTCAGCATCAATGGAAACACATGTGCTTTGGCTGGGACGCGCTCTTCCCATTCAGCCTTCTCGCAGTTTCACAAACAGTGATTGAATCTTGAATGGATGTGATTATGATCTGCTGTCAGAGTCTGGGGCCAGATCACACAGATGAAGGTGTGTGTGTGCCAAGCCAGCTGCTGTTGGCCACGAACAGGCCTTGGCTAAAGCTGCCGGCCTTTCAAACAGACCTTATCTTTTCCGCATATCGAAAACTCAAAGCCGCTGGATCACAGCGCTTTGGCTCTCCACAATGTAACAATTTTCCACCTGTACGCATGCATTACAGACACACACGGGCTTCTGCGAAGGGGGGGAAGAAAAAAAAGAAGAAATCCTGCCAGAGATTGATTAAATGATTCAAGCGCTGTAAAACTTTACAGTGGCTTGCAGAAGTTTGTGAACTCCTCAGACTTTTTCATGTTTTGTCAATTTACAACCAAAAACGTCCATGTCTGTATTAGAGGTGGGGGGATGTGAGTTTATTGCTTTATCACAATATTTTGTAGTACTATAGCAATGAAATAACTATTTATTGCAACTTTTTTAGGGAACGTTATGACTGTAACTGTGTGCCACATCAATTATAGCACCACAAACACAAATACTGCTCTTGGAAGTCACTGCCATATGTAATTTTAGTGATACAAATCACATAAAGAAGTGTGATTTCTATCACTAAATTGCAGACATTTTAACTGCATTTAAAAATTTTTTTGATGCTTTCATTGAACACTGGATGTAGGGAGTTGGTTGAGTGAACAAACTCCTGCCTAATATCAGAAGGCTGTTAGCGATCAGCAGCACACTGCTAGCGGATGTTTAGTGTAACATGGAGCAGAAAACTGAGGTCGTAGTTTCTCCCGACATCCAGTGGGTGGCTCAGGTTGCTGCAATCGATAGTAGCCACACAGGCACACGACTAGAAGGAAACAATGACCACTCCTTTGAAAATTAAAGATACTCTTCATCCAAGATTGAACAGCCGACAACATACATCTTAAACTAATTTGAACCTTAAAAGAAATAACAAAAACAATAACCTAAATTTCAAACGGGATTAACAAACAGTACGGCTAAAGCAGAAGGTTCTTCTTACCACTCCTACTTTTTCTCCGCATCTTGCATAGCAGAGATGTGTGACTCGAGTCAAGTTCCAAGTTCCACTCAAAAACGACTCGAAATCCTTTCGAGTCTTTGTTCTTTTTTTATTTGAACAATGTTCCAATTATGCTAAATGTAGATAATAGACAACCACCTCAGTTAGCATCTCGCAGCGGATTGTAGCTTTAAGATTGGCCCTTTAAGATGAAGCTTACTTACTTCAAATTGCAATCCGCTCTTCTGCTATCGCTACGATCTCCTTTAATGGAAGAGGTGAGTGGGAACTGTCATATTTATGAATTTGTCCCCACCACCTCATTCAGCGGCTGACGGCGGACCACAGCATTCCTTGAGCACACACACTTCACCCTTGAACTGTCTGTCCGGCTGTCACCTGAGGGAGCCAAACAATGGTAAAACGATGGAGAAACCTTCTTTTCAGTCATCAAAACATCAATGAGTTTTGAACCTCAAATCTCAAGATAGAAAAAAGCTTTTAAAAACAGTCTATGAATATTGTTCTTTGAACTTTTACAAAATAAACTTGCCAGTTCCTTAAAAACTTACATTTAAATGTTAAACAATTTAAAAATATTTAAATTTATGTATGCTGAAACCATTAAATCAAATTTAGCAGCATTGATCATCCCAATAAATAAATGTTACATTTAAATATCTGTGGTCTGTGTTAAAATATTAGCATTCATGGGGCCCCTGAAGCCCTGGGGGGCCTTAAGGAGCTGCTGACTTAATTAGGATTAAACAGAAGTGCAAATAATTGATATTCATTTTAATTGCATTTTTGGATTTGTTGTTTTTAAGACTAGTTGTGGGTTTAAATAACATTTCACTGATGATGTTTTCCCGTAACACATAATTACCCAGTTTTTACTTTTCCTGTCTATTTAACATCTTTTAATACAAAAACACGGTGGACCGCCTCAGCGCCCCGATCTCCGGGCTTAGCAAGTTTTCTGAGGGAAACCCTGCACCCCAAAATTCACATGTTCTGGTAAAAAGAAAATAGATCAAATTTTATGGCTGAGTTTTATTCAGATACAAAATTGTTCAGTGTTGTTACGGTAAAAATTTTACAGAAGTTAGTAACTGTAGAGATTTACCATGCTGTCAAACATGACGTACACATATGTGGACAGAAGGACTAAGTGTCATTAGTTTTGTTGAAGATGTCCACAAGTGTGGACAATGGGAATTAGTTTTGTAGAAAATGTTTGTGTAATCATAAACAGAATGTGAGAATAAAATTATATTTTGGGATGATTTTAGTAGCTTACTCTATTATAAGTAGATGTGGCATTTTTGTATATAAATGTACAAAGAGTTTTACTAGATTTTTCTAGGTTGTTTTTTGTCCAGGGCGATTGTCTCTGTCAAACGTAATGGAACTAAATGGTGGTAACATCTCAAAGGTTAAAGATCTGGAATCTGGGTTTGGAAGGCTTGGTGATAGATCATCTGTCTCAGACTCTGCATCCAAGGTTTACTGAGATTGGCTCTTCTCAGCTATCCAAAGTGTGGAATGCACAGCTGTTTCCAGGGTTACCTTTACAAAGTAGATGTAGGTTACTGGTGTAGTGCGAAGAATTGGGTCACTGAAGCCGTGCAGAGGCTACCAACTGACAAAATTTCGAAAACATTTTACGTAAGCAGACACTCGGTGCGATGTCACGGCTGACTTTTATACCAATAGAGCGATATTTGTAGGTGTGAGGGTGAGTTAAAAATTGTTTAGGGGGTCAAATATCCACTCCATTTTTCACTCTAATGGAGTGGAAATTTGTTGGGGCCTGCCATAGCAATGCATAGGGGGAGCAGTGACCGACTTGTGAAGATGTTCAAAATGTTCGGATCGATGCCAAGAAGGGAGCTGTTATTTTTTATTGGGAATCGGGGTTACCATGGCGAAGTAAAAAGCGAATAACAAGCAAAATTTGTTATTTTGCTCTGGAAAAATTTAGAGTGTAACTTAAACTAACTGCCACAATGTTAGAGTGAGAATTGGAGTGGATTTTTGACTCCTTAAACAAAATTTAACTCGCCCTCACGCCTACAAAAATTGCTCTATTGATATGAAAGTTGATCATGACATCACACCGAATGCCTGCTTCCGTAAAATATTTTCAAAATTTCTCTAGGACTGACGGGTTTCTGTCAAGGTGCTTCAGAGCGAACTGATGTGACAGGGAAAACTCGGGCTCCCAGCCATTCATTTTCATCATTTCCTGAAAAAGTTCAGAGGTTCTCTGCTCTCTGAAACGTGCCATTACTGTGAGTGAGGTACAGAAAAGAATCGCAGTACTGTCGAAGATGAGAAATACCCCTCTCACACGCTTCAAACGATTTTCTTATACGCCTCATGGTTCCTGAACAGGAAGGAGTTGTTCAAACTGCTTTTTCAGAAACACTGACTCGGTGTCTTTCTCCACCTTTCTGCCACACATGGCAGAGGGCTGAGGCCCCCTCTAGAGCTACAGACACGGGGGAACACTATCAATATCTACAGAGGAGGACTGAGCAGAATTTCAGAACTATAGAGATGACAGAACGCTCAGTTACTACAGAGGAGGGCTGAGAAGAAACCGACAATTACTTCGAACCGTCAAAATAAGTGCAACCCATACCCTCCAAAATGTGTTGCATTATATAACTGTATTGGGCGTTATATAACTGGTTCAACCCAACCACTGTTGGTTGAACCCATGGGATTAGTGTGGCCCTTCAAAATGAAGCTTACTGAAAATTTCAAAAATAAAATCCTCAATATTCCTCCAAGGTTAGTGCACCTTAGGCTGTGCACTAATATTAACCTTTACCATAAAATAAGCATTTTAGCTAATTCTTTCTCACAGGTTAGTGCAATAACATTAGCAAAAACATCAGGAGTGCACTGCCCCCCACTAGTTTGACTAAACCTTTCTTCTGCTTTTTTTTCTCCATTATAAGCTTTGTTCGGCTCTTTCTTGCATATTCTGCAGCAATCATTCTGCAGATTTGCATTCTCACGGCTGTTTCGCTAGAAACAGCAATTTTTCTTGTTAGAATTTGTCGCGACAAATGAAATGTCATTGTAAGAAATTTATTGTGTTGCTTATCATTTATCTTCTCTAAATTTCTTTTCATAAGAATTCTGACTTACTGAATTTCTGTTAACGATGTTTTAAAGCCCTCTAAACCGTCCATATATTCTGAATTGATAGTCATGCTATTCTCCCACTGTTTGTTCAATGAAAGCATCAATGAATACCAATACATTTTTGTTGGATTATGGCATAAAATCCAACATAATATAAAATAACTTAGCACATTTTAACATAGCTCATATTACTTCCTAGAAGTGCTATGCAGAGGATCACATATGAATTTGTTTGCAAAAGTGTATTGTAAAACTATGTGGTGATCCACCTTCTGAAGGGGAAAAAAAAGACAGATTCAACATGATCTTATTTCTAATCATCAGCTGGTTTGTGTGGGAGCAGAATTTTTTTTTTTTCCAGTTTGACCTGCTTGTCTTCAAAAAGACAATGAAAGCCACTTGAAAGAAACGCTGTGATAAACTGATCTGTAGCGGCTTTCAGAGCGACTCGCCCACGACTAAGCATTTCCAGGTAGAGAACTTGTCCTGTTTTTGAGGTGCCAATAATTAACAAAGCGCACTTTGTTCATAATTTAGTATTAGCAGCAATGTGGCTGTCATTAAAAAAATAAAATTGATAAAAATTATAAGTGCACAACCGTAAGTCTGCCCTTGGTGTTCTTTGGGGACCAGAGTGAGTTGTTGCACAGGAAGCTGATGATTGTCATCATCACTCACCACAGCTGGTCAAGGGTGGGGGCAGTGGTGTGTCAGTGGGCAGGGAGACGAGTAGCAGCGCCTTCACAGCTGTTCCCAGGGTTACCTTTTGTCGTCAGCAGGCATGCAGAAGCGATGCTCTTACAAAGACAAGGCCAGCTACTTAAAATGAGTGGGACTGACATTGGAAAACCCTTGTAATGCTGTTTTTTTTCCTTTTCTTTCTTTTTTGGCTGAAAATATTTGTGCATTTAGGCTGCCTTTCTTCCATTCATCTATTGGTTTTCTAAAATAAAATAAATATTTCCACTAATCCTTGCATGCTGGCATTAGTAACTGTTAGTTTTTTATGCAGCTAATGAAGATGTACCCTAAGTTTCAGTGCAGCTGCCTTAATATTTATAGTCTATTCATGTCAATAAAAAATATATATTGGTGTGATTATTTTTTTCCATTGTGTTTAACGAAGTCAAAAAAACTTCTGAAATATATTGTAAAAATCTAGAAAGTGAAATATCCTCATGTCATGTTGCATTATCATAGAGAAGTTTAAAGTCTAATCCCAGACCAAGTGAGTTTGTCAAGAAAGCGACAACAGTTCCAGAAATCATGTCATGTTTATGAAGAGGAAAAATTAATTGACGTAGCAAACGCATGGATTAGTTTTTCAGCGTCACTCCTGGACAGCAGCGCCAGAATATTTCAGCAATATTTCAGAGATGACAAGGAGGATATCCTAGCAAACAGTTTAATGTGGAATTTAAAGGACTTTTCCCGGCCGTATCGGTCTTAAAGCAGCAACGAAGCCACTGAGGATTAAATACAATCAGCCAATTAGAATCTTGGAAAAGCATCACATCACCGTCACTTCCTGGAAAAATTAATCAAGATGAAGTTTGCGAATGCTTAAAAAATGGAGACCATAGAGTACTAGTTCAGGAACTGGTGGAGCGTCCAGTCACTGATATCTTTGGCTTTTTAAGACATGTTTTATATTTGTTCTTTAGTTTTCCTGTAAAGCAAAACGAATGTCCTAAAGCCTATATCCTAATTTATAAGTTATAAATTAGGATATAAATGCTAAAGTGTACAGCATTTCTAAATAATCACCAATTAAGATAAACTAATAAACTAAACACAAGCACACATTCATTTATTCATAAGAATTTAGAAGGACCAACTAAACTCAATTTTTTTTTTTTTATCCGGTGAGTGTATTGTTGGGATTCAAACTCAGAACCTCCTGTTAAAAAACTAAACAGATAAATATAGTATATATTCTAATAAAGACATATCAATGTAAAAAATAAATAAATAAGAAAGAAAATAAAAAATTATATTGAATTACATTACAACGTATCTTTTTGGGAACTTATAGTATTTGGACAGGTATTCATTCACATATAAAACAGCAGCTTTGAAATACAGGTGAAAGTTGTTCAATTTTAGTCAGGTGAAGCGAAATAGAAAGTTCTCCATAAAAGGTTCTAATGAAATTCAGTTTGTAGGAAAAGCTTTTGAGCGTGGCCATGATGGCATAAAGTCAGAATATGAAAATAGAAATCTTAAAGCCATTAGCATGTGCTTGTACTTTGGTGTGAAAGCCTCAAGGATAGTGAAGAAAGTCAAAAAGCACGGAGGACTTTGGTATCGCCAAGTATCAATGACAGGTTATCTGAAATAAATCCGTTTCAGTGGAATGGAAATATAGATCTGCTCATTAGATTTGAACCATATTACCTCATTAGTCCATCACTGCTGCATGCGAACCTCGTTCTTCTGCGGGCAGCGCTAAACCTAGCAGAGGGATTAGCAGCTGTCTGTGGGATAAACATCTCACCGCTCGCACTAACATTAAAGTGCCAGACCTGCTCGAGGGCGTGTGTGTGTACACAGGCACCAAAGTACGTGTGTATAATCTATAGAAACACTCTTGTGTTGTGTTGATACTAAAGATGATTTATGGGCAACTCAGCAGAGGCTACTGTATATTATTTTAATCCTTCCTGCTCTGGGTCAATGCCTTGTTAACGTCTGTCTGTATGACTCTGCATATTAAAGACGGCCATTAGCGGGTGACTAATGGCCCACTCTCTGTGCCCGAGGCTGCTGCTCTCTGAAGGAGCTGCTGTTTGTCTGTGTAAAGGTGTGTGTCGCTCTGCTTCACGTTAGGCCTTACGAGTTCACAGGACGGCATTTTGTGTTGTTAAAGCTGCAGTATGTCACTTTTTTTTTAAAGTGTTTTTTTTTTTTGCAGATTTGTTAAAACTGTCGTCATGTCGTGACAGAATGTTATGAGACATAATCTGTGAAAAAGATGGAGCTCCTCCACCTCCTTCCTGAGCCGCTATCTCAGCTCTGCTATCTGCAGCTTAGCATAGCGGAAAAAAAGGCAAATGATTGACAGCGTTAAGACCTGCCTCCTGGCTCTGATTGGTTGTTTCTAGGTAGCACCGGGAGAAGGCAGAGATCGATTTTATTTTATTTTATTTTTTTTCATTCACAAATTATCTGTCTCATACCAAACTGTCACGACATAGTGACAGTTTCAACAAATATGTTAAAAACCTCGTTCAGCATTAAGGTTTTTCATTACGTCTGACATACTTGCTTACGTTAATTGCTGTTGAAAAGTGTGGCATTGCGAGCCTTGACAATGGTTTTCATATTAAAAAAAGAAATACCACTAAATAGATGTGCAGGTAGTGTAACATGTAAAATGTATTCAGGCTGTTAAAAATATTTATTTTCTGGAAAACGTTGTGTGACAGCTTTCAGTCGCTTCTCTTTAAACGTTGTTACAATTCTGTTTGTCTTCGTTCTGTAATTTATTCTCCACTTTCTTCCTGAAAACAATTCAGCTGCCCTGAGGTTCTTCGGTTCCTCCATTTCTATTCAACTTTGTATGACTATTTTTACTTTTACTGAACTACACTATCAACAGACGCTAACTCCTTACTGAAAAATCTACCAAGAAAAATATATCGCTCTGTGTCAGCATCCCCCATCATAATTATTAGGCAATATACCTGCGCTAAGTTACGAAGAACACTTTGACGATGTGCCTAGTATATCATCTAGGGTACATTCTGTCCTTTGCTGTTCTGTTACTTAGCAATCTCCTTTGTTTGTTTTCCTCATTTTCTTTAGCTTCATGAACCAGCCTTCATATAGTAAGAGAGCGATTCGTCAGTTGCCGTTGTCCTTATGTCCTTAATATTTTAATTTAGTACTGCTTTTTGATTTAGGCACAGCAGCCTGAGATTGAGTGCATTTAAGGACTTAATGACGCTCTTTTATTTATTAAATGTCAGTGACACAAATTGGATAAGCTGATCAAAACCTGTTAAGAATTGTTCTTCGTCAAAAAGCTTTGCTGTGTTTTTTCCCCCCTTTATTTGTTATAAAAGTAAGTTGTCATTAAATTGAGATTGTGATTTTATGGTATAATAAATTGTGACTGAATAGTCAGTGGAATAGTCAGTTTTACGTCATCTAAATAAGCAAGAACTCATAAGCTCAAATCACTCATGGAAACCTATATATATATATATATATATATATATAAGAAAATTCAAAATCTACAAATACACAATGAAACACCTCGGATAATATTTCTATAATGCTTAATTTACAGTAGTAAGCGCCTCATACGCTACCATATCCTCTTTTTTGGGTGGGTTATTCATATTAATTCTTACCAGAGCAAGGTCAGAGTTTAGTTTATTCTGCCATATTTTCATTTTTCTTCATCAGATACAGACATATGTATTGTAAATGGAACTGTAAAATGTAAATTTAGTATATGTTTCACATTTATAGTTTATCACCTTTACCAACAATGCATTTAATATTTTTGTTGCTGGTTTAATATACTGTATAAATGTATATATATTTGCATCACCTATTTTAGTCCTGTGGTAGATAAAATAAAATAAAGTAGCTCATATACTATGTTTCTATTTTATTTTCTTCAAGATCAACAAAAAATGTTAACTTTATGGATTCAAAGGAAAACCTTTGAGGCCAAATTTATGCATTATTTATTATTTATTAATGCTGCTACATGTATTGCATTGAATTAGACTGAACTGGACACCGTTGTTTAGATTGTCAATCTGTCTGTACGACTGGACTGGCAAGTGGGTGTCAACTAACGTGAAACATGGTTTTCGCAGGAAGAAGCTTGAGTTGGTATCTGTTGTAAATTGTTGTTATATTCAGAAATTTTGTTAAACTGACTTTTCTAAAGATGACGCTTATGTTGAAACAGAAATTCAGTAACTTTGCCCTTCTTGCTACTTTAAAAAGTCAACCTAAATAACTATACAAACGTGCACTTCAACAGGCTGTCAGCAGAGGGCAGACTCTTCCTGTAACAGGAGGTATAAACACAGTGACCGTGAGTGGCATGTTTAAACAAAGACATTTAATTCATTTCAGACTTGACAGCTTTCTTTTCTCCATCTTCTTGGTTTTGTGTCACAATATCAAGCTGCTGCTCAAACTCTTTTGTTTAGATTTTTTTCTGTAATAATGTGTTCATCTTCTCTCTTTCCGAGATGTAAAAAGCATTTTGTGTTTGTGTGTGCGTGTCTTGTCTGGTCTCACTGACAGTGTCTGGAATCCAACCAATCGGAAGATGAGAGTCAAGTCCAGAGAGGGCTTAGAGGCCATGAGAAAGACTCGTCCAGCACTCCAACACTCGCCGTCCTCCTCCTGGCCTGCGCTTCTCTCACCCCGCCAACCCGCTGACACACAACCACACACACACTCACACTCACGTAGTATGTCTTTCTATCTTCACAAGGAGTTTACATTGACTTCCATACTTTTTATTTCATTTCTATACCCTAACCCTGATACGTACCCTAACCTCAACCATAGCTAATACATGCCTAATCCTAAGCCTAACCTAAAGTCAATTCACACCTTAGTCCTAAATTTAACCCATAACCCTAAAAAAGCCATTTTACTCATGTAGCCTGGGCTTTAGACACCATATGCACCTGTAGGTCCTCACAACATAGTCTTTGTTGGAGAAATGGTCCTTACAATGTATCAAATGCAAGACCATGCGCACACACAGACACGCATAGTGTGCCTTTCTATCTTTACAAACGCAGTGCATTAACTTACATTTATTTTTCATTCATTTCTATAGCCTAACCCAGACATTCACTCTAAACCTGACCTAAATTCAATCAACACCTTTGTCCTAAACGCCACCCATAGTTCTCAAACAGCACTTCTCTGTAATGGGGCCCAGGCTTTGGCCCCATAAGGAGCACTAGCTTCTCCCAACATCAGTATTTGTTGGTACAAGGTCTTACGTGTGTATCAAATACAAGTACACACACACACACTCTATGTCTGTCACATATGCTGAACACAAACACGTTCAGATCCACCAGAGCGGCGTTACAGTGACTAATCTCGAGACAAAAGCAGATCCTCTATTACCTATTTCCGCAGCAGAGGTGTTAAATGAAAAAATAATCACTTTGGGTTGATCAAAAGTCTGACAGTTTGTCCATGCAAATGAGTCACAGTCCAGACCCTGCCGATTTCCCAGGGTCAAGTTCCCCATCTCAGTATAGTTCTGTAGCGACACCACAAACGTATTTTCTCATGTGCTCATTTCTCCTGCGGCGGCATGGTCTAGTTAAAGCTTTCTCCTAGTTCGTCTTCACTAATTCTGAATCCGGTGGATTTCTCCGTAAGACTTCTGTTGGGCTGTACGTGTCAGCCAAATTTGGTGCCTCTCTAGACAACAGAATCTTACCTGTTTTATGGGCCGGTATGCCAATTGTTTACCTGGGATGCTGTTTGATAAGCTTGCATATCTCTTTGCACTTCAATTGCATAAAAATTGTGAAATAAAAACTTTGTAAATTTTACTTCTCCAAAGTGGTGTTTATGTGTGCCTTGACCTGCATGTGAACCTTAACCTTGGTGCTCTGGTGTTTCAAGAGTGCTGCCACATAAGGCAGAAGTGAAACTTGTGGGTGTGCGGCTTTGAGTCGACCTGATGTGCGTGTGTGAGTGTGTGTGTATTTCCAACCATGTGCCTATAGACGTGTGTCTTTTCATACCCATATTTGAACAGACTGTCTTCTGCTGCACTTCTGACGCCTGCTTCTCTTTTTGTTCTCCAAATTTCTCTCATTTAGTCTCTTTGTGGCGGGCATGTTCTCGTTCGTTGTGGTCACACACTTTTGCAGTCATACTGGGGCTAAAAGTCATAAGCACACACTTTCGTACACAGACGGGCAGGTCGGCACGTACTCAACCTGCTTTGTGCACGTACTATACTTTGCCCCCTTTCTGGTAGCAGCCACTCTGTGCATGGGAAATCTCATGTGTCCAATTTCACATGGTGAGATATTTTCTCTTAGTGGAAGTGATTATGAAACTGAGCTCTCTTTTAAGTCTTACAATGCTTCACGGTTTGTGTTGTCTGCTGAAAGATAAATGCTCGTCCTCGTGGTGCGCAGGGACGAACATGTCTGCTGACCACTGTCAATCTGATAGGGTGAACACGGCAAACTGACGAGTGTGAGAGCAACTGTTTGGCAGTTTTTCACAAGTCATGTATAGAAGATTATCTTGTTGCGAAACCATAACACCAGAGTAACGTGGAGACAGCAGAGGATTCGACTGAAACCCATCGTATGAATGACTGTTACCCGAGTTTCTTGATTTTCCACTGACAAACGTATTAAACATATTGATATATGTAGTACGGTGGCAGCTAAGGTTCAGTTGATTTCATGGTGCATGAACAAGTATCTTCTCAAAGAAAATCTTTACATTTTTTTTTTTTTAAAGACACTTAAGAAACGGTTTTAAAGCTAATCAGGTAAACTTTATCTCTGGTTTGAAATTGTGTGATGGGATTTCAAATAAATATTTAGATAAATTTATGAGCCAAGTTATTATCTGTGCTGGATTAGAGAGTGAAGACGTTTTTGTGAATGAAGGAAATGACACCTCAGCCTTCTAAAAAGAAAGGAGTGTGCATTTGCAAAAAAAAAAAAAAAAAAAAGAACAAAAGCATTTAACCTACTTACATTTTATACTGCCATTCACACCTACATTTAAAGTCAACAGACTTGGAATGGTGTGGAAATTGTTCCTGAAGTTAAAACATTTGACTTTTATCCACTTACTCTTATTAGTTTAGCATATATATTTTTTTATTATGTTTCTCTTCCTCTTTTCACCAACTTATTCTCTTGTGTGATCGTTTTTGTACAACACTTTTGTACAGCAGTTTTAAACCTGTTTTTAAAAGTGCTATATAAATAAATTTGACATTGATATTAAAAAACTTTCCTTTCTCTAAGGTTCTTCTGTACCTGTATTTTCTGATGCAGTTAGTTCGCAAGGTAAAAAAAAACCCAAAAGATTTTTGAAGGTGGCTTCAAATTAATTCTATTACTGATGGTTTCACAAAGTTGGCACTTTTACAGGGGGGTTTTGTGTTTTTTGCAATTCTGTAATACTTACTCTTGGGAAAATGGTAAGATCGCCTCAAATCTACATCCCCATTTGTTACTCAGAAAAGTCTTATCATGATTAAAACCATGTGATCCAAAGCAGTGCCATTCTTCATCTTCCACCAAGTTATTTTGATCCAGAAGGAAAGGCATGAGAATTCCACAGAAAGATACAAAGTCGGGGTCTGGAAGTGAATGGCCAGCCTTTTATTCTCTGTATGAATCCAGCTGAGAGTGATTCAGTCTCTGATTGACTTTCCAGTGAAGGCCCCTCTCGGTTTTCTGCTGCCCTGCCAAGAACCACCAACCTCTCTGTCTTTCCTGGCTTCAGCCCGTACCCAGGGGCAGCACAAATTAGACCCAGGGGGTCACCAAGGGGTCAGAGGGATCAAGGGAGAACTAGCATGCGTGTGGATGGCAATGTCAAGGGAGACAGAGAGAGAGAGAGAGACAAAGGAGGGGAAGGTGGGAGAGAACTCGGGAGGCCTTCAGAGAGGAAGGATTTCCAGCAAATTGAGTGAAACACTGTGTGATTCAGGCCCCAGACGAGGGCGGGGGTAGGTGTGGGGGAGTGGGCAAGAGGGCAAAAGGATGGAGGAGGAAAGGATGAGTTAAGGGGAATTGTCAGTAAGGAGGGAGTAGGGGAGAGGTTGAGGGGAAGGCTGACAGATGCCACAGTCCAGGCCCAGAGGACAGGAAGTCATCAGTAACCGGCTGTTGCCTACAGTCCATCCCAGAGCCGAGTCAGAGTCTTTAGCTTACTTTGAATGAAACTGTACCCAGTCAGCACCGCTTTAAACCATTATGTCACATCATGACACCGCTGTGGCACAACCAAATCAGCACACTCGTGATGTTTCTGATTAACCTGTTCCTTTTTTTTTATTAATCATTAAGCAGAGAGGCACATCTTGAGACAGAATAGCTCCGTCTACAGTTTAGAAATGTCACTTTTGAGCTTAATACTTGATTAAGCACAGCTTCATTTTTATGTTGCAGAGGCACACTGTCTTGAACTTTGTGCGTCAGCTTTGGCAAGCTTGCATGCAAACATCCTTTTCCCTTTTAAATGTGGAAGTATGCAAATGTTTGTGTGGCAGGCCGATGATCACAAAGCGTACTAATATCTGCAAACATAAATATCAACATCATGAACGCCAAAGCAGGTAGTCTCTTTATTTATTTTCTATTTAATTATTGTTTTACCAGAAAGTCCCTTTAGATAAAATCTCCTTTTCTGAAGGAGACCTGGCCAAGAGGCACACTGGTGTACATTACACAAACAACTGCTTCCTACCGTACATTATAAGAGTATTTCTACAGCGGTGTGTCTGCTCTTCAATCAGCCTAAAAAGCACGCATCAACCCCTCTATTCATTGAACTCCTCAGTCTACTCAAAGCCACCCGCATCAAATTCAAGTCACTGATGTTTGTGAAGGACTTTGAATTGCCTTGTTGCTGAGATGTGCGATACAAAGAGACTTGCCTTGCCTTGTTGGTATTCAGTGAAACGGCTCCCATCTCCTTGAAAGTTCCCCCAAAGGCTTATGTCATGCCTTGATCATTTTTGGTCTGTTGGTTAGCAGCGACTACACCGTAATCAAGACGATACAAATTCCTCTCTAGTGTCGTTCCACAACTACTGAGAATTATTAGAACAGGATTCTTCTTGCGTATTAAAGACACAGCTGTTCAGACCTCACCTCCAACCCCAGTACCTACCCTGTGCTTTTAGCACCTCCTTCTATGCCAGGTCTTTATTTCACCCTTTCTACCACTGATAAAGTCTAACTAATGGCCTTACTTAGCTTGTTGTTTGCGCAAATATTAACTGCATTGTGACAACCTCATTTACAAGTCACTTAGCGACTGACTAAGTGACTTATGTTTTGCTAAATGCATAAACATAAACCACTTCAAGCTTGTGATATTTTGTCAGATGAAGACAGCAAACCTAGGCGTATAATTTATTGGGTTTTATATGACAGACCAACACAAAATGGTGCGTAATTGTGAAGTTCAAGGAAAATTACACTTTTTTATTTTTTATTTTTACATTTCTTTGTAATAAATGAAAATCTTAGGTGTGGTATTCATTTTTGGCATGAGGGATTGCTGGAAAGTCAGTGACAATGCAAGCGACATTGTCACTGACATTGTCTGAGGTTGACTCTACCACACTGAAAAGTGTGGTAGATGTGCCACACTTTTCAGATTTGTATTTGTTTAAAAAAAAAAGAAGTTTTAAACCTTGTACAAATTTCCTTCCACTTTTCAATTATGTACTTATTTGTGTTAGTCTCTAACACATGTCTATAAAACACACCACAGCTTGTGGTTGGAACATGACAAAATGTGAAGAAAAAAAACGTTTGTGGCTTTAAATACCTTTTACAAAGTTGAAATAAGTCCATACCTGTACATGACTTTTCTAACTGTACTTACTGGTAGTTGCATTGAGTTGCTTTTCTTGAGTGTAATGTTAAAGCCATGTGAGTGGAAAACTAAAAGTCAGTTGTAAGGGTCAGGAGTGTGTGCGTGTGTGTGTGTCAAAGTGTTGGAAATTGATGGGGATGAACAAGAAAGTAGTGGTGAATGTATGCGTGCGTGCGTGTGTGTGTGTGTGTGTGTCAGGGGGTAAATCATACTTTGGCAAGGAAATGCTTTCTTGTGCCAGAGACGTCTGCTCATCTCATTGCCCACTCACTCATGCACACACACACACACACACATAAAATCACTACAACCCCTTTATTAAGCCCACTTCCTTTGCATAGGGCATGGGAACTCCCCCGATCCCTCTCCTCCCACTCTTCCCTCTTCCTCAACATCATCCCTGTCCTCTTGCTCACCCTTTCTCCTCTTGTCCTCTCCTCTCCTCTCCCCCTTCTCCTTCGCCTCTCTTCAGAACGCCCTCACCTTGTCCTGCCCTCGTCCCGTCGCTCTCCCCGGTGCCCCTCTTCTATCCCCTCACGGCCCTCCTCCCGGGCTCAACTTTTCGAGTGTCTTCACCTCCGCTCCCTTCTTTCTTTCTTTTTTTTTATTTCCTGCCTCCATCTGTGCCCAATTTATCTCGAGCGCGGCCTGTGTTTTTTCCCTGATAATTTGTTTTTGATTCCCCAGAATTAGAAAAGCGTCGCGCGCACTCTGGCAGGCGCGCGCTCTCACACACACACAAGCGCTAGCACACACGTACGCACACATTTTTTATTGTATTATTCTATAAAAGTTCCTATAAATCACTGGTTATTAATCGGCCCCAGACGGCCGTCCCCCTCCTTTTTCTCCCCTTCCCTCCCCACAACCTCCCAGCACAAACACAGACCAGATGCATAGGAAATGGGATGGCAAAAAGGGCACCCAAGAGACAGACTGCACTTTTTCTTTTTTTTTTCTCTCTCTCTCTCTTTTTCTCTTCCCCTCCTTTTATTTCTCCCCCCTTCCCCACTCCCCCAATTCCTGATTCCTCAGAATGTTCATTTATGTAGCAATGCCCGGACCCCAGCCTCACAGAGGAAATAAAGTTTAAATGAGAGTTTAGAAGAAACAAATTAAACAATAAATACAGCAGTGATCCGCTGCCAAACAGCCTGGTGTGTGGGATGGAGGTTAAACGTCCATCCTCTGCAGTCCAAAGGATTCCTTTCCAGCTGCTTCAATTAAGTCCTCAGACGTGTTCGTAAGCGCGAGCGCCGATTCACCTGGCTTCTCTTTGAATTTGATCCAGCTCTAAGTAAGCTAACCCTCCACCTTCGGAGCTCCACTTCCTCTGTTTGACTTGAATCTTGCACCTGTGTCGCTGGGCTAGTCTGAAAGTCTGTCTCTTCTAATTTGGTGAGACATCTGTTTGCCCCCAAATTGACACCGTGCCTACCAGACACCCGGCTTCCTTCCACCCATTAGAAACGTTCAGATTAACAGCCTTTTCTCATTACTTTAAGAGCTAAAGCTCTCACACACCTGGCTTTCCTCAGACTGAGGAAAGAGGGATGTAATTGTAGCTGTGTTTCTATTTCAAAATTTTTTTGTCAGCATTCGGAAAAAAATATGATTTTGCACTTGAGTCATTTCCTTTAAAGGTGCAGTGTGTAACTTTTATAAAAAAAAAAAAAAAATCATATTTGTTAAAAATGTCACCATGTCATGAAACTGAGACAGATAATCTGAAAAGATTGAGCTCCTTCACCCGCTCCCTGAGGTGCTATTGCTGTCTGAAGAAACGAACTGCTTCCAATCAAAAAACAGCCAATTAGAGCCAGGAGGAGGGTCTTAGTGCTGTCAATCATCCTCATGTACTCTCTGCTAGATGTGCTAGCAGCGGACAAACAACTTACCTTTACAGGAAAACAGTATGATTGGTGGTCATTGGTGGCCATGCTAACTAGCTTGAGCATTCATGACAGGCTGTGCTAGCATTAGGAAAATGCTGAGAAGCTCTTTTTTTCCCATAGCTTATCTTTTCAGACCACACTGTACTGTCATGATATAGTGACAGTTTAAAAAGTATATATCACGAATGTATACATATTTTTATAATAGTTACATATAGCAGCTTTAAGTAAGAAACACAATTAAAATCCCACGTAAATAAGATTTTCCACATGATAAGTTATTAAACTACACACCAAGCTCATATCCTCCCATCACTTCCTGTCGTCTTCATCTTTTCCGGCCGTACCAGCATCGGGTGTTGATCACAAGGCTTGTGCGATGTGGAAAAAAGCGTTTCCATTGCAGTTTGCATCACCTTTTATATTATATAAAAACCCTATATTCTATAAAAACCTTTTACATTTATCTGGAATTGCCATGCTTCCATCGAGCTAAGTTATTTTCATAACTCCAATGTGTGCAGTTTCAAGGCCAACGGCAACCGCAGCTTGCGAATGACAAAGAACTCGAGGAAGAGCTACAACAGAGGATGTGGACCTAACGCATACAGGAGTTACCTTCTCCTGCCCTGCACCACCATGCCTGGGAGCCTGGATGCTGTGGGGAGGCCAGAGTGAAAGAGAGCAGGCAGAAAATGTGAGAAATGTGCGCCCTGGCTGCACGGGATGAGGGGGAGAACGCTGGTTTTTCAGGCACGCAGGGACAGCCTGCAGAGTTCTGCCAAGAGAAACACGGTGCTGTGTTCCTCGCAAGAGCTATGGGGGTGAGAGAGCAGGAAAAGGGGTGAGAGAAGAGGGGGGGGTGCGTCGAAGCAGAGGGCGGAGAGGAAGATTAGGGGTTCCCTTGGGCACTTACGTGAAAAAAACATAAATACATGAGATATTGCAAAGTACCACACGATGATGATGTTTAGAGATTCCTACATGATGGCGAGTCCTCTCTGTAGCTTTGCAGCGGATTATGGATGACGGCCGTATATTACATTTTGTTCTATACGGGTAAGTTCACTCCGAGTTTTTCACCGCCGACAACATCCTGAGATGTCCAGAGCCCCTTCTCGGGACCGTCTGGACGTGTCTCGCTTTTGAAATCGGCTGATAAGGACACAGCCGAGGCCCAGCTGTCCTGGCTGACCACTGCCGGGCCTGCCAACACTCAGCCGAACATCCCCACGCCGTTGCAAATATGTAAATATGTTGACTTGGAAGGATGTCTTCTTCTTCCCTTCCGACCTTGCAGCGCTTTCGGAGAGAGGCGAGTCGGCAAAGAGGGAGAGAAAACAGCTCCAGGAGTCCTTATAAGGGCCTGCTGTGGTTCCAAACACCAGCTTCTCATCACTTTCTATTCCACTGGGTTGTTACTCCACCAGCAGATCACATACAGGGTCCTTAACCTTCAGCGCCCTGGGCACACGCATACACACACGCGCACACATTCTCGCTCACACACGCATTCTGTGGCAAGATGCGGCGTATTTGGTGTGGAGTTTAAATGAACACCATGGCTCTTGTACACAATGTTCCGTGCTGAAAGTGAAGGGGATGCTTTCACTGCAGGCGGAGCACATTCTGCTGGCCTGATTATAAACACATTATACACAAGGCAGACATGGAAAGTGACTGAGAATATTTACCCATCTGCTTTAAGTACGACTTCGAGTGATCTGGGTTGCATTGAATCAAACGTGACCTTTTTAACTTCATTGCGTTTGTCTTTGCCAGCCTGAGCAGCTTAATAACAATTTGGAGTAATGAAGAGATAAATCAACTGAGCGAACTGTTCTTACCAAAGTACTTTTCGCCCCTTTGAACTCTGCCGCATTTTTTGAATTACAGCAAAACCGTCTTGGATTTTGTTTTGGAATTTGTGAAATAACACACAGCGGCTCATAATTGGGAATTAGGAGGAAAATAACACATGGTTTATGATTTTTGTTTTGTTAAAATAAAGACTTAAATAACGCTTTCGGCTCCCTTCCCCTGCAATTACAGCTGCGAGATTTCATTGGCCTTCCACATCTAGAGTTTGCGTTTTATTTTTACTCGCCGCTCTTTGAAAAATAGATTACTCTCTGTGGATGGATTAGCGAACACCAATTTTGTAAGTCTGGCTCCTGATTCTCCAGTGGATTTAGGTCTGGACTTTGACTGGGCCATTCTGACACATGAATTTTCTTAGATCAAAATCACTTCATTGTGACTCTGCGGCATGTTTAAGGTTGTTAACCAGATCTCTGCCGCAGTCTCTTTACATTTTCCTGTTGAAGAAATGTTGACAAGTTCACATTCAGTTTTGGTCTCTTTCTGATTGAAGCATTTTCTTCTGCATTTTTAAATGTTGCAAATGCAACAACATGTCTTTCTGTGCTTCCTCCTCTCCACTCTTTAATAAGCAACACGTAGCTGCTTTAAACCTGTATTCGTACACATTAAATGTTCATTCAGGTTATCAAGACTAAAGAGAGATGAATAAATATACAAGACAAAACCATCTGAAACACTTTTATAGAAATGTTCCAGGGGAAAAAAATGGAAATTTTCCTTTTCCACTCACCAACTATGTTCTAATTTGTGGTGTTAAATGGAATCCTGACGGAAAACCGTGAAGTTTGTGGTAGTGAGACGACAACATTTAGGAAGAAGCGCAAATGCTTATGAAAGGTACTTTATGCAAAGGGACCTAATTAAGCCTTGATGCGGAGTTTGAAGACAATAACTCATAAACTGCCTTGTAATAACTGAAGGAAGTCACTCATTGTGTAACAGCACATCAATAAAACATGTACATGTAAAACTGTGTGCACATTTTGTGACTAAAGATACATAGCACCAAATGCAATACATATAATCTTCCTAAGGTACATACAGTACAACATTAAATTCAATAGTATATGTACTGTATATAGTACATGTATATATACATATGCTAGTGCTGTCACTCAATTAAAAGATTTTAATCACGATTAATCACTATGCTAACTCTCCAAGTTTAAAATGTAAATATATACGTAGTTGTGGTTCTTGCAGATAGTTGTTGAAAATGTAAGCAGTTTTCTAGTTGTGTATTTTTGTAGCAGAAAGCAAGTAATTTAGTTTCCCAGTACTCAACAGCAACTAAGGAAAAATGACTCCACAACAAATTCAGACGAGTAGCAGCAGACATGTTGAGGGACCAACTGACGTTTAAGATATATTTTATTTTCTAGTTCTTGGATGCTCCACCCCGTACTGATGCCGCCCTGGGCAACTGCCCGTATCACCCATATCTAAAATTGCAAATCGCAAACATGTTTGAAGATTCTCAGTTTTCCAGGAGTTCATATGTATATATATATATATATATATATATATATATAAGAAAATTCAAAATCTACAAATACACAATGAAACACCTCGGATAATATTTCTATAATGCTTAATTTACAGTAGTAAGCGCCTCATACGCTACCATATCCTCTTTTTGGGTGGGTTATTCATATTAATTCTTACCAGAGCAAGGTCAGAGTCATATATATATATATATATATATATATATATATATATATACATTTGTACAGGTTTATAGGAGGTAATTTTGTTTTAAACAGTAATTTAGAAATGTGCATCCCCATTTAGAAATGGAGATGCAGAGTTTATTTTATTTTTCTTTTAATGTTTTTTCTGTTTTCCATTAAACCTCAGCATTTCTGCCCCCTGGTGGCTGAATCAGAAATAAACCGAGATGATTATTGTGACCTCTTCACCCCACATCTCCTGACCTTTCACCTCTCCTCACACTAAAAATACTGGACACCTAGTCAATGTTCACTCCAAATCTTTGAAATTCCAGGCCTCATCTCTTTCCCAGAGCCTCGCGCTTTAACGTTTCGAACATTTCCACTTTGCCTGTGACGTTTCCCCGAGCGTGCCCACACGCCCTCACTCTGCATGCCTTGCGACAGTCGTGCCTCAGCGCGACCGCCACCTCAACTTCCCATGCTTGGCAGCTGTAATATGTAGTAAGGATGTTGCTCATCTCTGTAGCAGCAGCAGCAGCAGCAGCAGCACCCCGCCTACCAGAGTCCTCGTCCCCATTGAACTCTGCGTGCCCTTTCAGGCCTGGATGATTAAAAAGGAGAGAGAAGAGAGAGAGGTTTCTCACTCATTCTCATTTTCCAGAACTCTACCTCTTTACTTGGTATGTGTGGTGGGGTGACTGTGTGTGAGGTGTGTGTGAGCACATGTGTGTGTGTGTGTGGTGGGTATATTCATCCTGGCTTCTCTGGCTTGTGGGTACGGGCTTGTGGTTTGGGTCTCTGTGGAGAGCAAGGGTGAGGGTGGCGGAACACCATAGCTGCCACACTGCCACAGACATACTGGCACCACTGGGTCAGTACAAGTTCCTCTTTTCCAAAATATAGAACCACCACACACACGCACTCGCGCACACACTTACTCTCTATGTGTGTGTGTGTGTATGTGGGTGGGTGGAAATGTGAGCGTGTAACCATCGAAAGATTTACCGATTGCTTGTGTGGCATTTGCTATCTCCGTCCCGGACCGATGAGCGTTCTCACAGATGTAATTAGCCTGCATGTGCAGCGCAGGATTTCAGGGTAACCCAGACGTGTTCAGCAATAAAACATTACGGCTGTCTTACAGCCGAGCTTTTTTTTTTTCTTTTCCTTTCTTGTTAAGGATGCTGCACTTAAAAAAAAAAAAAGGAGAGAGAAATTATTCAGAATTACAAAAGCATGCATGCATTTCTGGAAGTAGAAACGATTGTTGTTGATGAGGTTAACCAGAAGAAAGAAGTTGGTTTGGAGGCACTGTTGCCCTGAAGGCATCTTACTTTACAGATGGTATCAGTCTTGGTAGGCCTTTTCTCCTGCCTGGCCTTTCTTTTTCTTTTCTTTTTTTTTTTTTACTTTGTCCATCATTCTCTGAGTGTGTTTGGATATATATATAGATATATATGCGTGTGTGTGTGTGTGTGTGTGTCCATGCTCCATCCCTCCCTGGGGCTGGCAGCAATGTGCGGGCACTCATTTCACTGCTGGCTCCGGACCCAGCAGGATGTGGAGATCAGTGTTGAAGTGTGTGTGTGCGTGGGTGTGTGTGTGTGTGTGTGTGTGTCTCTGTGAGCGCAGGCATGCACTTTTGTTCTATTTTTTTTTTCTCTCCCTTTTTCTGATTTTGCGTCTTGGCTGACTTTTTTACCTCCTGAAGAATTTGGAAAGGCTGTAAGATTTTTTTCTCCTGCATCACTTTCAGCAGCCCTCTCCCTCCCTCTCTCTCTCTCCCTCCCTCTCTCTTTCTCCCTCCCTCTCCTTTTCTCTCTCTCTCGTTCCCTGTTCCTCTGCTGCTCGCTCACTCCCTCTCACCCCATGTTTGCTGTGGCTCTGCGCTAATAGATTTCATATGTTACTGCAAGTTGACATCAGTCTCAAACTATTTTACATGTGATCTGCGATATTTCCTCAGGAAATCTGTCAGATATTTATTAAAGGCTAATAGAAATAAACCTCCCTGGTTGTCCTATTGCCTGTCTTTATTTCCCTTCTTCTTCTTCTGTGTCTTGTCCTGGTATTGTCTTGAGTAGATATTGCTGTACTGCTCTCAGAACCCACCACGTTTTCTATTATTGTTGCTCATGCTTTTAAAATAGCTTCTTTTTTTTTTCAAGAGACAATTTCCTTCCATTCACAAGAAGCGATATGGGTCAGACAGCGAGCGGGTTGGGGCTGCGTGGGGTCTTCCACTTCCTCCGTCTCCTTGTCTTATTGACTTTTCGCCAAATCTTTCTTCTTATCTGTTCCTTCTAACATCCAGCTTTGCTTCTTTTGTTTCCCTTTAGGAAACCTTACTTTTGTTTCTAGCAATGGGAGCTTGTATTCTCCACAAATTAAAAGATGGGAAATCCATCCGGTTCCATCCTGTAATAGAGTATCTACAGATATACAGTAGCAACAGCATTAAAAGTGAGCATCGATTTTACAGAACAGCACGTTGAATCATCAGCCAGTCATGCACTTAGTCACAAATTTAAATGTACTCTCATTTCAAGTGGGCTCAGCTGTTCTCGACACATATGCAAAGATACTGGAGTTAGTGATCTGTGTCATCCGATCATGTGAACATTGAGCTGATTAGGAAGCATTCTTAAAATAAATACATGCACTAAGCCTCAGGAATGGGGCTGATCTGTTGCAGTGTTTGTATCAGACCCGATGTTGACTTTCTCATTCTGATGTCAGACTGATCCCTCCGATCCGAATCCGTCATGCAGCATATAGAAATGAGGAAATCCTGGCAGATTGTTTGAAGTCTTTGACTATGTATTCGAATTCTGTTGAAAGTCTCTGACACATGTACCTTGTACATACATTCTGAGAGTCACAGTCTAGAAAATAAACTCAGAGGATGTTATTAATAATATCCTGTGTGTTCTCACTAAACTAGAACTGAACCCAGCTCTAAAGTTCTTACACTGGCTGCCTGTAGCTCAGAAAATAGACTTTACAACACTTTTGCTGGTTTATAAATCAACCAGAGTACGTTAAAGATCTGTTGTTGTTGTTGCTGTAGTATCAACTTTCCAGATCACCCACAACTTCTGGTTCAGATCTACTCTAGACCAGAATCAGAACCAGACATGGAGAAGCAACTTTTGGCTTCTATGCACCATAAATCTGGAACAAACCTCCAGAAGACTGCACAACTGCTGAAACACTGAGCTCCTTTAAGTCGAGACTAAAAACCCACCTGTTTAGAGTTGTCTTTGATTCATAACTGGAAAAATAATCATTACATTTGATGTCTATTTGCTTTGACGATAGCATTTGATTAAATGTAATGTCTATTTTCTGTTTCACAATTACTTACTGTATTACGTTTTCATGCTGTAGAGCATTTTGAACCGGACTGTTGGTGAAATGTGCTACATAAATAAACTTGACTTGACTTGTTATCATCAAGCTAGCATGGTAAGCTAACTGTGCTGCAAAAAGTTGTTAAAGCAGCCATGAAAATGTCAGGTTATGTCTTCTGGACTTAAAATCTTTCTTTGTTGGCCCTGCTTTTGACTAAATATCAATCACTTACAATAGAAAGACCAACATAGATTTAAACATAACGTACAAACTAATTCTAAGCAATGTGAAAACACTGCCACTGGCCAACTATTAGCTGCTAAAGGTGCTAACTTTAGCCCTTAGCAGCTCCTTTAAGACTATTGAAACTTATAGTCTTGATGGTTCTGTTCTGTATTTATTCACCTCTTGTTGAAAATCTACATTTCTTTATGTAGATTTATGTGGACTGATCAAACCTGAACTGGAAAATGTTACTGTGTTTATGAAAATGTTGTAGCATTTGTGAAAACCCAGAAGGAAACTATTCTTTTTCTAGGCGAACCTATAATTAGGCAAGCATAAAGTACTGTAAGAAATACTGCAAATACCAAAAATGTAAATTTGTGACTCATGTCCATGTAACCGTACAAAATCAGGTCCAACAACATTAAATATTTAAGAAATTGGAAAAGTGTTCTGAAGCTGAAATGCAGGATAATGTCTCCCAATGTCTTCAATTCATTGAAGACATTGGGATAAGACTGGAACATGGGACAACTTTGATGCTGCAGTGTCAGTTTAGTTTGAGTTTTTACTGACAAGTTGGACATCATTGCTTGTTTAAAATACACTTTAAACATTTTCTCCCAAATATTAAGCTACGTTTTTGTCAATCGCTAATTCTGATGAAACATTGTCAGCTACCCTCAACCACCGGTTGGGCTGGTAGCTCAACAGAAGCTCTTCTGTTTGCGTACAAGTCTCCCGATGCACATTTCCATACGCAGCAGATGGGCCGACCGCCACACGCCCTCCGTCCCATACGTTACCTTTCCAGTGTGAAGCCAGACGATCCTGCATGCCTGGAGCTGTCTCTGCACGCAGCGGGAGCAACACACTACCTTATAAAGACAGGTATTCAAACTTTGCATAAAACACCTCTGCTCTGTGTAAAAGTTGTCAGACACGGCTGAAAAGATACAGTAAAAGTCACGGGTTTGAATGGGGGCCACGCCGTTAAATATGTTCATTCTCTGGTCAAGCCACGGCGACGGTTAATGTAACCGTCGCCTTTTCTATTTCATTTATATCTGCAGCCTCACATTCAGCCACGGAGATCCCAGATTTGCTCTCGTAATCGATATCAATTCCTTTATTTACTTGGCAAAGACGATCGGAGGCTGGGATTACTCTGTTGTTTGAAAGTTTGATAGGAAGAGACGATTTCAGCGATAAGACACTTTCACTGTATAATTACTGCTTTGAGGGTTGATTTTTTTTTTTTTTTTTACAGTCTGCATATAATATATCAACGTTGCCGTTTGTTTTCTCTTTCTGTCATTGCCCGGAACGGCAGTGATGGAAAACAAACACATCAGCACTTGGCATCCTGAGCCCTTAAATTGCCCTCCCTCTTTTCTCTTTCTCTTTTATCCTTCGCCCAACTGTGCACTCACTAGGCCCTCTCTGAGGTCCCCTGGCTGCAGTACCCATAACTCACCCCAACACACCAACACCCACACCATGTTCTCACTAACCTTTGTGGAGCCGCCAAGACACTGCCAAAACGTAGGGAGGGAGAGGGAAGATGGACGGAAGAAGAGGGACCTTCTTCCGTCCCTCTTCTTGTGCTTTGGGAACTTTCTTGTGCTTCTTTGAGAAGAGCCGTGTCGCAGGACTCAGGGCGAAAAGGTCGCAAGACGGAGTGACAGAGGCACGAAGGAAGGGAGAAGACGGCAATGACAGAGGGTGCCTGTCTGTCTCCGCAACCGTCTATGTGTCTGTTTGTGGATTTATGTGTTTGTTTGTGTCTTCGTCCTCAAGTCTTTCACTTCCGTAATACATTCCACATTTTCACTGTCGTCAGCATATCAAAATCTGTTTTCGACTCTCTCATTAATAGTCTTGTCAAAGGCGCAGCCTTCCGTATGTCCTAATTCTATCGACTTCTGTGCCGGCAAAGTTTTCTTTTTCTTCTTGTTCTTCTTTAAACGCACAGTAATTACATGAGTATGTGATCCGTCTAAGAGCAGATACAGTCATGCTTGGATTTTGTGATTCTGATTTTTCGGTTTGAGGTCACGGAGGCGGTTGAGGTTGTTGCTGGAATCCAGTTCAGATGAGAGTCCCAGTTTTTTTTTTTTTTCTGGTTTTGTTCATAGCAGGTTTATGTTACACTTTTAAAAGTGCATCTCTGAAAAAGATAATAGAAAACCACTGAAAATTTAATTCAGTTCAATAAGTTAAGAAGGAACGGACTGACGGATAGAAAAAGTAGTTTTCTTTTTGTTCTGTTAAATTTCTCAGGGGTTTTTCTTTTTAAAGAAATAAAACAACAAATAATGATGGTAGCTTTACAGGCACGCCTCCCAAGTTTCATGGGTACCTTATTAGATTTTTTTCTCTCATAAACCCCCATTTTGATTTTTTTTTTTTCTTGTAGCAAAGAGCTTTTATCTGCCTAGTTGTAGAAATGTGCAAGTCAAACAAACTTCACTTAACTTGATTAGTAAATAATCACAGTGTGGGATCGGGTTTTTATGGTTTTGTACACTTGAGTTCTAGTTTAAATAACTCTGGTAAAGACCAGATCACATTAAATCCTTAAACTCTAGAAATCACACAGGGTGTGTTTAACGTTTTTCCACGACTTCATGTATTTTAGTGCCAGCAGGGTCCTTTACGCATGTTTGCACCCATGTTAGTACATCCACAACAGCATATGCACAATACAAGCACACCCTTTCTTTCACAGTTTAGTTTTTAATGCTTTATATTACAGCCTGAGGAAAATACGGCGATGTGGGGGATTCGTGGGGATCCAGTCGGGCCTCCAAGTTAATCTGGTCCTTACTTTGCGTGAAAACAACAAGTCCACCAAGTTGTAAACATGAGATCAAGTTGTCATTCTGACTGATGAACCTGGAGAAAGAAATGATGATTAGGTAACGTGCGAGTGAGTCTTCGCATTTTGCTGGGGTCCCTCCCAAGACCTACCCGGAACCGGCCAGGAAGGAAGGGTGACTGTGACTGGAGGCCACGCACGCCCTGATTCCACCTGACTCGATGCGTACGGGGCATGGCTTTATCAGAAGAAAAACCCAATGCTGTCACACAGTCACACAAAAGGGAGTGTTTGGAGATTGGGTTTGTTAGTGTTGTTGTAAACGAGTGTGACTGAGAGGTTAGATACCATATGGCAATGAAGTCATCTGGCCCAGCCCCTCTCTGGAAGTCACACCCAAGCCCCAGCGAGAGTCATGGGATACTGAGACGAAAGCAAAAACAGCTTTTAATTGATTATGATAATCACCATCTAAATCAAGGAATCTCAACTTTCATTTACTCCTCTTTGCACTCCTGCTCCTCTTCCACTTTCATTTATTCTACCCCACCCCAGGGGTTTGAGCTTTTTTGGCAGAACACCGGAGTGAGCCACCTGCAAACCCTCCGCCCCCACCCCTTCGGCCCTAAACACACACATTTACACACATGCACGCCCGCGTGCGCACTCACAAATGGGCAACACACAAACACACAAGTCCTCCTAGCCAGACACACAAAGCATCGCTCATTGCAACATGCATTATGTGTGTATGCGCGAAGTGCACCGTTTCCTCTGGAGAGCCTCATAGTTCTGCTCCAACATGTGGATTTGTACACGTGTATATTTTCAGTGCATCAGAGTCAGACTTTGTGGAGGGGTTTTTTTTTCTCTTCCCTTTTTTTTCATCACTTTAAATAATTTCCTCGATCCAAGCAGATAACCTATCTGACATGTTTTCAGACGCACAGAAACAAGCATTTGTAGCTTCCCCTGGCTGTGACATGAGAAGCACATCTGAATCTCGGCGCTAAACTGCAAGACAAACAGGGATTTTCCATCATAAATCAACTTTACTTTTTGTCTGTGGCCCTTCTCTGTCCTATTTACCGCTGCTCTTCTCTTCTCTGTCCTAGAAACGCTGCGAATCCGTGCCACTGATTTTCAGCGTTTCTGTATCTCTATTAACAGTTAAAGACAAGGTGCTAAACCGTTTTATTTTGTTAGTCTTACTTTCTATAATGTGAAGAAAATGAAGCTACAGTCATATTTGTGTCAGTGCCTGCAGGTATATCAGGTAGAAAAAAAACAAACAAACTAAAAACACATATATCTTTATATATAAATTCCTTACTTTAAAAGATAGATAGATAGATAGATAGATAGATTCCTAGCTAAGATAGATAGATGGACAGATAGGTGGGTAGCTATGCAGCTAGCTATCAATCTGGCTAAGAACTGGTCCAGTAGGCTTTTACAAACATATTTGTAGTCGTATTTTCTCTCTTTATTTGACATGCCATCAAATAAAATGAAGATCGTCATCATGAAGTGGAGAAAATGTGGTGCAACAGTTCTTTTACAAAGAACTGCAGGTCTGGCACTGGAAGTATGAACGGTTCCAAAGGTCTGACAGTGTCGGAGGAAAATATAAAACCTTCCAGGCTATGGTAGTCGGTTCAAGATTAAAAGGAAATCAATATTTTCTCATAAATTTTTTATTTTTATTTTTTGGATACAAACACAAACAAAAACTGTCAAGGTGCGTTGTGCTACCCAAAAAGATTGTTGTAAAAATACAATGAGAAGGTAAACAGTTTAATAGTTAAAGGATGTGCACATGTACTCAACTATCCTTCAGTCTGTTTTCCAATTAAGCTGCACTTTTTCTTGATTCAAGGAAGAAAATGTTCTAAAATTATTTTGTCACTACAGTTTTATATTTCTAGTAACAGGCCGTTAACAGGTACTTGTAGCTGTTTTATGTCCACCTTTACTACATCTCTAGTTCTACTTCAAGAACTAAAGTCTCCATTTGCATTCATCTTTTTCTCCTTGTCACGCAAAGGCAAAACGCATGCTTTAGGATGAACCATGAATTTTCTGTTTTCAAACAATTAAAAAAAACATTCATCCTGCTGAACCAGAGGGACCGTTCTGACAGGTCTGACTGGAGCAGCTTCAGAAAGGGCTCACACAGATTTTACCAGGGGTTATGAAAACGAACTGACTCGGTTCAGTAAGGAGCAAGGCCGCGTTTTAGAGCTCCGCAGGTTCTCTCTGAGCTACCAGCGTGCGTAGCGCCAGTGTCACAGGACGCGCGGCTGACATGCCTGTGTTTGACTGATTGTAAACCAGCAGTCACTGGGTAGTTTCACTGCTCTGTCTGCCGCTCCATGCAGACACATGGGCCGGCGGATGGGTCGGCCTGGGGACGTATCGCTCATCCGGGCTGTCTGTCCCATCTGAAGAGATGTCCGGGATAGAGAACTCGTTTACAATAGACAGAGGTGCGCCTATGCTTTTTTTTCTTCTTTTTTTTAACACACGGTTCATCTGAAGTGTGTTTTCATGCTCTCACAGGTATGACTAAGAGCTCGTCAAGTGTTCACTTTATAAATTTTGCAGGAAGGAGGGTTCCTCCCCCCTTCAGAGTCAGAGCACGCACTCACCATTACCATTTTTGCCGCCGCCGCCGTATTGCAGTTTTTCCTCAGCCGTCTTAATGCATTTCTCCAATCATTCGCGACATTCAATGTGCTTTTCTCAAAATAATTTGTACAAACTGGGAAAAAAAAAACCCCAGCATGAATTACCTTCAAAAGCCAGTTTCTCTCTCAAAAATCTCTGAAAAGTAAATGTTGGTGTCAATAAACTTGTCAGTGCCTGAGAATGACTCTGTTTGGATAAGACAGTCATGCTGCCAACGAAACAGTGTTTTCTGGAGGGATGTTCTGTTGTAAACTGAAGATACAATTTTGATGACAAATTGTAATTGTGGGACATGGATGGCAAGAGACCGGACAAAATTCACATTTATGCTTTTGTTGTAATTCTTGTCAGACTGTCATCGTGATATAGAAAAGAAAAGACGACACTGCAGAGCACAAAGAAAAAAGTAGAAATGTTCCCTTTTCTACTTTTTTTAAAAACTTAATTTCCACTTAAATATGTTAAGCAAACTAGGCAAATATATTTTACCAATTGCATAAGTACAACTTAAAAAATATTTGACATGAATAATTCTTCCTAGTACATTAGCAAACAAAATGAGGAAGTTAGGAAGGTTAAGTGGAAAGCACATAAAAAATTAAGAATATTACTGGAATTTTTGGTTGATGTTACTGACATTGTAGCTGATGGTTCTGAAATATGTTTCAGAAAACTAGTAGATCATTGGTTGAGCTAATGGATCACACAAAGGAGAAACTCAAGATTCACCAGGCAGCAATGCACCAATTCAGAACAGATTTAAGTAAAAAGAAAAGTATAGAAATATGTTTGACACGTTATGGCAACTTATTCAAGCATTTTGCCTGGTAAAATGTTGTAGAAGTAGAGAGTATTCGACCGATAATCCATAAAATACATTTTTCTCAATATGTCTTAAGCATTTATAAATGTAGGAGACAACAGAGAATTGGGCATAATCACTTGCATGTATGCGCAAAAGCATCTGCAACATGTTCACAGAAACTAACACGCCTTTTTGATGATTTAAAGATTGAACAAGTAGCTTTGAGAATTTCTATTCTGTTCTGAGAAACGTACTGAAGCGACCGGGAGAAACAATAACAAGTAACTAACAGGTGTACGTTCGCTCTTTAGAGCCATTTAATATCGTCTGACCGACTCTTTTATTTGTCTCATCCGGGGTTTCGCCGATTTCAGATTTAGAGTAATGATTTCTGTGTTTTATGCCGTAGATGCTCCCCCAGACTGGATTATTTTCCCTCCAACTGGATTTGTTTTTACTACTTGGAAGATGACTGCATTTGCTTTCCCTGGGCTCAAAAGCCTCCAAGCTTTGTTTGTTATCGAGGCTGGAGCCAGTGGCTTGAATGGACACAAATCAGCGCTACTATCATGCATTTGGCACTGATTGCACCTGTTGGGATGACTGCATCGTTAAATGTTTTCGAACCGCCAAATCAGAGCAATCTGTGCTTTCCAGTGGTACATCGCATGAGTAACCAATTACACAGAGCCGCTGTGTAAACTGCAAACGTGTGCTGATAACTACAGAAACTCCCTCAGTTTGTCCGCTTTGAAAATCAGCTTCGTTTCGGTAGAACGCACCGTCTTTGACTTTCAAAAAAAAAAAAAAAACACACGGAAGGATTCAAAGAAGTGAAAATGCACGACAAATGTATTACGTGTTTATTTGATGATTATCTTTTCGTCCTTGCCTTCATTTTCTGAGGCGATGCTGTTGAAAGCCACAGCTGTCCTCCGTGTTCATGGCACGTTAAAGAAATGCGTTTTATGTGTGGAAACAAAAGTGCAGCATAAAGTTTTATATTTGCGGTTTTCAGAGCCAAGTTTCTTCAGCTGTAAAAAAAAAAAAAAAAAAAAAGAGAAAGAAATGAGGATCTCCAGAACATTCAAACTCGGAGCTATCAGCGCGAGAGTAAAGTTACCTTTTCTGTGTTGTGATCCAAATCCTTTCTGTTTCTTAGAAATGAAAGATTAGGGATTACTGGTACTCCTGATGCATTCTCAGTTTAAAGTGCAAGTGCAATCGAGCTACCATCTGTTGTGACTGTAGTTGTGTGCAAACTACCAGATAATGATAGCAATATCTGTCCAAACTTCCCCTTAGTAAATGCTTCTTTTTCCAGCAATGCAATCTGGCCAAACTCCTGTATCTAATATGGAACAGCAGGAGGGATTATGAGCAGAAAAAACATCAATGTAATAACTAGGTTTGAATGATTGCAATATCAAAACTCACAAGAATTTAGATGGCAGATGAGAGTAGATTAATAGGTTAACTAATCTATGTTTTCACTGTAGATTAGTCTACAATAACAGTATTAGTTTTAACTAATTTCTACTCTTCCTTGTCTGACTTCATCTGTTTTTTTATTTAACTAAGACTTAAGACAAAGCAGAACAAATTCTATTATATATTGCAGAAATTGTTTCTTCTCTTGTTTTTCTTTAAAGGTTTTGTTGGCTCTAGTGGCCTTTATTTGAAAGTAGTTAGACAGGAAAGAGGGTAATGAGAGAGGGGGAAGACATGCGGCAAATGTCGCCTGGCCGGGAATTGAACCTGCGGCCACCACCATGAGGATTATGGCCTCAATATATGGGTCCTGCGCCACCACAGCACCCCTCTTTTCTGGTTTTTAAGCCAAAAAGTGACATTACTGCTAAATTGTGGCCTATTGCAATCACATTCTCAGAAAACTTTTATTATTGGCACTGGGTAATACTGTAGGAAGACTCAGGAGCCTAGTTAAATATTCTCTTTCATCTAATGGAAGCTCACGGGGAATGTCCCTAAAGCACAGTCATATTCATATTGTTTGTCAGATTAAATGTAACTTTTCAAAATGAAACGCTTTTTATTAGGCCTACATGTGTGTGCGTTAGAAATATGTTGTACTGCTCTATGTAAATTCTAACTATTAATGTTTTGTTTCCATCAGCTGCAAGAAAATAATTTTCAGAAATATTCAATAAAATAAAAATGTATTACATATGCAATGAGGTGATTTCTTACAACTGTTGGTGGCACTAGAGTTAATTTAGGACATCAGAGTAAAAGGGGATTGAAAATAGAAATTCGACATGCTTTGGAAATTTTTGCTTGCCAAATCATTTTTCTTCCACTTCACGTTTATATTATCTTTAGTTTTCAATTAAAGACGTTGAGGTCTGTGGTCATATTGTTCATAAACCTAGCAAAACATAAAATATTTCATTTCTGTGGGTAAAAAGTGGGAAGGTGAGCACGTGATTTTTGTTCTTATGCAGCGTTTAGTTTCATGCACTGAAGGTAAACATACGTTCAATTCTTCATGCAAAACTATCATGCAAGGAATTTGAATTCATACCGAAAACCTTTCTTAAAGCCCTTCTTTGGTCTCTTTATTTCCCCTACAATTGTTACTATTAAATATGATAATATTTTCCACAGAGGAGAATAAAAACAACTTAAGAAAATACAATATGAAGAGCTTTCCTTCTCCTTGACAAAGCCCCAGGTTTTTCTTCTCACTATACATCCTGCAGGGCAAAAAAAACAAGAGTATGTAATGACATTTCTGCTGCTTAAATAAGCACAGATGAGGGTTGGAGCTCAAGGCAGTATCAGTGTGACTTCACAATTCCAATCGAAACATCTGCTAAGGTCATCAGGACTGGATCATATTTGAACCCCAGCTTTCTGAGTGGCTCTGGGCTTCATTCAAAGAAATCCAGGGAGATTTTTTTTTCCCCCCCGAAACTGAAAAAACCGGATCTGGAATCATCGCTTTCAGGTGTTTCTGTTCCGTCTGTTCAAGAGCTGTTTTTTTCTTTCTTTTCTCTCTCTCTCTCTTTCTCACTGTGTGTTGCAGCCAGTGAGTATGTGAGGATGGATCTGTTATCATTAGAAATGTTTCACAAACTCAGTGCTCACTCTGTGAACTAGAGCAGTTGCAACCACAGACAAAAAAACCACATGAGACCCGGAGCGGTGACGCAAGGCGCTTGCTGGAGCGGAGCCTGGGAAAGCGTGTCACTGAAAGTGCAGCGGTGCATCTTACATCCTCCTAAAGTCTGCCCGAGTCTTGTAATGAAACTTTTGGAAATTTATGTACAATAGCACCGGCGGGTTATGGACTTTTTTGTGGTGAGAACGTGACCGTGCTTTGGAAAACGAGCCGCGGCACGAGCTAGGTTGACAAAGCAGAATTACGTCTGCTTGGCTAAAAAATGTGATGAATTTAGGGTTTTTTTGGGGGGTGGAAAATTATATATATATATATAATCTAAGCTTTATACATGGCAAACATATTTCCATGTTTTATCCTGTCATTTAAGTTACTATGAATTCTGTGCACAATAAAAAGGCACAGTATAAAAACAGATTTATACTAGCAAGCATTAGTCAGGTGTAGGGCTGGAGAGCATTGACCTTCTTTTTAAATACATTTTCAAAGTTGTCCACAAAATGGCAAACGTTTCAGCTGAAAGTGGAAAGATGCAATAAAAAAATCAGTCTAAAATAACATCTGAATATCATTTGTTTTTACTATGTTTAAAATATTTTAGAATTATTTAGAAAAAAAACATCTTTTGTCAAAAAAGATGAAATTCAGTGAAGGAAACAGGAATTTTTTTATTTATTTTTTTTTTTTGCAGTGCAGTTCAGCGTAGCTCTCAGCAGTATATTTCTGAGATTAGGTCTCCATGGATACTCTAGCTAATATCTCAAGTGTCAAAATTGAATTATTTTCTCCTAAATTAACATAAAGTTCAAGCATTTTTTAAAGCAGATTATAAAGCAGAATACTTTTCCCACATTTCAGTACAATACATGTTCAAATGATGCTCTGTTGAAACATTGAAAATGAAATCCATGTTCATTGTTGTTAATAAAATGAACATGTAAAGTTACATCCGGTCCTCCAAATCCAAATGGATCTGAATGGGTATTTTTCACTTTCACTTGTGAATAGATCCGTATGGATGGACATTTGGCACCAACCAGGCACCAATTTCAAAACACATACTGTACCCACTTTGAATATTGATTAAAGGCAACATTACATGAGCTACTTATAGGAAATATGATGAAATGAGTCCATTGATAATATACGAGATAAAGTTTCTTGGTTCGTTTGGTTTTTATCTGGGGTCATGTGACCTAAATGGGGATCAGAACTAACATTTAACAACTAACAAGTATTTTAGACTCAATAAGTTGACCACATTACATATTTTATTTGAGTACCTTTAAGCACATTCATGTTTATTTAAGGTAATACCAAAATACAACAAAAAAACATTAACACATACACTTTTATTGTTGCTGCAATGACGTCAGAGAAGAATCTGATTGAATTACAGAACTTCCTGTACTTCCTCTTAAGAATAATTCCACTGTTATACTCAAAGTGGCCGCGCTTGTGTTAGAGATATTTCGGTTGCAGTGATCTCAGTAACGCATTACTTAGTCATTCTAATCTGACACTTTTTATTTTTCCGGTAATGAATAATCTGACGCGTTTCTATTTCTAATCCAGTAATCAAATTAAAGTTCTCCAAACCACTGCGTGTTACTATTTTTGTCCTTTTACGTAGTAAAAAGATGGTTTGTTGCTTTCTGTTTACGTCTCTGCCAGTGATGTCTGATGCATGTGACAGATCAAAACAAATTGTAGCCGTGGCGACCAACACAGGAGACAGGAGTGAACAGAAGTATAAAATTCAATTTAGGTAAAAATTGGGTTTGAAACTGGAAGATCTGATAGCTAGAATCTCTGGTAAAAAAAAATGTTTTTGTTTCTAACCTCATTCTGGCACCTAAATACTGCAAAATACCGACTAAAACAATCTTACGTATCCCTCGGACGGGTTTGTTGGTTTATCCACAACCATACGGGGTCTGTATTCTTCATAAATTGAATCAGGAGGCACACTGGCATCAAACTCTGTGAAAACTCAACGACGAGAAAGACGCAGCAACGGTCCACAGAGCTCAGCTACGAAGTGTTTTCTTTGGAACACTTGAGTGACTGTGAGTCAACATTGATACTGGCAGGATCTGGAAATACCACGAAATCTGGAGAATTGTGTATTACTGTGACCGCCAAGTATGTGCCAGAAGCAGACAACAAGTTTTAGGTGTTTTCACAACTTAGTGGGCACTTTTGTAATGAAAACCTTTTCGTAGCTACTTGTATTCACACACCTTTGAGCTTTTTCACATTTTGTCATGTTACAGCCATAAACTTGATTGTTTTTTATAATCGATATTTGATGTAATTGAACAAGAAAATATTTTATGTAATTGTGAAATACAATTGAAAAAAATGTGGTTTACAATAAAAAAAAAAAAAAATAACTATTTTGAAAAGTTTGACATATTTGTGACTGGCCACGACGAAACCAGACACGACTTTTTAGAGTTGTTTAAAGATTGTGAAAATGTGGATCCTAAGCTTTCTATTGATAAGAAGCACATGGAAAGAAGCAATGTCTATTTGAATGTTGGCACTCTGAAAACAAGACTAGAGAGAAAACAGGCCTCAAACTGGCAGACTGATGGTTTTGTGTTATGTATTCGTAATGGTCTTCTAAAAACAACAAACGTTCTGAAACTGAGAAAGTGAAAATGTTTCCCTCAGACATGGACGCGTCCGATCATATAAGCGGTCCTGGTGTGTTCAGAATTCTCTTTTCTTCTCTCATAGTGTTTACAATAAAGGTTACGGATCTCTTGTCTTCTTGAAACGTCGTCAAGGCAATACTAAGTGTGTCCCTCTGAAAATGTGCAGCTTATTGGACAAAACCAGTAACAAAAGCATGTGAATCGCCAAACAAAGCCGGCATGTTAATGAGCTGTGAGTTTCCACACGCCAACCAAACTTGAAGCGCCTGCCGATCAGATGTACTCTGTAAACAAACTGAAATTAAACACAAAGTTTACCATTTCAAAACCTCAAAAACTACTATAAAAACCATGGGGTGGTTTCTTCTTGACTTCAAGCAGCATATTTTGCACAAAGAAATTGGTGGGGGTTTTTTTTCCCATTTCTGCTTCCACGACATGTTCCTGGTTTTGCCATGGAGCGTCATATTTGTGTTTAGTACTTTACTCTCATAGGACTAACGTGAAATTCAACCAAATGCATTGAAAGGTAATCTGATTAGTAAATACAGCTTAGTTTTGTGTATTTTAATCTCAGCACAGTGTAAGCACAACCTTTTTGTGATGGTTCTGTGACGCTCAGAGGTTTGTCAGGGAACGTTGATGAAAAAACAGCATCTTAAAGACCAAAGAAATGGCATATACAGGGAATAAAGCAGGATTATGCTGTAAAATGATAACCCAAGTTTGTTGATATCAAAGAGCCAATCAGTTATCTAAAAATAGAGTAAGTAAACTGAGACGTGACTGTCAGCCTAAACTGAATATCATTAATCAAAGAAACATCTAACAGGACGTGTCTCTGGAGGAGCTACCAAATTAGTTAATAGGACAACTGTTAGTTGTGAATTTTGGCTTTTACACAAGAATCACAAGGAAAAAGCGGTTGATAAAAAAAGGAAAGCTGTAAGAAGTTACATTTGCAGAATTTTTTTCAGGCCATAAAGGAGATCCTACTGCTCAGAAAGAAGAGTGGTTTTGCGTACTGAAGATAAATGTGTTTGGTGGCGTATCAACCTCTGACCGAGAACAAAAGACCTTGTGCAGAAAGTTGGCAAGAAAGACGCTATTGCTCAAAAAGCAACATGAAAAGCCAGATTAGAGTTTATAAATCACTCAGAGTAGCAAGGACCCTAATAGACATGTCCTGTCGTAGATGAACCCAAAATGTTCTGTACTTGTTTGGTCTTGATGACCGTTGTTCCACTTGGAAGGAAAAGCGGGAAGCTTGTGAGCCCAAGAAGACCATCCAAACGCCCCGGTGGCACCATGTCATGAGGCTGTTTTGCTGTGGGAGAGATTAGAGCAAAAAAAAAAAAAAAAAAATTGAAGGCCTAATGAGACAGGATCATTATTTGGAAATACTAAAGCAACATTTCACAACGTCTGGCAGGAAGTCGATGCTTGGGCATAGTTGGCGTTCCAAATGGGCAATGACTTCAATCGTACCACTGAAGTAGTTACCAAGGCTGTTAAGAATAAAAATAACAAAGCTGATATTTTGGAGAGGCAATTGCAAAGGGCTCGTCTATAGAAAATCTGTAGAAAAAGTACATGATTTGAAAAGGTGTGTGTGACTCAGGCAGATCGCAAATCTGACACGGTGACTCCAATTCTGTCAGATGCGATGGGAAGAATTAAAGCAAACAATTGCCAGGAGGTTGAGGGAAGATAACAAAAACATTTGTCTCAAGCTTAAAGGCACTTCTTCTAAATTTTAAAATGAACATGATGTTCTCTTCTAGATTTAAAAATGGCAAACAACATTTATACAATCCTGCTTGTTAGCCTTGCATGTTGCAAATAGGAACAGTTTTATTTCTTTAATTAAGATGATCAAAATTTCTAAAACAACATTATCAATCTGGCCATAATTATAAGAAAATGCTTTCCAACTTGTAGGCAGTTCATGACAGAACTGAAACGCGTCAGTTCCCGAACGGGAAAATGCATTATGCAACAATACCACAATCAGCTGAAATATGCTCACAAAAACAGAACTGCCTTTTTGAGTTTACTAATACATGAGGGGAGGTTTGCACATCACAGGATGACAAGATAAAATTCCACAAATCTTCTTCATGAGACAAATGAGATCATCACTAAAGGGAACCTGGATAACTTTGATGAACACTCAAACTTCTGTCGAAAAGTCAAAGTTTATCTGCACACGTGAAATCTCCATTGTTGTTTGGCAAAAAAAACTGTGCTGTTTCAAAAATCATTCCTTAGATAACTTTTTTTTTTCTAATACAGAAGCCTGTTTTGATTTTTAATGTGAGGATGTCCCAATTAATTATTTTTTTAAGGTTCTTTCCTTCAGTTTTGATTGTTTATGTATATTAATTGAACTGTTCGGTATTTTAAAGTTAATATTAAATATCCACATGCCCCAATAGGTCATGAACACAAACAGGCAGTGGTGAGATGTACTAATGTGTTTGAACGACTGTAAATAAGCTGATGCCCAGAACAAAAAGGATTGACGACGAGAAAAGAAGCAGAATATAATCAATGACATTAACGACGTCTGAACTTGGGTGAACGGCCAAATCTGCGATCAAAAGTTACATCACCCAAGGTCACAGTGAATTGCATCATGAGGATGTTTTTTTTTCTTCTTCTTCTTTTTTTTTCTCGATGTGAGGCAGCAGTGAGTCAGAAAAGGCCCTCCACATTTTCTCACAGTTTTTTAATCAGCTCATGTTCGCCTCGTTGAGCTACTGTGCAAAACTAGGCTTGTGGATTTTCAAGTCAAAAGAATACGTTTCCTTTCCGACATTATTCCAAGCTTAACAGCCATTTGGGCATGGATCGGAAGCTGATGTGAATAGTGAAGAAGCTGAGCGGCAAATACAGCTGAACTTAAGCGTTAGAGGAAGGAGTCTACATATGACGTCATATTGCATCAGTCTGTGCTCAGTGTTAACAAGGCAGGAATGGATACTTGATTTTATTCCTTCTCACAGCTCATCTGTGACGTCTGAGCCTACAGCTGCATTAAAGCTGCTGTATGTAACTTTTGTAAGAAAAAAAAACACACAAAAAAACAAAAAGTCTTTCACATATTTGTTAAAACTGTCACCTTGTGGTGTCAGTATGAGACAGATAATTTGTGAAAACATTGCTCTCCTCTAACTCCTCCCTGAGCAACTGTTATCGTCTGAAAAAACAACCAATCAGAGCCAGGAGGAGGGCCTTAGCGCTGCCAATCAACCTCATGGACCTGTTGCTAAATTTGCTAATAGCGGAGGACCAACAACCTACCGCTACAGGAAAGCCATCAGAGGCTATGCTAACTAGCTAGAGCATTCACAACAGGCGATGCTAGCTGCAGCTTAGCAGAGAGCAAGGGGGAAGAGGGGACGAGCTGCACCCAACTAGATTGCGATTGGTAGCATTAAGACCCGCCTCCTGGCTCTGATTGGCTGTTTCAAGTTAGCACTTCATTTCATATTGTCACGAGTTAGTGACAGTTTCGACAAATATGTAAACAAATATTTTTTATGGAAATTACTGCAGCTCTAAAGAGACTATAAAGTTAAATGTTAAACAACAGTTTGAATTAAATGTCAGGAACAAGTGGGTAGGTGATGATGAAAAGGATGAGGAGGGGGTTGGAGTTCAAATTGGGAAAAAGGTTTTCCATCATTACGTCTAGTTTGGATATCTTGGGGGAAAAAAATTTACATTTTAAGTTTAAACTTATTACAGGGTTGAGGAATTGATGCAGATTGACTTTTACTTGCTGTGCTACAAACATTTTCATGCCAACACAAATTAGTTTGAAGAATTATTGTGCACGACAGTATAGACGCAGAAGGGTCAGGACATATAAAGCGTGTGCGAGGTTTTGTGTGTGGTATGTATATCACTGTGTGAGGGCATGGGTGTATGTTTGCTTGTAAGAGGCCCAGTGAGTGGGAGAGTCGGGTTCTGCTGGGACTCACAGCTGTTTCATGGGACTGTTCCAGGAAGAACTGCTGGACTTGTTAGTGTTTACTGGCATCCACTTTGTGAGTGTGTGTATTTTTACATTAATGTGTCAGGCTGGGTGTAGGTCTGCGTTCGTTTGGCCATGTACTGCTCTGTTTCTCAACCGCCTTCCAACGTATCCGGTCTCCCTCTGAATTTTGCTTTGAGTCTTAAAAAAGTAATAATAATAATAATACAGGCACTGAGCCAGGTTTTTTGTAAGTCCCAACAGTGATTCATTAGGCCTTGGGTTGATGGAGTCATGTCAGTTTCAAAAGTCACCGGTTCTCCTACAAGCATTCATCGGTATCAGAAAACGTTCATCTGCAGGTTAATATGCTACAGAAACACTTCAGGCTGTTTAAAAATCAAGGGCTTCAAAATGTATAAGAGGTCCTTACCAGAAATCCTCTTGTAATATTTTTTTTGTTATATTGGCTGCTCAAAAATATTTCTTGTTTATGTTACCATTTGTCAACAGGCTCTTCATTATATCAGTTTAGTCTGAATTTAGTTTCAGTTCTTCTGAGATACTCAAATGCAGCTCATTGTCTTGTAGAAATGATTCTGCCACAGTAGAGAAGGAACTAAGTGTTTGACTCCATGCTGATTTGTACATTTGTTCACATTTGTTCATCAGAAATGATCAGTCTCTGTTCAAGGCAACTGTGGCTCAAAGGGAAAGTTGTTGCCTTTCTGTCTCCTCACTACCATATGTAGATATGTGTGCTTGAGGGCAAGGTACCTTACAGTAATCTCTCGACCAATCAAAATATCCGTACAGGAAGTTGCGTGCTTTGTGGCGTGACTTATGAAGAAGTACACTAAGGTCAAGAAGTGGCCCATCCAAGCTTCACGATGCTGCAGATATACAGTATGTAATGAGATGAAACTATAAATAATCAAGTGGCAGCCAGGAAACACTAGACTTATGCAGGGACAGATTTTTAGGGAGAAAAACAAGAAGTGGAGGAAAATAATAATAATTTGATAACTATGAGCTTGTTTTTCTTTCATTTACAAAATATCTCATTTCTTGTTGACTGGACAAACATCCTCATTTGAATAAATCGTGACACTTCACACAGGTGCTATTCGGTCATTATTAGTATGTTTTTTATTATGACTCTTTTTATTGCCCAAAGCAATAATATTTAATAATTTTGTGCTGCTTTTATTATCTTTGATCCAAACTACTTAAAGGTGGGTGATAACCTAAATTGAGCTTTTTTTTTGTTATGTTATAATGTTATTCCCTCATGAAAACATACCTGAAGAGTTGTTTTAATTCTTTCATGTATATTTGAGAAATCCTCGAGTCTCCCATGGCAACCATTCGGGGTTGCCTTGACGCTTCCTCTCCTTGGAGCCTTTTGGTTTGGCTGTAAACGGCATAATGGAAAGGCATTGTCGTGACTACTTACTGAAGGCGGAGTCTCGGAAAGAGCTGGAACATCTTAAAGAGACAGAAATCAATTTCAAGGTATCGGATTGCGAAGTCAAAACGAAGTCGGTTATCTTTGATATATACAGAATTTTCATAACTGAGGATAACATAGGTACTTGATTGTGCTATAAAATATTATTATGTGCCTGAAAATATAAAATATCCCTGTTTAAAAACAACCAGCAAGGAAACATCTCTGTAGCAATGGAAGTATTTTGCATGATGTCCAAATGTCCTCTGACGTTGCTTAGAGACCACGAATCAGATCCTGGCTTTATCCATGGGCTAAAATATCCAGTTGCAAGACAACCAAATATGCTCTCACCACACTTTCAAGGAATAACCACCGTAATTATATTTACTGTCATATTTAGTCATAAAAAGCACATGATACCATTTCTTTTTGTGGAAAGTACCAATGTCTGTTTCCCACATTTTTCCACCTAAATGTGTGAAGGAATGGAAGGGGCCGACACACGTGAAACCTGTGAGTGAATTTTTGTTTAGGTCCCACTTTGGGGGACCTGTGGGGATCCCCACAAGGAACAAAATAAGGCAAAACCTTTATATGCTCCGAAAGGGAAAACACAAATGGGACTTCTGGAAGTTAGTGAATCCTCCAGTAGAACAAACTTGCAGAACATTCCTCAATGGTCTTTATTTGCGATGTACCACTGTTGGGTGCTCACATTAACTGTTGTGTCCCTCATATAGGCTTGTACACATGACACCTGTGTGGCCTGTTTAGGGCAGGACCTACAAAAAAACCTGCAGAGTGTACCTCACAGGTGGCTTGCATTGGTTTGTTCTGGTCAAGTTGAACTTTGGTTTACCCACAGATATGGGACACCAAATTGTCGAAAGTGTTGTTTGCCCTGATGGTCAAACAACACTTTTTTTAAAATAAGATTCAAGTGGGTGATCTTGGTGAAAAGTGAGGGTTTGCGATGCCCCAAATGTTCTGTAGCCGCTTTTTAACATTTGTTGGATTATTATTATTATTATTATTATTATTATTATTATTGTTAGTGCAATGCTCAGGAGGAACATGGCAGAAGTGACAGTTGGACAACAGGGAAGCAAGAGGCCTGTCCCACCAGACCGTCAGTTCCCAAAACCACAAATACAAAAGAATCCTGTAAAAGCATCAGTGCACAGGGTAAAAAGCTTGTAAGGTTCTAAAGACCTGTGAGAGGGTCAAACAAAGAAATGACTATAAGTATCAGTATTAAGCAAGAAGAAAATAATCTTTCTTAAACTTTGGAGCATATTTGTTTTGCTGTTTCAAAAAGCTAAAAAGCATTGTTGTTATTAAAGATGAAAGAACAAATGAAGACTCAGCTTATGTGCTCTGAATTGTGACTTTGTTCAAAATACTTTTTAATGTACAGCAGGAAGTAGTACTTATTACCCTTATAATGGAAATATGTTGTCAGCACTGTGGGCACTTGATAGAAATAATAGAGTGACAGAAATAACCTGTAAGCAGGATGATGACGCCACGATTGGCTAACTGTTAACCACCAGTCTGGATGACATTTTATCAGATCTAGGTCAAATATTTAGATTAATAAAACCTTTACCAAACAATTCTCAAATGGAAAGCAATTTAGTCAAACACAGATAGTAATTTTTCAAACCTAAACTATAAAAGAAGGAGACATCTTTATTTTCTTGTTCTTATAATATCTTTATGTATTTGCTATACTCACCATATAGAGATTTTTTTTTCTTTCATAATATTTTTCCATCTTGCCTTTCATTTATCTTTATGTTCTGGACTACCAGTATTACCTTTACCTCAGTGCCTCAGTTTTGCCCTTTTGTACATCTATTTTCCATCTGCTCATTTCCTCAGCTGTGTTGCATGCAGTAATTGACTCATCAGTATATATACTCCTCGGTTTCAGCCCCACAATGTCAGATCTTCCTCTTGTCCTCTCTCTGGTTCACCTGGTTCATTCTGTTCTTTCGTTCTCACTCTTCTCCTGTGTTCTCTGGGTTCTCCACAAATCATCACAACATCTCTTTTCATTTCCTTATTTAAGGAAATGTACATCAGTATTAGACTAAGACAAAAAGAAAAAAATTCTTAAATTTCAGCATATTTATATTTTTTTGTGTATATAACATGATTTTTTTTTCAAAGCCCTGATGAATGAAGTATACGTTTTCCATTTTCTTTCTTTCTTTCTTTCTTTCTTTCTTTCTTTCTTTCTTTCTTTCTTTCTTTCTTTCTTTCTTCCATGCAGCGCATCACTACAAATAAATGGTGGGTCCTGAAAACACAACATGGATTTCTGGTCTCTTTTTTTCTGATTGCACTGACAACAGATTCAATGTTGAACAGACAACCTGTCAACTTCCTAATCTAAATTAATCTACTGTTTGCTATAATTGCACAAAATCAAAATCTTGCAATTTCAGACAGATGTTTTTTGGGTTTTTTTCTTGTGCAATAATTTAACTCTGACAGAGACAGAGTAAATAGTGTGCTGGATATATGTCTACAGGAGAAGAGCTTACAGTGACCATCATGTCACTGTAAGTCTCCTCAGTTACTCCACGTCTTGTCATGATTTAAAGGGACAGATGAACAGACTAAACATGGTGAGACTGGCCTTTCTCTGCATTAAGCTCCGAGGTGTCTGGGCCAGGTACAGACGGCACTAATCTCACTCTTCTCTTGGTGTGTGTGTGTGTCCCTATAAGATGTGAGCAAGAGAGCTTCTTCTTCAGGTGATCAAGACGAAAACATGATACCTGGCAGGATATGATGTCACCTTCAAATAATTGTGTGTGTGTGTGACAGAGGGGTTTGCCGTTGAGTCTGCTCTTGTAGAATGCTGAATGTTTCTCTTCACTTACCGTGTTGATTTGTGCTCGGTCTCATGTTCAAAGGAATTTCCCCTGAAAATCCTGTGAGTAACATGGAAACCACAAAGATGTGTGTGTGACTTGTAGTGTGAGAGGTGAACAGACTCATATTTGTACGGTTTTATAATCACCAGGGTCTGATTCTGGGCTAAAAAGACAGGGAGAATAAAGCTATAATATAATATTATGGATGCATTTATTACATTGTCACCACAGGTCAGACTAGTTTGGATTTTCCCCCCAAAACAACCGTTGTGTGTTGTATGTAAATGCATTTTATGACCTGGGACATTTAAATGTGACACAAAAACATAAAATGAAGCACATAACTTTAGTTATGTCATTAAGTGGTCTTGAATAATTTGTGCAATGCTAACCTAAAGGTCTTTTTTCATAATTTTGAATCAGAGGTGGTGTCTTATGGCTATGTATCGTTTATATAAAAAAAATGCTTCATATATCTTAAATAAAGCAGATATAAAAGAATCTTGCTTGTGAAAAATCACAAATATGCAGCTTACAAGTACAAAACCTTTTCATTTTTCATAGATCAAAAACGGATAACAAATGTAACATATTTATCCATGTATTTCCACTTTGACAAAAAAAAAATTGGTCACATTATTGTTTTATTCATTTCAGTTTTTCCTGTACTTTCTGTTACACCCGGCGTTCTTTAAATACAAAACATGATCAGCTGCAGATTCCGTAGATCTTCCCACTATTATTTCTACATAGCTTTGACGGTCTATCGTTTGGCCACTGACTCAAAAAGATTTAAAGTGCTAACAAATGGTAATGTAAGTATAAAGTGAGCGGACGTGGGGGAATATTATTTTATCGTTCACTTGGAAAATGTTTCTATAATGACTCTCAATTCAGTTTGGCTGAAGATCAGGTTTTCTTGGCAAAAGAGTCTGTCGACTGTACCAGATACCTTTCAGTTCCAGCCTTCTGCTGCTTTGGGTCTTATGGGGAACATCTAGTAAGTATCAACGCATATGTTGATTCATCAGTCTGCATCGTGCTGTCATTGGACAAAACATTAATTACAACGTTGGAAGTGAACCCATCGCTTTCCACTTTTACATGAGTTCTTCTGTTTAACGGACGTACTGTGCTGTGAAAAATGACCGTATCCCTTCTACTTTTTCCACGTTTTGACAAATTGTTGCCCCAAACCTTAATGTATTTCATTGGGATTTTAAGTCGCAGACAGACACAAAATCTCAAATAACTGGGAAATGGAAGGAAAGGGATCGTAGTGGTTAGAAGTGTTTACCTTACCACAGGAGGATCACAGGATAGCATGAATTTTCTGTTATTTGATTTCTCTACATCGTCCTTATAGGCATTAGCGAGTGCATGGATGTCACTTCTGTGGTCCTATTTTAATCTCTGATGGGTATTATATATTATTTTTTTATATTATTGGGTTTTTTTCTCATCTAACAAAATGGCAACACGTCCCATGATGGCTGCAATCTGAGGCACCTGTCTGCCCATATCTCATGTTGTTAGTTTTTGTTGTTGTTGTTCTTTGGATGGACTGGACTGAAACAAATTTTATTGTACTTCTTTATGGCTGATTCTGATATCATGCTACAAAGTTATTCCCTCATCAAAAACATACCTGGAGCGCCGCCTTGATTCTTTTCAGTCGGTGCCCAAACGCTTGCTCTGCTCCTTGGAGCTTCTTAAAGAGACAGAAGCCAATTTCAAAGCGTCAAATTGTGAAGTCCAATTTCTTTTAAGTTACGTTTGATATATGCAGCATTTTTAAAAGAACTGAAGGTAACATAGTCACTTGATTGGGCTATAAAATGGCACAATTTGCATGGAAAATGCATAATACTGCCCCTTTAAGACATTTTAAATGATAAATTGGTTTGTCCGTTCTAACTGAGGTTGGTCTCGCAAATGAGATCTGGTCTTAGATTTATCTGTGTGACTAAAGGTGAAATAAAAGAAAACACATTTGCCGAGATGATCAGGCATGCAGTACTACAGCAAAAGCTGGTCAAATAGATGCGCATCACATTTTTCAGATTTGTATTTGAAAATTCTTTTCTAGAAATCATGCATATTTTTTCTTCCACCAACACGTCTTTGTATTAAACTACAAAAATCCAAAATAAAAAACACACATTGTAAAATTTCAGGTTGTAATGCAAGAAAATGTCAAGAAGTTCCTGGGTGTTTCTGTAAGGCACAATATTTACATGTAAATGATCCAGACTTGCCTTTATGTTTTCCGAGCGCGAGTTTATATGTGTGCACATTATTGGTGTATGTGAGGTAGAGATTACACCGAGATAAGAGCAGCTGGAATGACCTCAGGAGTCCCGCACAGGCTGCAGAGAGGGAAGCAAGAGAGAGGAAATGGGCCGAGTGGCCAGATTCAGCTGTGTATATATTCTGCAGGGATCTCAAAGTGGTCGCGTACCCATCCTCCCCTGCCGCTCCCCCTCCTGCCTCCCCGCTCCCTCGTTCCCTCCCGTCCTCCTTCAGTTTGTTGGCCAGCACCACATCATGCGTCTCGGGGCAGATTTCTCCCACAGTTGGGAGTGCTGGGTTGTGTGGCGGCCTGTTTATACTGGAGTGTGGACTTCCTAGTGGCAGCCTGCACCTATCTAAACATCCCCCCGGCCGCTGCTCTGTGTTCCCGGCCTCGCAGAGCCTCCACCCCCCACCCCGGCCGCTGCCCCCGCCTCCTCCTCCATCACTCGCTTCATCCTTACTCGGCGCTCTCTGCTCGCTCTCACACCCTCTTCTGTTTTATCACTTTCTTCACTGCTGGGTTTTGTCATTATCCATACTCACTGCTTGCTTTCCGTGGAATCCTTTTGTCTACTCTAACTTGTTTTCTTCAGTGTCCAAATCACTCTGTATCGTTGACTTTTTCCCATCAGTAAGTTTCTCATTGTTTTGACTTTGTTCTGATGCAGAAGTTTGCAAAAAAAAAAAAAAGTTTCATCATATGTTTAAGCTGGGACATTTTTGTTTTGTTTCCAAAAGGGCCAGAATAGGATGTTTTCAAGTTGACTTGATTATTTGTCTCCAGGGTTTCTGGACCATTACACCATACATGTAATGATGGAGGCAACATGATAAAACAAGGACAGCTTTGCTACAGAACACACGTGTCAAACTCAAGGCCCGGGGGCCAAATCTGGGCCGCCATAAGCAAACTCTGGAGGGTCAAATATATAGAACGTTCAAGATAACGGTAGTGTGCCTAAATAGCATTTTATCAGAAAATTAAAGCAGTTTTTTCTATATACTGCCAAATTACATCATTGTGAAAAGATGTTCAATGTCATGTAGTTTCAAGAAATATTCATCAAATGCAGAAACAGCCATCTATTAGTATTTTAACAGTTTGTTATTGGTTAGTTTTAATAATACATTCTGGTTCATCCTAGAATATCTGAGGATATTTATGATCTTGAATTGGCCTAAAATAAAAATGAGTTTGACAAACCGGCTATAGAGGCAGTCCAGTGAGAGACGTAAGACTATGCATCTTCCTACTTAATTTTGGACATAACAATGAGTTCATCTGGTAAAATCTGGAACAGAACTTTATTTTATTTTTTTATCTGGGCAAATATGGAATAAAGAAGCTTGAGAGTGAAATAAATTTGTTTTTTGAGATTCCACAAATAAATGTTCTACTACATTTTATAAAAATGTTTTAAGAAACTAGAAGATTTTGCAAAATCTAAATTACAAGTGTTTAACCTGGTGCTCTTTTAATAACCTTTTGTGGAGCAAGAATATTGTTCTATACTTCTCAAAGTGTGACATTCGATGCTCGTCGGCCCATGTCTTTAATTCATATTGAATGAGCAGTGCTATTGAGATAGAATAGTGTAAAAGCCATGGTGATCAGTAGCTGTCAGTCCCCAAGCATCTCTGGGATGCGATCTTAAGTGTGCAATTGCCCGTTGGGCCAGTGGGTCTTACCTGGAACGCCAGATGTCCAGTCCACCCTGGTCTCTACCCAGAGCTCATGACCATAGATGAGGGTAGGAACATAAATCAACCGGAAAATCAAACATTTCACCATTTGGCTCAGCTCTCTCTTCTCCGTGACAGACTGGTAGAGTGTTCGCATTACTGCAGATGACCAACCCTTGACATTTTTATTGTACAGGAAACGAGTGGTGCCTTTTACCCCATAATCCCAAAGTACCTCACATAGGATTCCTCAAAGGACACAGTCAAATCCACAATTAAAAAATTCCATTTCAACCCAGTTTACTTTTACAGTGCCAACTCAGCAGATATTGTCATAAGGTACTTTGCAAGAAAAGAAAAACTCAGTTGAATCCTGCACACAGATTCAGACTTTCATACGTTCCTCTTCATCCTAGTTGTTAAGTTCCACCAGATCTATTTAATGCTTTCCACGGTTCCACAAAACCCAACTTCACTAACAAAAGCTCGCATCTGGACACGGTTGGCGTGAATAGTGATTCATGTTGTTTATTTGTACTCTGAAGTCTACTTTTTTGTGTTCCCCACTGGAAATACAACAATACCCCCTTAAGTCACAATTCGAATATTGTACAGGCCAAAGTTCAATATCCGTTATGGCTGCTCAACCATTTTGCACATTTGACTATTTGCATCTTATAAAATCAGGCCTTAAAAATTACTTTACAACCTCATTTTGTGAACATGCTTCCCTTAGCGCAAAATGAGGAAAATACATTTTCATCTGTTGCATTGCATTGTAATTAGCATCAAAATAGCCATTCCGACTAGATTAGCAACATGCAGGTAGATTTGACTAATCTCAGAAGTGAAAATGTTCCTAAGTTCCGAACTTCAACTTCTAATACAAATCAAAAATGGGACAAGGAAAGGGGAGAGGCAGCTTTTCTCTGTAGCCAATGGGAGAACTGTTTTGTGCTACATGCATGTCTTTCTGTTGGTGTTTTGTTAGACATTAAGCTAAAGAAAAAGTGTCTTTGTAGCAGGTAGTAGCTGTGAAGTAAATAGAGTAAATACAAGGACCTAAAGATCCCATTTAAAGTTCACTACCTTGACTGCAACATTGGCTCATCTCTTGAATTTAGGTGCTTGAATGCTTTATTGGTTACCTTGACGTTTCCTGAAAATAATTTTAAAAAAGCATTGATCAAGATTTTTTTATTTCTTTTTACCTATCTTTTAAATCAATTGATTTTGAAACTCCTTGATTGTGAAACATGTCTTTCCCCAGAGAGAAGATACAATCACTTCCATGAATCCTGGGTGTGACCAGGGGTCTCCTGGTGGACGTCCCCCCTCAGCCCACCCTCCTTGTCAGAGACAACAAGAAAAACTGACAGTTTGTAAAACAAAAGGGATCTGCAGAGATGTTTCTCAGACGATTGCGTTTCTAATCCACAAATCCCGCCAACAGCGCTCCGACGCATTCGCCGCTTCAGACGCCCACGCACACGTCTACGCACTTGTTAGACATATAGCACACCTCCCTTTGTTTGTTTATTTGTCTGATTATCAGCTGCTGTCCAGAAGAGCTGCGGCAGGATATCTGGTGTAACACAATAGCAGGGTTTTCTCCCCGGGGAGCTCTCTGATTAGCAGGCCACTGGAACATGCATTCAGCGTGATCAGTTTCTGCCCGCGGAAAAGTTCAGTCTCTTCAAGACTCACTTTGAGGAGAATGCCACAATTACAAATATGCACAAATCTTTGTCTGTATTCTGCTAAAGTAGAAAAGACAAAATTTCGCAATTGCGGCATTTCCATTAAATAAGGCATACAATTAAAATTGCACGAATGGGCACGTCGCAGGTTCGAGTCCCAGCCTGATGGTGTTTGCCGTATGTTTTCTCCTTCTCTCATAACCCGCTTTCCTGTCTAACAAATGTAAAATCATGGCCAATTGAGCAAACAAAACCTTTAAAAAATTAACTAAAAAAAGTAAATCACACGAGTAAACTTGTTCACTGAATAAGTCATTACAAATCACTGCAGCGCTGAACATATATAATTATATGAAATATATTCATAATTCAGCCATTTGAGGAAACGTCAGCGTCTTATTCAAGCTTTGTATTATTATGTTACGTGAGCGGCGTTTTGGTAAAATTGCAGTCAGCGATTTTACAGAAGAATCATAGATTCAACACGTCTGAATGAACACAACTTTTATGAAGTGTGCGAATCCGTTGAGAGCTTTGGTGGATCCATCTGTACATTGAAAAACAAACCTGCTTTATTACTCATCTTCCTACAACTTCCTGTCGTTTTCTTCAATGTTTCCACCAGTAGTAACATTCGGTTGTTGATCACGTGACTCGTGTGATGCAAAAAAAGGTAATCTACTTTGATACAGCTAAAAAAAAATTAAAACACCTGATCCTAGGGCAAAAACTTATTGAAAGTTTTTTCCGAAATTGCCATGGTCCCATTAAGCACATTTATTTTCATAATTTCAATTTGCACAACTTTATGGTTAATGGAACCGCATCCACAGCTTTACTCCCGCCCTCTCGCCCTTTTGTACTGGCCAGTCCTTATCTCATTCCTAGTTTTCTTCTGCCAAATCACTGGTCTCTGGGGGATGCCCTTGGATAATTTTTTGGGGCCATTTGGCTTGGGGTTAGCGGTGGTGATGGAATGATTTGTTTGTCACAGCCAGTCCTAAAAGAAGTGTTCTGACCACACAAAAGCTCTAGGATCTCCAGGGCAGTGTGTGAATGTTCGTGTTCACCCCGGGTGAAGAATGTGCATTAAAAAAAAAACAGAAAAAAGAAAAAAAAAAGCATGGTTAAAGTCGAGAGTGTGAAGTTTTGAGATCCAGCGAGCGCTAGGCCAGAGAAAACTCCAGTGAAAGCATGCCCTTGCTGACAGATGAATTGCCCTAATTAGAAATCCATAACATCCTGCCACATGGCTGCCTTATCCCCAGCACACTTCCTGCTCTGGACCAGGCTGACGACAGCCAGCCGCGCTCCTTCCGTCACTCCAAGCAAGGAACAAATTTGCGAAACTGGCTGCGGGTGTCTCCTCCGGCACAAGCCTCGAGCATTATCTGTCAGTGGCGCTTTCTCTTGGACAATTAGAGAGCAAACGCTGGAGACCGTGCGTGCTTGCGTGCATTCACACACACGTGTGTGTCGTTCCAGCCCTTCGTGTCTGGAGCTTTTTGCTCAACTGGCTGGTTCTCCGTCTATATCACTTCCTCTCTGTTTTGCCATTTTCAGTCACACCTTTGCTTTTATTCCTTCGGCTTCCTCCCGTCCCACTTACCAGGAGTCCAGATGAGGGCATGAGTTGAAAGAAACAAGCACACGGCATACGACCAATAAAGTGATCGCAGGCCTAGCTAGTTCATCTGTAAGAGAGGGTTCATGCTCTGGTAAAAGGCACCAGTGCCAACTCGCTGGATATACAACAGGAGACAATCTGTTGTGCACATTAAGCAAGACATAATGGAGATCCATGACCCCTCATAAACATTATGCAGAGCTTAATGGCTCTGTTGGACGCTCTGCTCTATCTCTAGCCCATTATAAGATGAATGGCTGTGATGCAAGTCTAATGGGCCCACTGCTCCCTTCTCTTGCTGAGAGGTTCCAAGGCGAGTGTTTCTCATAAGAGGATGTTTTGTTAATGTGCTGCGTTCCACAGGTAAGTGTTGTGGCTAATAAAGTACAAACTTAAAGTGACTTAATAGGGTGTCCAGCTCCTGCAGTCTGTTAAAACAAACTTCGCTAGACGTTGGAAGAGACGTTACAGTGCTCTTTTGGTGAGTGTAAGAAATAAGTTCATCTGCTGACCCTGTTCTAGACGGATGTGTTTCCATGTGGCTGAGAGACTGCAGAAACTGCCCTAGGTTTGAATGTGCAAAGAAATGACATCAATATGCAAAGAAAAAAAAAAGAATCTTATCAATGCTGAAGTTCTTCGAAAACAATTCATCATCATTTAAAAACTCTTAAAAGTGACGGTGACAGGCATATGGTACCATACCATTCAAATAACAATGTAACCTTCAGTTGTTATAAACATGCTGCTTATATCAAACATAACCTAATTTCATCAGGCGTTTGCTACTTGCTGCTGCTGCTGCTAGTCTGCAGGAACAGTGTGCAGTACATTAATATCTCCCTCAGACGGCGTGGGCGTTTTCTTCTACATGCAACCATCACTGAGTCTATCAGTGGAGGAGATTGATCCACTTTTAAAGCTTTGCAAAAGTATTTACACCCTCTGAATATTTTTCTATTTTGCCACACGACAGCCACAAACGTCAATGGGTTTTAATGTACTTTTATATAACAGGCCAACACAAAGTACTGCATAATTGCAAGGAGAATATTAGATGGTTTACAAATGATCAAAGCATGGCATTTACTGATATTCAGTCCGACGGTTCGTCTTAAGATATCTCCAGCTCCAGACGAAGAGCTCTGAGGTTTCAAATCTACTCAGACGGCATCAATTAGATCTTGGTGACTCCAGAACTTTGGGCAATTCCACTTTGATTTGCTATAAATCTAAACCTCAACCTTGGTTTAGCTCTGGCTGCATTAGTCACTGATCAGACCTTCCTTTGCCTATTTCATAGGCGTTTGGTAGAATGCCTGTTTTTGTTGTGCAAGAAAGAGCTGTGAGAATTGTAAGCAGATAATGTTACAGAGATCCAGCAAATCCATTGTCCTTCAACTTAAACTAAATCAAATTTCACAACTTTGTGCAATATTGTATTCGGCAAGTTATATTGAAGATACATAGCAGTATATCACCAGCACAATTCAAAAAAGATTTATCAAAAGAGGCAACATTTATAATATGAAAGGATCAGAGACTAAAAGGGTCAGAGCTAAACAGTCGACCTGTAGAAACTAAAGAGAACAGGGAAACGTAGACTTCTAAGAAAATAATAAGATATAATATTCTATAAAGGTATCACCAGCAAGATAATGTAATTTTGAAAAAAGGTGTAGACTGTACGAGTTCCTCAAAACTACTCCTTTATATTCAAAACCTTTGTTTATATCAACATATTAAACGTTCATTTTAATCTGTAAATTAAATAGATAAATAAATATAAATAAACAAAATAAAAATGATTCTAGTGAGGGCGTGCCGTGGTGGCGTAGTGGTTAGCGTGACCCATATTTGGAGGCATTGAGTCCTCGACGCGGCCGTCACGGGTTCGACTCCCGGACCCGACGATATTTGCCGCATGTCTTCCCCCCTCTCCTTCCCCGTTTCCTGTCAGCCTACTATCATATAAGGGACACTAGAGCCCACAAAAGACCCCCTGGAGGGGTAAAAAAAAAAAAGATTCTAGTGGGAGATTTTCCAAGTATTTGACTCCACCCATTGCTCCGTTTTTCCGTCAGTCCTACAGAAGAACATCTGACAGCGCGTCATGCTTTTGCCACCAAGTTTAACCAAAACTCACAATTATGCCCTACTTTGAGTTGGTCTATGTCATAAATTGCATAAAACAATCATTGAAGTTTCTGCTGGTGATTTGACCACACGACAAATTCAACAGGTGAAGATACGTTTGCAGAGGAACTATACAAAGTTAGCACCGATAGGCCCTAACTTTTCTAAAGCTTGCTGCAGGATTAACCAAACAGCGTCCTGTGAACGCAGCTGTCATGTCAGTGGGGAAGGAAAATCATCAAAGGATGCCATAAATCACAGAGAAAACTGTATTGTTTTTGTCGCCATGCATTGTGCCCTTGGGGGAAAAGATCAGACGGAAACCGGGGGAGAAAAACTCAATGCCTAAAGAAATGTTTTCCTAATTCCTTCTAAGCTGGCACCCCTGATATCAGAGACACAGCAATAATTCGCAGTGGAATTTATCGAAGCCCTGCAATATAAAACCCATCCGAGAGGAACGTTTGCCCGTCTCGTGACATTGTGGTTGAGATGACGAGTTGAAATGCACATAATCGCGCATACTGACACATTAGCAGACAGGAGGATTTACTGAGATGCTCATACGGCCTTATGGTACGCAACTGGGTATTATCTATGCAGACTGGACTTTGGTTATTGTTTTTTATCCCTTTTGTCTTTCCAGTGACCCCACTTACAAACTGACAAACACACACAAGCATGTAGATGTAAACACACGAATGCTGCGTGGGCCCACACACACCAGCAGAAGTGTACTTTTGGCTTCATGTTTAAAGTATGCAGTTTTTTTTGTGTGTGTGTGCGAGCCTGTCAAGAAAAGTATTGGGGGCGGGGGGGTCAAAGGAGGTAGTGTAAGGAGTGGGACAAGAGAGAGCCAGAGACACACAGAGAGAGAGAGAGAGAGAAAAGGAGTCAGGCCACGGAACAACGCTGCTGCGAGCAGCTGTGGCACTCCCAGATTTCCCCCTGATTGCTTTCAGCTGGTACTTGAACCCTGGGCCTTTTGGGTTTTGGAGGCCAGCCCAGACCCCACAATCCCCCCAGCGCCCCATCCAGCTGCCTGACCCCTCCCTGACCCCGAGCTGAGGATAGGAAAATACAAGCCATGCCAAGCCAGAGAGACTCTTTTATTTTGCCTGCTGGCATGCTGCCGGTGACCAGGGCTTACATAATGGGAAACATAGCGGGACCCAGGAGAAACAGCACCCCCACCCAACCCCCCTGCTTTTTTTCCCTTATTAATCGATCCTCCTCTCTCAAACCCCCCTCACCCCACCCCAAAATAAAAAAAAAAATTCCCTCCTTTCTTTTCTTTATGTCTTTTCCCACTCTGCCCCCCTCTTGCCCCTGTTTGTTCCATCCTCTTCCTTCCCCTGTGCGCTCTTCCTCCCCTCCCGTCCGTGATATATCTCTTTGGGCCCACTCGACCGGGCACATTTATTACAAACAGCCTCGACACAATCCTGAAGCCGAGCCACCAGAAACACAACATTTGACACACGTGAAGTGCACACATATGTGGACGTGTTTAGCTCTCCGGAGCGTTCCACGGCTTTTGTTATCGTTTGCCCCGGAGGAACAGAATAAGCTGAAAATGAGATCAGCGACATGTTGGAGAAAGAGCCGTGGTCGAATGCCAACTTCACAGTTTAGGTGATTTTTTTTTCTTTCTTTCTTTCTTTCTTTAAAGTTTTGTTTTTATGACTTTCCTTGAAATATTGATTGAAAAACACAACACGTTCAGTCTGAAAATCATACGGTGTATTTAAAAAGCTGAAGTTAGTTTCGGTAAATATATTTCTAATGGGCCAGTTGACAGAAAATGCCCAGCAGATTTTGCTACCAACTCCGGTTATCCACACAGAATAAGATAGAAGTTAAAGCTAAAGTAAGTCAGATTTCACACTTGCTTTTTTTGCATCTTCTTTTCTTTGTGTCCAATAAGTCGTTCTACTTTATTACACAAAGCTAAATATTTCAACATAATTGATTTTCATATCTCAGTATGAGTAGATTGCATTTTTGGGGTTACACACTTAGTTAAATATAATTTTAATAGATCCAATAGAAATATATTTTGTGCTCCTCTCTGTCTTACTTGTATGTCATTTCCTTTTGAACTATAAATATAAAAGATCGGGGCATGTTAGTAACCTTCTGTACTGCCACGCAACCTTCTTCATCCATTTCAGCCTCTCGCTCGAAACAAATCCACCGGGAGCTAATTTGGAAGTGATCATAAACCAATTAGCCGCGTGGTGTTTTTATAGGATGATGTCAGCCAACCACAGCGCTCCAGTCAAGTGAGTTCTGGACCGACTCACCACATCTGAAACAGACACCAATAGGTAGCCTGAGTCTGGTTTATAAAAAGCTCCAAACAAGAGCCAGGAGAATATTAGTTCAAATTTAGTCGTCCAGCACGCTTGACGTAAAACCATTACAGCACGGATGTTAAAAACCACACAGTGACAAAATGCATGATTGAGACGGACACTTTCTTTTCTTTTCTTTTCCTGATATGAACTTTGATTACACTGGTCGATTCATTGACATCCAAACCTATTACCTTTCTGCCATCTAGCCCATCTACTCAGCTGAGTAGGATATTCTCAGCGGAAGCAGCATCTATTCTAATCAATTCAAGTTCTGAGTGCTTGATCTCATGAAAACATCATACACCAAACGTGAAACACAAGCAATTAGCATTTCATTTTGTCAAATGCCACCATATCATCAAGTAGGTTGATTGGTTTTATATTTACTACTAATCAGAGGCAGCTCTAAACGGGTGAGGTTTTTAGTTTTGAACTCAGTGTTTCAGTTGTTTTGTAGTTTTCTGGAAGTTCGCTCCAGATTTGCGGTGCTCCATTTACTCCCGTTTCATTGGGCTATTGTTTTCCCCCCCCATCTGTAACTCTGCTGAACTTCATTTTAATATGATAAAGTTTTATTTCATCCACAGACAGAATGGGTCTGTCTGCTTTTTCAGTCAAGTTATCATGTTATTACAACACTACATGTGTCATGTGGTGTTCGTCTCATTGGCGAACACCACCAATGAGTGTTGGTGGTGTTGGTGGTGGTGTTACTGCATGTAACAGGCACATGCTACATGCAGCAACATGTACCTGTTACTGCAGGTACATTAATATATTACATGCAACAGACCACCGTGTGCAAATTATTTGTGTTGCTTAGCATGTTGAGTTCATGAAAGCCTGATATTTGTTGTCTGAACGGCGGGTTTCACAAAGTATCTACACCAGGGTGCCAATTTTTGTCAAACTTGTAATTTTTGTAAAAAAAAAGAAATATTGTTCAAAGTAGGATATTCTCAGAATTTGTTGTTACATCACAGTTATTATTTTGAAAGTAATATCTCACTTACGAACAAAGCAAACATCAACCGCGTTAGTTGTTACACCTGCAAATTGTTGTCTGCACCACTTGTTAAAAGAGTAATGCTGATTTATTTATATCTATAGCCTATTAGTACGACTATATTTAAAAAGTGTTCCGGTGTTCAACTGGACTTTACATGGACATTTTTAGTCATGAAAACCAGCAGCAGCTGGTCCGTGGGGGTGGCGCCCTCCCAAATATGGAGAGTTGGAAACAAAAAAAAATCTAAAAATGATCTATGAACATTATTAAAAAGTTGCATTAGCCTGTTTTCATTAATTTAGCCACATAATAGTGTGTGGCTAAATGTACTCAGAATTATTGACAAAACGTTTCCACCAGCTGACTCAAATTCACCAGCGAATTTCCCCCAACAGTGTCTGGTTACTAGGGAAAAGTAATAAGCATTTGGCCAATCAGCATCACTGAATTTACTGCATCCCCTGCGTGGGCTGTGACAAATGTAAACGTAAATATGTCATTGACCCTTGTTGCCAGTCCTTCCACAACAGGCCAGATTTGTGGAGTTCATGACCGGTAATTGTTCTGACAGCAGATTATCCCACTTCAGCTGTGGGACTCTGCAGCTCCTCCAAAGTTACCGCCTGCTCATTGGCTGCTTCTCCAAACCCGGCCTGTCAGTTCAGGCGTTCATGTCTGTCTAGATATACGTTTTGCCGTAATGTTTTCACTGGAATTGATTTCGTAATTAAGTAACTCGGAAAGGAAACTGGCTGCGCTGCACTGGATAGTGTTGGGCGACCTCAGAGAAAAGAGGCTGTGTTGGTGTGTGACACACTCTCACTGTGGACAGCATTTTAGCAGTAAGACTCAAAATTAATCCAGGGATGAAATGTGATAAAAACGCTGAGTGCAATAAAGCACAATCATCCTTAAAGATGATTACATCTTCCTCAAATTCCCCCTTTTCGCTCCTTTTTTTTTCCTCCTTCGCCCCCTCGTCACCCACTTCACTACATCATCCCCCCGTTCCCTTTTCATCCCATTCTCGCCTCATGCGTCTCAGAGCACACAAGAAATCCTCATTCCTGGGAAGGTCTCAATGGGAGAGGAATAAGATTAAGTCATGGACGGGTGTTGAGGGGAAAACGCTGACCTCCTCTCCTCCCTTTTTTTGCTCCATCTTTCATTTTTCAGTCTCCGTTTTCTTGGCTCTCTTCTTCCACCCGAGCCGCTTTTACTCTCCCTCTCCTGTACATGTACGCCGCAGCCGTCCAGATTGTAATAATAGTAATAACGATAATAACGGCGATGGGGCTGGTGACGGTGATGTAAAGAAACATAATATTGGAATAACAAACACGCTCGCTAAACCAGTGGCCATCGTTTGACCCCGGAGTGTGCAACCTACGTGCTTGCCGGAGCGCGCGCGCGCTCGCAATCTTTTCTGGAGCTTCTCAAAGTTGCACGAGTCAGATGTGTGTGTCTCCATGTGTGAGAAAAAAGGCAAGATTGAGAGCTAAGGGAGAAAGAGGAGATACAGAAAGACAGTAAGAGAGGGAGAGTTTGCTGGCATGCTGTATATACGGTCACTTCCTCTCCAGTTTAAACAGAGCAGGCTGTGCTGGCAACCTCCGCTCTCTGCTCCAAATGGTTTGCATCATGTTTAAACCCCCCTGCCACCACCCCTCCCTTTTTCCTCCGTTCTTTTTCTTCGTCTTCCTTTCTCTATCAATCATCAAAATCACTAAGTTTATGTGTTTGGAAAAAAAATATATGTAAGCCCTTACTTTCTTAAAAAAACAAAAACAAAAGGACCAATAAAAAAACTGTAAAAAAAGAAAATAAAAATCAAGGCTTTTACCTTAAACATCCCTCTTTCTCCTTGTACTCTGTCCTTCCATCCTTCCAGCCCTCAGACTGCTCACAGCCTCCTGTCACCTGTGAGCTGGTCGTAGATCTCCCATATCTCCCCATGAACTGAAAAAAAGGCTCCAGACGAGCGTCACACAGAGGTCTCCGCAGGCAGATTTACACATTTTTACAATATACAGTCACCCCCCCAACACCCCTACGACCCCCGGCCCTGTTTCTTAATCATGTTAGTCCCATGTGGTAACTCACTAAACGCCTGGGTGGAACCCAAATGGACCAATTTTAAAATGATAAGGAATCACATGTGGGTGAGCTCACAAGCTGGGGGACTGTGTTGTTAAAAAGAAAAAGAAAAGGCCAGGGAGTGAGAAATTTAAAAAAACCATCTGAGGCAATCTGCAATTTTAAAACTGACCATTTTCATAAATAATTACAAGTAATTACCCCCCATCTGCATACCATCCTTTCTTTTGAATCGCCAATATAGAGATTATGCTGTAGGAGGATAATGAACAGGGATCACATTTTACACATTATGCAGTATGTAACTTTTCCATATTTGTTTTTTAAAACTGTCACCGTATCATGACAGTGCAACAACAGACAGATAATCTGTGAAAAAGTTGAGCTCCCCCACTTCTTTCAAGAGCTGTTATAGCCATGTGAAGAAATCCACTGCTCCTGGTTAAAAACAACCAATCAGAGCCAGGAAGAGGGTCTTAGCGGTGCCAATCAATGCTGCTCATCGTGCTGATGGTGGAGAAACAACATACCATTCCAGGAAACCCTTTATCCACCGCCATGCTAATTGGCCTTAGCATTCATAGCAGGCAGCAAATGGAGTGGAGGAGCGCGAGACTGATTGACAGCAATAAGACCGTCCTCCTGGCTCTGATTGGTTGTTTCTGACGGAGCGGTGTATTTGTATAGAGAAGCTTAATTTATTTTTCTTTTCACAGTTTATCTGTCTTTTATCATTATACTGTCATGACATAATGATCCTCTTAACAAATATGGAGAAAACATACTTTTTTAAAATAAAAGTTACAAACTGCAGCTTTAATCAATCAACTACTTAGGTGGCGTCACATTATTGCGCGTGGTAAAACGTTCTACCAGTCATCAAAACTCGCTGTCAAGCTGCGTCGTCTTCACTCACTTCAGGATTCTCAACCGACTTTCTTCTTATTTGGTTGATGACTGTATGACCGCGTGGGGTCATTTACTGAGCACTGATGTTTGATTCCAATTCCATAAGTCGACCCTTATACAAATCAAACAAGATGCGGCAACACAGCAAAAGTAACACACCGCATCTTGATATGCGGTTTATCAGTGTGAGCTCCACACCCTTGATCCCAGAACACACGCACTATTCCAGAGAATGAGCTTCTGCAGATGGTTTCCACGTTCCTCCCCGTCCTCCTCAGTGTGTACAGAGGCAGGAAAACTGGATGTCTTCACACAAAGCTGCTTGAGTTACATTTGTTTAGTTTGAATTGTAAGTGGTGACAAAATCTGTGTTCATTTTAGATGAGAATCATATTTTACTTGCGTGATTACGAATACTAAGAAGTTTAGCACAAGGGGTTTTGACAAAGCTATGCATCCATTTTCTACTTAATAATACCATACCTTAATACTTAATACCATAATCTTCTGTAGAGGATTGCTTATATTCTACACAGGATGATATGTACAACAAAAATACATGCAGGACTGACAGTGATACACACTTCTGCCTCAGGACAATTCAGATAACTCAGAGTACCCAGCGTAATGTGAGTTTTTTGCCCTTCACTGAATAAATGCACTTTAATCAAAGCTAGAATTTTTCTGTTCTTCTGAGATGTAAAGAAAAGCAATCATCTTGGACGCTGCTGTAAAAGTTTAGACATGTTGGTTGCTTTCGACCTTCTGTTGAAGAATTTGGGGCATCTAGTCAACAAAAAAGTGAGTAGGAAAAATCTTTAAAGCGACTCCCTGTATCTCTGAGAATATACGTTAAAATACTTCTGTTAGTTTATAAATCACTGAAAGACTTAAAACCAAAATACATCAAAGACCTGCTGTTAGCGTTAGGGCAAGGGTTGTATCAACCCTCCAGACCACTCAGGTCTTCTGGTTCAGCTCTGCATCCCCAGAACCAGAACCAAACAGGAAGAAGAAGCATTCAGTTTTTATGCTCCGCTAATCTGGAACAAACTTCCAGAAAACTGAAAAACAACCAAAACGCTTCCTTCCTTTAAATCAAAGCTAAAAACCCACCTGGTTAGAGCCTCCTCTGATTCATGATGACTGGAACATTGATTGTTATAGTTAATGCATATTTGCTTGATGATCTTGATGGTGGCATTTGACATAGAGAAATGTTTACTGCTGTTTCATAATTGGTTATTTTTAAACACGTAAAGCACTTTGGGCTGCTGTGTTGCTGACATGCACTATGCAAATGAACCTGACTTGATTTGACTTGAAAACTCACCTTTGCTAATTTAAAGTGTTAGCCTTAATCAATAAGGTCTAAATACAGGAAGCCCCAAAAAGGAAGGCTAATTTTCAGGCATCCTTCTGTGTTAGGGACCAAGAAGCAACAGCAAAAATCGCAACCAGGAACTGTCAAAATGTTACGTTGCTTTGCATGTCTGTGACTCTGTCGGTACGTAGCAGATGGACGTTACTAGAGTTTACCTCGTAAGCTGTTTGGTTCGCTTTGTTTTATTTAAAACAAGGTTGAAAACCTTCTTATTTGAAGCTGCATATTCTTAATTTTTTAAAATTCTATTCATTCACTATATTTAAAATTTTAGTGTCTCCTTTGTCTATTTTTAATCTGCTTGATTTTTTTTTTATTACTGTCTTCTTGTTGCATTTTGTTTTTGACTTTCTTGTACAAGCACTTTGAATTGTCTTGGGCTGAAAGGCGCTATATAAATAAAGCTGCCTTGCCTTGCCTATCCTCGTGACGGCAACCCTCGAAGGCCGTTCTTCGCTTGGTAACTCGTTTTGAAAAATAGGAGAACAACATGGAAAAAGGTTGTTCAAATAGAGCCGTGCAGATGTTATGACAGCAAGCAGAGAGGATTAATTCCCACAATCATAAACACGGCAGTACACTGTGTTCCTTTTGATGCATCCAGTTGAAGAAACACCAAAATCTTATCAGTGGAAGAAGGAAAAGAAAAGCCAGCCAGCCGGTGGCAGTCCCGTTTGATTAATCGCACAACCACCCGGCACCTCCAACACCTCGACCCACATGCCATGGGAATACGTGGCATGTGGCCACTTTTCAGGCAAGTGGCTATGATAGGTTGTTTAGAGAGGCCAAGCAGCTTTCAAAGCAGGTTACTGCTCTTCAAACGGAGCTTGTGTTGGCCGTGATGCAGAAACCTGATGAGATGTTTCCCAAGCTGCGTCTCATGTTCATAATTGTGCTTCAAGGTTTGCGTGCTGAAGGGTTGCTCTGGCCTGTCGCTTCTTAAGCAGTTTACTTCATCGATGCAAACAACTGGGCAGCTTTCGCACACCTTTAATGGTTGATGTAAAGAACCCTGACATTAACATTGTTAGGGATGCCAATTAAAAAACAAACAAACAATAAAATAAAATTAAAAAAACATTCAAAAAAAGAGATTTTGTGGTATGAAATGGTGTGTTTATTTTCTTCCTGTGTGGATTTCAATAATGACTAATTTTGCCTACCTTGATTTGTAACATATTCATACTGGCTGCTTCTCAGGCAAGTGAAACGTGGTTTTCACTTCCTTGTTGTCTGGGTGAAAAAAGGCAGGGGACAAAAAAGTGGAGTTTGTGTGTTTTAGTGGAGTTGGTGTTAGTAATAATAATGCCTTGCATTGAGAGTTGAAACCTAATGTTTGGACTATTGAAGCTTGTTTGCATTATGGTTGGAAGTAGGTACAACACAGACGATACTTATTTCAATTTTCCAAAGCAACAACGAGGTGCTTGACCCTCTTAAAAATCAAGACATAAATTATGATGTTGTCAATGAACGGACAGCTGCTGTTGCTATGAGAACGCATGTAAAAATATTTGCTGAGGTAAGCGTCTATCAAGTCTGGTGCTTCACTGAGATGAGCTAGTAATAAAAAAGGATGATCCTACCATTCAGTGCTTGTCTGGTTCAACTGAAACACATTGAACTTGTCTAAGAGTTACTTTGTGTCGAACTCCACACTTCCAGACTCATTTCAGAAGCAAACTACAGTCCCACAATTCATTCTTGCAAATTCAGGTTCATAATATCTTTGAGCTTCACATGATGTTATAACATTATTCACTCGGCTAAAACAAACCTGGAGTGTTGCTTTGATTCTTTCATCCATGTCTGAGAAATCCTTTAATCTCCCGTGGCAACCATTCAGCTGTGCAAAACACCTGGGTGGACCTAGCCCCGCCTTTGAGGACGAAGCTCCTCCTCTTAGCTCAGATTCCAAACTTCTGAACTTCCCCCTCCCAGACCACCGCTCCCGCAGGACTTCCCCACTCGGCTCCTTCAGACTAGCCAGCAGCCATTAGCTGGTGGAACTGAGCATCTGCTGAGCTCATTATAGGAGCTACTTCTCAGTGAAACCCTGCCATGTTGTGATGACTTTCTGAAGGTGGAGTTTTGGAGCAGGAATTTCTTAAAGAGACAGAGACCCAATTTCAAGGCATTAAGTTATTAAGGTTTTATGTCATATTTCATATTTATAGTATTTTTATAACAACTGAAGGTAACACAGTTCGTCAAGTGTGCTGTAAACTGGCACAATGTGCCTGGAAAACACACAATATTGCCAATTTATTAAGTACAAGAAGAAGCAATGATACGCTGATTAGGAAATACAGCGTGGATTATTGTGAAATGTAACGGTTGGTAATTTCAGATATTTATTTCCCCAAAAAACTTCCTTTTATTTGCATATAACAATAGCTTTTTTTATTAGCTATTACTCCATTAACCTGTTATTTTAGCTAACAACTGCAACCTCCAATTTTTATAGCTCCTAAAAAAAAAATAAAGAAAAAAAAAGCGCAACCTAATTTATTTGAGTCAATGCTTGTTTGCTGCGTGTAGGCGCGCGTGCGTGTGTGTTTGTTTATTAAAATCAACAAATGTTCTCCAGTAAAAAAGAAAAGGGGGAAAAAAAGCACAAACCACATCTGTTTTCATTCATATATCTGTCATATTTTCAAGCTTGAAATCCGACAATTGTCTTTGCTTTAATTAATTTCTCGCCGTGTTGTGTCTGATCTGGCGTTGTGTCTTTGGTCTCCTGAGATGTTCCTACTTGTTCTGGAGTTGGCACCGGCGCTCTCATTAGACTTGGCTGTCCCTGCACAGATCCTGGTCTGTCTTTAGTCATAAGGCAGATTTCTCTAAAGCCTGAAGAGACTCTGTAAATCAGCCAAGATATTTTTGAATATTGCACAAGCCAGCTGGCTGGCACACACAGTCATAAATGCGCTGCCACACATGTTCATTTGCAATGGGTTTGCTTCTGCGTAAGATGTACTTTGCTGCCTTAAGTTGAAAGAATTGCCTACATGGGTGGGCACACATTACTGCCAGCTGCCGTGGTGGGGCTGATAAAATGGGCCCTTAGTCCCACAAATGAAGGGAAAGCGAGGCACACACACACACACACACACCCACACACACACATGTGCCTTGGGCTTTCTGCTCTGTCTGAGCAGATCAAATTTCAACATCTCACATTTAGATAAGAATGTTTATCAAAGACTTCAGATTTTTCAGCATTTTCCGCTGCTTCACGTCAGAAAACTTCGAAGGGAATCGCTTAATTTATTCATTTGGAACTAATTCACGCCAATGAATTAGCAGGGGGATTTCCACTGGGACTCCTGGTGGTGGCAGAGGATGAACCAGCGCGGATTTCCATTTCAAACGGGCTTGCAGCGCCCTGCAGCCAGTTCACGGTTGATTGAACACGTTCCTCACGCAATATGATGGACATTGAGCAGAACAAGCCTTTTATTATCCCCATCCAAGAACTCGGCAAACGGAGGGCCAAGGAAACCACAAACCAATGCTGGAACCCAGGTGTGAGGGGCGGGGAGGAGGGGAGGTTAATGGGAGAAATGTATCATGTGCAAGTACAATCTTGAAGCTCGTTGCGTCGCTGGAAGAGTAAATCAGGAAGGTATACCGTTTTGTCAAAGAAAGTAATGCGACAAAAACACGCATGTGTTTGGGTTGGAAGGATGTTTTTGAAGACGTGGGAATAAAATCGTTTTCGGCTCTGTTTATTTTTTATTACTCCAGAACACTGCAGATATCATCTGAATGCGCTTAGGTCCAGTTTACATAAAATGATATGGAGCTCAGTGAAGTCAAAATTCATTTAACATCAACCCCATTCATTGACATAAATAAATAAATGACTAAATATAGCTATCTGTAATTTTGATCCAATAACATCTGGTTCTGCTCAGTTCAATTATAATGTGATCCTGTCAAATACAGACAATCTTAAATTACCCACACGTAGAATGGAAACAGAAAGTCATCAAATGGAAACCACTTAGTGTTCGTTTGCAAAGGTACAAAAAGTCAAAAGCAATTTCTGTCTGTTTTCATCCTAGAAACAAATACTAAGGAGAGAAAAACAAGAACACAAAGATGCCAATAATGATGAATGGCGAGTAACGGGAGAAACTGGAGAGGAAAAGTGCTGCGTCTCAGTTGTAGTCGGAACTGGCAAATTCCGACTTTCTAGTTGAAAAAAATCAACTGGAACATTCTCCGAAGTCAGATTTTTCCCTGGGGAACTGGGAGCGACGCCGAAAAGCCTCCAGTCACAACTTGTACGGCGGACTTCGCCGTTTCAACATGGCCGCTCCTCGCATCAGCAGTGGCAAAATCTGGAGGAAACAGGTTTATCCTGCAAGCCACAAGAGCAAGAGTTCATGTAAAATCAGTGTTACATGTCACACCTGCAACTCCAAACTGAACAAATTAAAGCTGCTGTTCGCTTATGAAAAGTTAAGCTTACAGTGATGTCTGAAAGAGGTCCTGCAACCCATTTTTACGGGCGTCGCCATGTTGGAATTCTGACTTACTTACTAGAACGCGGTTACCTCGGGTCTGATCTCAAAGTCCTCGTTCCGACTTCCCGGGTAACTGGTACACAGCATTAAGTTCTCCACCAGTATACAGTTGCATAACCCCAGAGACGGCTCATTATAACCCAGGCTGGTCTAACAGCTGACTTTGTCAAAAAATTACATTTAAAGCATTGTCTTAAAAAGTACAGAGGCTGTTTGGACAAGAGAGAACTAAAATATCTGCCTCACATTCTAGCAAAGTTGAGTGTTTATTTGGGTACAATATGAAAAAATCTAATCTTTAACGTAGAGTTTGAGTGTTGAAAGCTCTACTGGTCAGAAGATCATTTTTAATTGCTAGACAGGCTCTAAGAGAGTCTTTTTTTCTGCTAAATTATTTTTTATGGCTTTATTTTTGTTAAAAAGAACCAAGACAGTAAATAAACCTACAATATTTGAGCAAATAGCTACAACAAGAACATGTAATTGTGAGAGAGAAGCACTGGCTGAAAAACCACTGTTTGGTTTTTACTGTTTGGCGTTTCAAACCCACAGTTTTCAGAGCACTGTGTGTGTGTGTGTGTGTGTGTGTGTGTGTGTGTGTGTACACTTTCCATCCACCATTTAGAAAATCACAACCGTGGATGTTTACACGAATGCTGCTAATGTAAAACATTGCTTACCAACTGCACAACTGCAACTGGAGAACCTTTTTCCTCAGTCCAACATTTATTTAGAGCACAGATACTGAAAATACCTGAGAAGTGAGAGGGATTTATTTATTTATTTGATTTTATTTTCTATCGTTGCTCCGTCATTTTAAGATTAAAGGTGAAATTAGGAGATGGGAGCCGAAATGCTGAAAACCTAATAAACCCAGAGTACATAAATGCTCAAATTAAGGACAGATTTGTGACAGCCACAACTCACGTAAATGACCTTGAAACTTTATAGTTCAAATGAGATTTAATAAATAAGTTATTTCCCTCTGAACTTTCTGTAAACACACACTGTTATTTCATTTTAAGTGATTTTAATCAAACATAGCAGTTTAAGCATTCTGCCTTCGACTCCTTACCTCTGTTTTATTCTCAATATTTCTTACCTATTCACAGAATTCTCTTTTCTCGATTATTTTTTTTCAACATCTAGTCATTTAACTTTGACATTGTTTGTGATATTGCAACATTATTCTGTTGAAAAATCCACCAAAACCATCTAACATATTGTCTCCTTTGTGTGACTCTCATATGTCTTCAGGTCAGTTTTAGAAAGTCTTCTAATTCTGTCAGCCAGTCATATTTTGTGTCTGCTGAGCTTTTAAACATCTCTTACGACCTCTGACCTTTTCTTTCCCAAATTTTATAGGTCTCGGTGACATTTGTGGCTAACATGCTCGTGACGTCAGATATTTTTAACTGGCTGACTTTTACCCACAGTGGCAAAAGGGTGGAACATGGCGACTGTTTTTTTTTTTTTGTTCTTTTTTTTCTTTTTAAAGAAGGAAATTTTACTTAAATATGGAACTACAGTGGCGACTGGTTAAAAAACAAATCACACACAGCGCTTGGGGGAACCTCTGCAGCATAGTCGAAGCAGGAGCCGTGCCTGAGTGCCTGTTTGCTCCATCGCTTGCGGTGTGAGTGCGGTGGGAACAGTCGTAAGACAATTATACCCTCGCCACAGTTAAGTCAATTGACATTGTGCTAATTGGCTAAGTTAAATAACAGTTTGCGCTGTCTTTGCTCCTGACTCCGAACTGGTCATTAAATGTGACGCGTAAGAGAAACCACATGCTTGAACCCATTACTTGGCTGAACAGAAATAATGGAACCGTTATATTTTTTTTTTATTTACTTTTTAAAAGGCAGAAAATCTTGCCGCAGTGACCGGGTTAAGGGTTTGGTAACTGAGAAACATGCACACAAACATGCGTGTTTCCTCCGAGGTGGTTCACTGGTGATTCAGAATCAGATCGACGAGCCGTCATTAGCATTGCAGTGTTTTGTATTAAAAGTTAGTCGAGTTCCAAACTCGAAAGTCCGCGTGTCACTCCCCCCGCTACCCGGAGGTAATAGAGAGCAGCTGACCTGGAACATCACTGAAGTTCAGGCTGTCGTTCTTCAGTCTGACTAATAAGCCGCTGTCTTTAGAGCGAGCTGAGCCTCTGTGGCCCACAGAGTCAGATGAAAGGAATCTCATCTCGCTTTAACAGCAGGTTTTATGAACTTTGGTGGAAAATCAAATGGGACCTCTGTGTAGTTACTCTGACGCGATGCACCCACTCATCTCTGTCAGGTGCAATATCCTGCACTTTGGTCAGATATCAGGTTGGGTGGGAGATGAAGATAAAGTCCGTGACACGTGGGTTCCTTTCAGCGTTGTCTCCGTTGCTCAAGTCTGCATCACGTTAGAGGAAGTTGACGGGGTTTTTATCTCCCGCGTGGGCAGTCGCAGTTGCAAACATGTACAGCCATGTTCAATAAATTAGAAGCACACACACCCACACGTATATGTAAACATCCATCCATCCATCCATTTTCTGTTCACCCTTGTCCCTAATGGGGTCGGGAGGGTTGCTGGTGCCCATCTCCAGCTACGTTCCGGGCGAGAGGCGGGGTACACCCTGGACAGGTCGCCAGTCTGTCGCAGGGCAACACAGAGACATACAGGACAAACAACCATGCACACACACACTCACACCTAGGGAGAATTTAGAGAAACCAATTGACCTGACAGTCATGTTTTTGGACTGTGGGAGGAAGCCGGAGTACCCGGAGAGAACCCACGCATGCACAGGGAGAACATGCAAACTCCATGCAGAAAGACCCCGGCCGGGAATCGAACCCAGGACCTTCTTGCTGCAAGGCAACAGTGCTACCAACTGCGCCACTGTGCAGCCTATATGTAAACATATTATATATAAATATATATTACAGACAGACTGGTGTTTATTTATTTCTGTTAATTGTAATGATTTTCCCCTGAAAGTTTATTGAAACATGACATTGAATATTAGAATATTAGATCAGATTTTCAATACCGAAATGTAGGCTTCATGACAAAATATATGTTTACCTTGTTATTTTCAAAAGGCACCTTTTATTCTGACAAGTCGCACCCGAAACCATATTCAAAATCTTGGAATGTGACTCTATTCCTATTAGAATGGCCCAGTCAAAGTCTAGACCTAAATCCAATTGGGCATATGAGACATATGAGACTTGCTCAATATTCATATGTCACACTTTGAGCTAATTTGGCAAATAATAAATTCTCTTAAAGCTGCAGTATGTAACTTTTATTTCAGAAATATGTTTTTTACATATTTATTAAAACATTGCAAGGGAAATAATCTGAGACGAAAGAGAGCTCCTCTTCCATCCCCCAGTGCTCCCAGTAATAGCTACAGAAACATCCAGTCAGAGCCAGGAGGAGGATTTTTGCGCTGTCAATCACACTATTGTATGTGCCGCTCAGCTTTTCTCTCTGCTACACTACAGCAAGTTCACCACAACATAGCCTGACATGAATGTTAACGCTAATTAGCATAGCTACTGATGATAGGGGATAGAGGGTTTTTCCTGGAATGTTAGGTTGTTTCTCCACCATTAGCACTTTAGTACACAAGTATAATTGACAGCATTAAAACCCTCCTCCTGGCTCTGATTGGTTGTTTTTGAATGAGAGCAGTCAAAATCAACCAATCGCCTCCCCCCCCCCCCGCCCTCCCCACACACACACACACAGATTATCTCTCATACTCTACAGTCACAATATGGCAACAGATTTAACAAATATTGAAAAAAAAAAGTTTTGTAAAAGTTGCAGCTTTAATTTGCATTTCTGCAATACCCCAAAAGACCCGCAGCTGTAACTGCAGCGAAACGACTTTGACGGAGTATTGACTTAGCAGGGAGAGTGCCTCATCCATCTTTATGTATTCAGGGCAGTGTGTGAGTCTGCAAGACATCAGAAATAATCAAGCCTGCGGTTATTAAGAGATTGACCAAAGTAGTGAATTAACCAACAGAAATGTCAATCATATGGCCAGGCTCTTTGGGAAACCTTTTAAAAAAATTTTAAAGTGCGTGTCCTGCCTGGCTGGAGCTGAAGCTGGGTCACAGACACACTCCCCCCACCTCCAGCCCTCGTTTGGCCCCTCTTGCTGCTACAGGTGCTTCACATTATGCCTCGTAAAACGCAGTAAGAAGGGAAAAATTACTGCCACGGTTTGTTAGTGTGGGAAGTGGAGAAACGCAGGGGGGGTGTCCTGCGCAGACACAATACCGGCATACGTGACTGCGTTGCGTTTGCTGATTGCTCTTAGCGTTCACCCCCCCGCGCCAGGAAGAACCGCATTGTTTTCGTCTTGAACCCGAGTGTCATTTATCTGAGGGGTGATTAAGCGGGGTGTTGTGTGCTCGCCGTGCGCCAGCTGGCACGCTCGGCCGTGGCTCACGCCGTGTATGCCATGCGTACCCGGAGGAAGGCAGCGGGGGTCGTGGGGTCGCGGTGTCGCTGTGAGTGCACCGCGGAGAGAGGAAACAGGCCTAATCTCAGAAAGGCTGGCAGCTTCCTGCTCTCTGGAGAGGATACACAGAGGACACTGTCTTAACTCTGAATGCCTAACAAGTGAATCCACCATGTAATTTAATCAGGATTATTACTCTCACAAATGCTCTGTAAATATAATAGTGTAAGTGAGAGACACTTGAGCTTAGAATGGGCCTTTTTTTAACCCATTGAGTCTTACTTTGCATACAGAAATGTTTTTCCATCCAAATTATAATAAACGCCTCTTTAACTCAAGTTAGTTAGTTATGGGATGTCATGTCTTTAGCAAATGACCGTGTGTCATTAACAGTGGATGCTCTCCAGACCAAAATAACCAACGAACCAGCTTCTCACGTGACAAATGACTTCATGAACCAGCAGATAAAACACCAGTAAGTAGGTAATAGCCTGTATAAAACATTACCACTGCATAATTTATCGGTCCTTATTGATAGAGCACTAATCACACATAGAGAAAGTGACAAAAAAAAAACACACTACATCACATGAATTAAAAAAAGGACAAAAAATGACCAAGGATAAATGGACTGAAGAAGGATAAAAACTAACGATAAATAAACTATGACAAAAATAATTCATAAAATAGCCAAGTGAATAAAAACAGTATTCAGACACAACTTCTGATTAAAATTTCAGAATAAACCATAACATAAAGTCTAAAGTTTGCATCTAAAGTCAGCATGACTTAATTACTTTTATTTAAACGGAAAAGCGGTATATTTTCTTAAAGCAGCAAAAAATATTCTTCCTTATTTATTATGATAGCCGTAAGATATTTGTTACCTGTTTTGAGACTTAAAAAATTCAGTAGAATATATCGCACTTTCCGGACTATTGAGCCCACCTCACAAAAGGACACATCCAATACTTTGAATTTAAAGCAGGAACTTTACATGTATAGAACACACTTGTCTATAACCCACAGGTGTGAATATATTTACACTGGAAGATTTTTTTTTTACTTTTATCTTTCAATGAAATGCAAATCGGTAGCATAAATACGCGCCGTGCTACACCTTTAAACAACATGGAAAAGCCCAGACACTCATGGAGTGACTTATCGAGTTAATAGGTTAAGAAATTAGTTTGTTAAACACCACTTATGTAATTTTAACGTGTCTTTCTTTGTGCGCTGCTGAGATCATGCAGGATGTTTAGCTCAAGGCAAAAGTGGGTCATGGTGAGGTCGGAGGGCTGGAGGTCAGGGTGGAAGGTAGCGTACAGCGAGATGGCCTCGAGAGCAAGATCAAAAGGTAAAAGCAGGCATTACGCTTTTACTGGACATTTTTTGACTGAACAAAAACAGTTTTTGCCGAGCTAAACAGACAGACAGATTGCAGCATTCATAGAGCAGTAAAATGATGAGCAATAGCAGTCTGGCTTGGCCATGAATGACTATAAATAACTGCTTATGGGTTACTATTAAAAGCTCTAGAAATTTAGATCAAAATGACAAACTCTGCACCACTTGATTATCAGGAAAACAGTTCAGTCTCAGTTGTTGTTTATAAAAAATACCTGCCTGATAAAGCTTAGGGTTAAAAACGATAGATGAATGCAAAGGTCCAACTCTGGACTGCTACACTGAAAAGTTTTTTCTTTGAACCAACTTTAAAAAATGACTGTAATTTTATTATTCTTTTTAAATTTCAAGGTATAATTCTGACTTAAATCAGAATATAATTCTAAATTATGTTTAAAATATAATATTCTAAATATATATTATATATATATATATATATATATATATATATATATATATATATATGGTATATAAAACCAGATATAATGGTTTTATATCTGCTGTAATTCTAAATCAGATTCAAAACCATAGCTTGATTTAAATATAAAATTAGTTGTAACAAATTAGAGTACGTTTTTTTCTTTTAGTTGCTCCAAAGAAGCTTTTTTTACAGTGTATGCATGTGTGGAATAAATGTTACATTTATACTTTACAATATACTCCAAGATAAGCTGCATTTTAATTTTAGTAATGTAGAAGTAATCCCACTTGAAAGGAAACAGATTTTTTTATGTCTGATTTCAACAAGGGAATAAATAAAGCACAATGAATGAACTGTAACGGTGGGGAGCGTAAAACAGAACTATGACTTATAAAACCCCCAAAATACATCCAAAAAAAGGGGAAGATGACCCATAATCATGAAACGTTTTTCAGGGTTTCCCCCTTTTTTCATTAGGAGGAGCTTGTTAAAACAAAACAAAGATCCTCTAAGTCTTCAGAACTTCTTCACATTAAGGTGGATATTATTTTAGAATAACAGACTTTAACACTGCTGATGACTGAACCTGGGACTTTTCTATTTATCATTTTGTTGGTTTTCATTGTACGTGGAAGTTTAGTGTTGCTTCAGTAGTGGAAAAACTGCGTGTAAAATGATGCTTTGCTGCTTTTTTGCCTACAACTGTAAAATATCCCATTCACTTTGATGGAAAATACATATTTATACGTGCATATATGGCGTGTATATATGCTGCCCTGACCGATGCAGAAGCTCTTGGTGAAAAACAAATCTCATCCTGATGTCACGGCTCACCATATCTCCTGCTATCAGCCAGCCCACAGATGATACTGACATTTGGGCACGCTTGGTATCGCTTTTTGTTTTTTGAAGCGGAAGCATGAGAAGTGCTGATCTCCTCCATCAGCATGGCCGTGTCATGTGATGAGTGGTATGTTATCTGGCTAACCGTAAGAACCGTTTATCAGATCGCAACGGCCACATCATAACAAAGATTACTGCTAACGCGAGGTTCAGTTTTGTAATTTGTCTTATTTTAACGACAAGATGAAAAATGAAGTTTTATTCTTTTTGTTTTTCCTGGATGAGATTTGCTAAAGGACATATGATTTACAGAAAGAAAAAAAAATCCCCTCAGTTTGCATTTCCTCTGAACTTAACACACAAAAATAAGAAACAAAAAACGGAGGTGAGCTAGTGGGTTTTATTTTGGAGAAATGTGCTTTCCTCAAGCTCATCCATGGCACAGAGCTTCTAACGTCTAACAACACAACACTGCTTGTCTTTTTATTGGCCCCTACAGCTGGTTTTGAGTTTTAGTGGCTCGACGTGGAGTTCAGACTCTGTGCAGATGTTTACTGAGCCGACATAAAAGCTCGCTGAACGAGAAGATGGGTACCGAATTACAATCACACGATCCGGGCGGATTACTCTTGCTCTCATTTCGTATAAAACAGAACTCATTTAAGCTCGTCTATAAGCGCCTCGTGTCCAACGTTCGGGCTCACCTTCCCTTCTGGCTTCGTCAAAACACTCTGCAGTGACAGAACAGTGTTTCCCTGAGGGCAGAAGAAGAAACGAGCTGCAGCGTAAAAATAATATCAATTTTTGAAAAAAAACCTCCGAAGCAAACAAATGGGAAGAAATATTTACTTTTTTATAAATGAGTAGCAAGTTTCTGTGACTGGCGGCTGGGTAAGTGCTGTCAGTTATAGAGAGAGAGGTGCAATAGAGTCACGGCATCATTTCTTTTTGGCTCATGTAACTACAGTATTACAACACAAAGAGGGTCTGGTGTTTTATTCATGACGGTTGTGTTGGCTTTAAAATGTGCTTCTGTAAATGCAGGAAGTTCCTCAGGGAACGCTTGCAGCAGAGACATGCAGGTGCCCCTTCAGAGGATGCATAAGAGGTACTTACCCAACCAGCCGCACAAGTGCATCTCAATACATTAGAATATCATTGAATAGCAAACCTTACACACACACAGGTGTTCAGGTGATTTTCAGATACAGACTACATTGGGCTGCAGTTGCCTCTAAATAAATTTTGTGTTAACCTGCACGGCTTATTTTTCAGTAATGTTATAATTGCATTGTGTATGCATGTGTTGGTTTTTGCTGTGGTTTCTCATGTCTTTCTCTCTTTCTGCAGGTGTAGGAGCAGACGTCCTGGGTGTTCACTTATATTCTCTCTAAGCCTCTTTCTCTCCTCTACTCCTACCTCCTTCTTTTCCTTTCAGCCTGTTTCCCCCACCACTCTCACTTTCTTTTCTGTCTCCGTGTCCATTATGTCTCAAATAAAATCTCTAAATGCCTGTGACATTTGGTGTATGCTACCTCAAGTTGTTATAAAAATGCTATATATATCAAAAATAGCTAAAAAAAATTAACTGTAATTTGATGCCTTGAAATTGAGGAACAATGCTCCTCCGTGTTGCTGTTTACAACCGTTCTTAGGAGCGTTGGAGTTTGTATTAGTTTGTGATTCATAACCTGTATCTTTCAACTAATTAACAAACAAATCTGAAAGAGGGAAAGAACAAAAAATTAAAAAGGTGTATTAGCCAATAACTCTCACTAGGCCATTCCCAAAACCTAATGAAATAAATATTTTTTTGTTCAATTGGATACTCACTGTTATTTTAATAAAAATATAATCAGTTTATATTTAGTTTTCTAGCAAATATCCAAAGACATAGAGTCAAAGTTGAATAGTATTCAGATCTATCCATGATGTCAGTCACAATAGGGGGGAAAAATCGTTCAATCTGAAGGGAGAGCATTATCACAGACCACAGCATGATCCTTCCACCACCGTATTTCATAATGGGTTTGGAGATCTTTTCAGGATGTGGCATTGTTTTTTGTCCCAAACTGTCCCTGTGGTATTTTGGCCAAAAAGTTCAAATTTAATTCAATTTAGACCATAACCCTATCTTTTATGAGGGTTGAGGAGATTTTAGCCAGGTTCTGCGTGATTTATTTCTTTGAGAAAAAGCCTTTGTTTTCCATTCCTACTCCTGAGGCCAGATGTTTGGAAAATACAGAAGATTGTTGTCACATGCAGAACACATCCAGTTTTAGAGATTTCACTTTTGTTCCATATTTTTTTCCAAATATTATTAAATGTCTTAACTGTGTCATGACTTGATGTATGCAGTTGAAACCTGAAGTTTGTATACACCAAATAAAATATTCTGGCGCAAGAGACTATCTTACCAGGACAGCTGCACTTTATTTATGATTAATCAGGTCACTGTGAACATCAAGTGCTATGAAAGTAATGTGCCATTTTACGTCTTTATTTTCCTTTTTAAGAATCTGTAAATTCTTAAAGAAACTGGTTAAATGTAAATTTTAAGAGCAATATTACCCAATATTTCTTTGTATTTATAATTTCTTGTGCACTTTATTTTCTCTGCTCTTTCACCTTTTTCAGTACCAGAGCAATGTCTTCATAAAACAGACAACTTTGAATTTTAATTTGCTCCCTAGTAGAGTCGTTCAATTAGCATTTTTTGTATACCAATAGACCTTTTTGCTAAAGTAACATACATTAATTTTCTTCAATTAAGGATGTAAACAAACTGGTTTTTTTTGTTTGTTTAATTGAAATTACAATACAGAACAAAGTAATTAAAGCCACATATAAGTAGGTAAATACTTAAGCAAAAAGTTCTTAATGATACAGAACCAACACATCAGGTTTGCTGATTGTTTTTATAAGAAGATTATCTGCATCTGGGCTCAACAGGATACAAACTATCCTTTCGTAATTCAATCCAAAGGTGGGTTTGTAGCGCAAGGTAACAATGTTTATATTTGCCAGTCACAAAGATGTTAGTTCCTCATACTTTTTTCAGCTAATCAATAAAATTAAAAATAACAGATATCACAGTTTTAGGTCATATTTATGTTGGAAGTAAACTTATCTGTTTGTGGACTATCATAGTTACATGATGTGCCGTGTGTTTCTACTGCCTGTATTGATATCTGAAAGCTGAAAACTCATCGGTAGGGGTGTGTTGACACAACCAGCTCAAGAGACACAACAATATATAATATTGTGATCATGAGAACAAGATGACAGGATGGCTTTCATATTTTACAAGGAAAGTCTTCCCAAATCTCTATGATTTAAAGAACTTGCAGACACTGTAGTGTAGAATAACTCGGTCCATGTTTGGCTGCTGCATGTATTGCCATTTTTATTGTTATTTATCTTGTTTTTGTTTTTAACTGAAGTGGTTCCAAGTCCACAAAAAGCTATGCAAATGCTCTGCTTTTGCGTTTTCACAAATATGATACAGATGATCTGGATTATCCAACCCTGAACAGATGTACTAATCATGTAATAGATATGATCAAAAGCAGAAATGACTCATAAAAAAAGACATCTAAAATTGATCTAATGGTGCTTGCCTGGTTGGCGTCTAATGGTTAGTCAGCTAGGTTCTGCATTTAGAGTTTAAAAGTATTGATCACTTCTTGAATATCTTTCTGACTGAGTGGTTATCTGGCAACACTTGGAGCAACTTGCCTTACCTCTTCAACATAAAAGTCTTCGAGGGGACGTATTATTCAAAATTCACGTTTTGTCTGATTTTATACTTCCATTTGGGACTCTCCTGCCTCTAAAAAAACAACTACCCAGAGAGGTTTTGGCAATAGGTTAATGTTGAATGGTGTCTGGAAAACGAGCAGTTTCAAAAACCTCCAGAATGTAACGTCACCAATCAGCAGGCGCTGCTCCTCACCTAAGAACCCCAGCACAGGTCAGCCCATCACCTCGCAACACCAATGAAGCTCTAGAACATTTGTTCAGCTGAATTTGACACTGTATGTGCTGTACAATGGCTGCTCGATAAAACAAATGTTTTGATGTTGACTTACCATCCAGAAACCACTTCCTACATTCTTGTTGGTTGGGCAGGAGGCTCTACTTCTGCTTTTCAAAGATATACGCTTGTATAATCGCGCAATTGTTTGCAGACATGTTAATGTGCGAGTGTAAATGTTGAGTTTGATGAGGCAAAAGATGACGGTTTTGTGAAAGTGACTGACATGTTTGCATCATTTTGATACCTCTCCAGCTTATCCCTCATTCTATGTTGGAGCCAGAGGAGCCTTTCAGTTTGGTTGGGCAGCAGGGGACTGAGGTACTTCCTGTAGGGCCAATGGACAGAAGGAACCACTGCTGGTCCTCGGCCTTCAGGGTGGAAAGTATGTGTCGCAGGCTGTGCTTCCACCTCCCAGCTCCCAGCCTGGGAACGGAAGCCGGGAGCCGCCAGGGAAAACAAGCAGACAATCAGGTAGGGCCGAAGCTGGGGAGGGGAGAGAAAGAGAGGATAGGATGGGAGGCGGAGCCGCTTGATGCATCAGGTCGCTGAAGACATGGGCGAAGCTCTTGGAAAAGCCTGCACATGCAGTTGGGGTTTTGGGATGGAGGTTCTGTTTATTTGTTAGCATGAGCATTTCCTCATCCTTCAAAGAAAGTGAAAGGATGTGAGTGTTTTCAGAGGGACCGGCGGACGAAGCATTATGTGTATTCGGTTCCATGTCACACCCACACAAGACGCATCACTGAAACTCAATCCCATATTAAAGTCGAGAGAGTGTTTTTGCAGCGTGTGTGTGAGTTGGTGTGTTTGTGTGATAACTCAAGTAAAGTCCGTGCGTTGTGTATTTGGATAAGGACAGTGGCCAGCAGGGGACAGGGTGGGTTCAGGGCAGCGCAGAGGAAGATTATGGTTTTGGGTTTCTGCAGGGGGGGTCCTGTGTCGGCCTGCACGTAATGGGGTGTGTGTGCTTATGTGTGGGTGGGGGTCGTGGACTATCTCCCTCTGTCTCTCCGAAGAGCAGTAACACGCACTCACACACACATGTTTTGTATTTCTACCCATATTAAGACTTTGTATACACCTCCATTCATTTTACTAACTGCATTTATGCCTAAACCAGACATTTCCCCTAACCCTAACCCATACTAGTATATTCCTAATCTTAACCAAATTTACATCTTACCTCTAAGCCTAACTCCTAACACAAGTAAAGGAGGTCCACCATGTTAGAACAGGGCTTTGGTCCCCTTCACCCATCTGTCTTCAAAAGCTTGGTAAATGTGCCAGAGATGGTCCTAAATAGGACAGCTAAACAAGAACACATACACTCACAATCTGTCTTTCTATCTTCACAAGGACTTGCATTGGTTTCAATTAATTTTATTTTATTCATTTCTACAGCCTAAGCCTGACCTTTACCCTAAACTTAACCTAAGCTTAAGTCACACCTTAGTCCTAAACCTAAGGACTAAAAAAGCACTACGTCCCCATAACATATGTTAAAAAACTGGTCCTTACAATTTATCACACACAAAAGACCACACACGCGCACAAAGTCAGTCTTCTATCACTTTAGAAGGCAAAACTGAGCCAATTTGCTTCTGGAAACTTGTTCCAACCACAACCATCACTTAACTTATCCAAACAACATTTTAACTTTAGCTTTCATCCCAAAAACATAAAACAAAAAAATAATAATGATTTACATGTAAGGATTTATGTGTACACACACACACACACACACACACAGAGAGAGAGACACAACAAGTGCATGAAAGTGCATTGCAGTATTTTACTGTCAATGAGCTGGATAATGATTTAATAGTAAAAGTCATAGACAGCCAAATCAAAAGTAAAAAAAAAATTCCATCTATTCATTCTTTGTTTTTCTGAAACAAGAGCAAATTTTTTGAAGAAACATCTTCAATCACAAATAATGGTGCTTCACATTTTACAAGTCTATTGTGTTCAAATCCATTCACTTTCACTCCCTCGTCTTCTGTACCCTTTTTTTAATTAAAGCGGCTGTAGCTTGCTAACTTCACGCAGGAAGTACCTTGTCATCTCCATCTGATTAGCATCATTTCCTTTTAAACATTATTTAAATCAACTGAGAACCAAGAAGCTGTCATCATAAACAAATTAGGTTAAAATGCTATGCAAATAAATTTTTATACCGTCTGATAAATTTTAGTGATAAACTTTATTTACTGAAACAATTTATTTTTATTGAAGCTTTTTCATTTATTTATATTGTTGAAGCATAAACGTAACATTCTTCTGTCAATTGCATAGATCTAATTGATTTCCCCTCTCTATAGTCATTTTCACAATTTTAAAATACACAATTCAGTTATATTAGCTGGAAAAATGCTGCAGCATGCAGCATTTTATTGATAAGCGAGGAAAGTGTGAAATAATAGACCATACAGCACTAATGAAATGTGGGCTGGTACTTTACTGCATTTTAAAGTTATGGTGTCTCATGCTTACACATGGCAGCAATAATAAGGCATCTCTAGTTTTCATTAACAAAAAATAGTAATTTAATGTAGGGTTGGAAGATGTGTTTTATTTTACCAACAACACTGAATTTTGATTGACTGAACAAATATATCTGAGCCAGAAATTATTTTAATGGCACAACTGCAATTATCTTGGCAACTTACAAATTTTTTTGGCTACATTCAGGAGGATTTTGTGATCTGGATTGACAATCAACAAATCCTTGAAATGTCTCCCAGTCCATCACCGAACTGAAGGGGTACATGGAAGACACATTACTGGTTAGATTCAGAATCAGTTGATTGAACATACATGGTTTTGGGATGTAAAGAGGAAAGCCACATTAGAACAGGAAAACAATGAAACCACAAATCACAGCAGAGATTTCCTCTCTAAGGTTAAAATAAATAAGCTCTAAACCACCTTAGCATGTGCCTTCACTCCATTGTTTCAGAATCACTGTTTCGTTGAACTACTCTTGTTGATGAAATTTTGATTGTTTTTAATGTCTTCACATTGTATTTTCTGGTGGTAATTTCTGGGCAGCAAACTGTCAAAACACATTCGTTTTTACCACTATATTTTAAGTATTTCCATTTTTGTGATCATAAAATATTTTCAAAAGATTCTTTTGTTTTTGCAGCAATGCGGTTTTCTGCCTTGCAAGAGTTTTTTTCCTATTTGCGTTTTGCATGTCCCGACTAGAGTAGCTTTTCACAAACTTGGCTTCGCCCAGAAACACTCTTCAGAATTTTGTTTTAGAACGTGTCTAGCATGCGGACGTCTACGGGTCAAACACCAGCCCAGAGGAAACGGCAGTGTGTGTGTGTGTGTGTGTGTGTGTGTGTGTGTGTGTGTGTGTGTGTGTGTGTGCGCGGCTCTCCGCCACCCAGCAGTAATGAGTTTTAAGAACTGTCAACTCCAATAAATCTCCCTTCTGACTGCGGACATCGGGTCGGAAACACAACATGGAAATTACGCTAAATATCCATTTTAAGTTACAGCAAACACTTCAAATGCGACAGATGCTTTCCTCCTTCTGACTCAGTCACTAGCATTTCATTAGTCTGAGGTGGCCCAGAAGAACAGATTTTATGGCCATTTTGAGCCATAAATCTGTCACTTACTTCCTTCTTGTAGAGGTGCTGCTTTTTTAGACAGCAGTGAATCCAGCTCAAAAATACAATACTTAAGTACAATTTTTTTTTTATGAATAGCCCATGAGACAAAAAACATTTGTAAGAGAAGGAAGATTTACTCATCCACCTGGTTCGCTTGTTCTCCACCTGTTGTGACTGGACATTTATCAACTGTGTTATAATATTTATGCCTTTAGAGGAGCTGAGGATATAAACCAAAGGCTCTACATGACTGGGTTCCAGCAAATCTACTGTAACCCATGAGAGAATAAAGTGCTCCCTTTTTCTCACAGTTACTTACATTTTATTATTTAGATATATTTTCATATATTGTAAAACATAGTTTCTTTTGTTTTAAAATCCTGTCATTCAAATTAAGCTGGATATTACCCCCTCTTGTTTTTTAATTATGTGTCAATAAAAGCCTCTTTCACACAGGAGAAATTCTTCTTGCCAAGTGCAGAGAAACAGTCGTTTCCGTCCGTTGTGGACAGCAGCAAGGCATCAGGATTTGGAGGCTATCCGTCAATGGAGGTTGTAACCATTTAAAGCTGTGTGTAATGACACTCCTAAAGTCCGATAATGAATGTTTGAAGCAGATGAAACGATTTTCAAGATTAGAGTATCAAAGGTTTAGATTTTCGGCATTGCTTTGCTAATTGAGAAATGGTGAGAAAGCTAAAACAAATGGTGAAACTTTCATGTCACAGTAGCTGCATTTCTATTACAAACATGCACAAATCTTTGTCTATATTCTGCTAATGTTGAAAAAACACAATTTTGCAATGGAGGTGCTTCCATTAAATAAGAAATTAAATTAAAATCATATGTGAATAAGCTTGTCCACGCAATAGGTCATTGAAAATTATCACAGCAATGGATGTAAACAGTTACATGAGATATATTTATAATTCAGCGCTAGCGCTCATCATCCATCAGCCATCAGAGGAGAAGTCAAATTATTATTCAGGTGTTGGAACAACATTCTGTTTAAAGTGTAGTCGACGATTTCATAGAAGAGCTATGAATTCAACACGTTCAAACGACACAACGTTTTATAAAGTGTGCAATATTGTTGGAGGTCTAGCAAAGCCAGGTCCACAATGACCAAACATTGTCCAAAAAATAAATAAATAATCCTCCTACCACTTCCTTTTGTCGTCTTTGTCATTTCTGCCAGTAGTAACATCCAGTTGATGATTACGTGACTTGTCTGCTACAAAAGTGTTTCCTCTGCAGTCTGCAAAAAAAAAACACCTTGTCTTAAGGCAAAAACTTTTCATTGAGAAACATGACTTTCAATTTGCACAATTTTATGGTTAATAGAAAAGCAGGTGTAGTCATTATTTTTCTTCTCGCACTATAACAGTCAAACTGAAAAAGTGATTGTGTCTGCTGCTGCTCCTTTTCTGTCTCTGTAATCTCACCTGCTTTTCAAACAGCTCCGATCGGTTAGTAAAGTGCAGCGGAAACACTCGTTTTGTTGTGTCATGGTCAGTGAGAGCTGCATGAAACACAGCAATGTACAAAGTAACAACGGGGAACTGAATATCACTTCTGAAAACAACAAAACCACAGAATGTGAACTAGAGCAAATTCAAATAAAGTCACTGTAGGGAGTATTTTTAACTTTTTCAGGTGCATTCATAAGATTCTAGACCAGCGGTTCTAGATTGTGGCCAAAATTTGAGTTTGGTCCTAAAGGCCCGTTGTCCTTCATGTTTTAGATGTGTGCGAACACTGATGTTTCTTTGCAGAAATTAAAACATAGAGGAGTTTTAGTGCTTTGTTTGTTTGGCATCTAGACCAGAACCAGTTGAACGACCTCTGGTCTAGTTTACCAGACCTCTCATGGTGGCCAACATTTAAGTGTAAATGACTGTACATCTTGTTAATAACCCAAAATCGGAAGCAAAACAAGTTTGTCATTTAAACTTTTAAAAATACAGCAAGTAAATTCCTTTTTATGTTTTTATCAGAATCGGCTTTAATCAGCACAAACAAGAAATTTAACAGCCAAAAAGACAAAAAGGAGATAAATTAAGGATGAATGATATGTACATAGATTTTCAGCTATTTTTTAATGATCAGAAACATTAGATTTTTCTAAACTCAATTATCTTTAAACATATTTAAACCAAGCTGGAAAAAAAATCAAACTGTTTCCTGCATAAGAACCGTCACATGATTGCATTTGTTTGTACGTGCTTGGTAGACTGTCCAAGCCTCAGCGGGGCTGCCAGCAACTGAAGCTGTGCTAAGACGGGGGAGTTAAAGAGAGGGGGCGGGGGCAAACAGAGGGGCAGAGGGGGTGTGTGGACGTGACATCCTCAGCTGGGCTTGTGACATCATTGTTACGAAGACAGGAAATTGGGAAACCGAGAGGGTAGGGTACAGTGGGTGACTTCGGGGGCTTGTCTGGGTCTCGCTGTTTTCCAGCTGGGTAAACTAGACAGAGAAAGAGAGAGACCCCCACCATCATTCCCACCCACTCATCACCCAACCACCTCCTCCCCACTTTTGTCTCCTTCCTCCACCCTTTTCTTCGATCTCTTCTCGTCTCAGACTGCATGGTTTTTTTTTTCTTTCCACCTCTTTCCCCGTGTGAGTCTGCGACTTTAATGCCATGTGTTTCCTCATGCTGGCTCACCTTTATGTCACTCTCTCCTTTAAGTGTCTGTGTTTATGCTTGCATGTGTGTCTGCTTCTCATCCGTTCGCTCTGACCCCGCGTCTCCATTGAACGTGTTTCAAAAAGCCGGCGCCCTCCCGCTGACATGCATACACACGCGTAGGACAAAAGAGCCGTTTTCGGAGCTGACTTTGTCTCTCTAGAGTGATTCCAGTTGATTTAAATGTGATATACAAGTTTGTAGCAATCACAGAGACATGACTTTATGATTCATTAAAAAGTCTTAAACAAACTCTTGTGTAATAATCTAAGTAAAGGCCTTCCAGACTTGAAATCAAAGACAAATGATCAAAATACCAGTGGAAATGCAGAAAAAGCTGCTCAGCAATTTTAAGTGTTTGATTACAACAATGTCAATAACAATTTTTCCACCAACCATTTAAAACTGATGCTGATTTTTCATGGTTCTGTTACATTTTGAGAGATGCCTGTCTTGTTAATTTTCAAAATCAGACATCTTGGTTAAATGAAAATAATTTTCAATCTCAGTCTGGGTGGGGTGTGAGGAATTGTGGAAAAGCATAATTTAATCAATTTGAACTAAACTGTTATGGGTTTGAATCTTGTTCAAATTTTATCTGAAGAACAGAGGCTTCTTTACGTCAATAAGTAACGGTTTCTCATTGGAGTGAGAAGATTTCACATCTGGTTTACCCCAAAGTTCAATCATTGGACCCCTCCTATTTACTACATTCACCTACTACATTAACCTAGACAAAACTGTGCTCGTTACGACAACTGGACATTAACCAGGAAATCATGATCTGACATAAATTTGTTATAAAAGTATTACTGATTGAACTTTAAAAAATTTGTGGCTTTATGTTATTAAAGCTAAAGTTTAATCAATAATACTTTTATAACAAATTTATGTCAGATCATGATTTCTTGGTTAATGTCCAGTTGTCATCACGAAGACATTTTGAATAATGTCAACTTTGTATTAAAAGTGTCATGATTTACCGAATGACACTTTATGATAACAGTCATAAATATTCATGAAGACTTACTCATGTTCATGACAGGTGTTATGACATGTTTATGACGGTGTCATGACAGTCTTATTCACAACCCGTCAAATAAAATGTTACCAATAATTATATTATGCAATATTTTTAGATGATTTATTCTCAACAATTTGCAGGCATCTTTTACAGATGTTACAAAAAGCTTGTCGTCTGATTATCACAGACAAGTGAGATAGTAATGAGAAGATGATTTCTGTGATTTATGTTTAACATTTTATTCTTATGTTCTTTAATCACATTGTATTTTTTGTATATTTCTAGACGGTGCAACAATCCACAGACAAATCTCTTCAATTTCTCCCAAATTGCTTAGGAACATTTAGGGAAACAATAACTCTACTCCAGCTGAAACTGAAGCAGGCCCATGGTCTTGGAGTTCGAGGTGTTAATTTTCTTTCTAGCTGCTTTATACTCCGCTGTAAACATCCAGAGTGTGAGCTAGAGGTCAGGTCTCGATGAAGCCAATGGGAACTCGATGAAATTCTTGTTTGCAGCCAGAACTTCTGTAATAAAACAATAGCAAATGTTGCTTTTTGTCTTTAGGCAATGTGGACCAAACCTTTATAACAGATATACACTCTCTCACACACGCGCTTGCGCAGCTATCTTTGCGGGGACTTTCCATTGACTTCCATTCATTTCTACAGCCTAAACCTTACCCTTATCCTAACCCTTACATACCTAACCCTAACCAAAACTCAATTCACACCTTAGTCCTAAATCTGACCCCTGACCCAAAACCAGCGTTTCCCCTTGTGGGGACCAGGCTTCAGTCCCCACAAAGAGCAGTGGGTCCCCACAACGTAGTATGTGGCAGGAAAATGGTTCCCACAAGGTATTAGAAACAAACGCACTAAATACACAGAACCTCACACGCTCAAAATAAATTCAGTGCCTTTTTTTCCCTCAAAGTCAAATCACATTAAAACTAATTTTTCAAACGTTCACACACCCTTTACTGTGTCATAAGTCTCAAAATAGATTGTTACAGATTTAGAAAAAAGCAAATATAGAGTCAGTGTCCCAAATCTAGACACAGTGATGCCGCTTTGGGAAGTCGGGGTACCTGGAGAGGACCGATGCATGCAAAAGGAGAACATGCAGGCTCGATTTCTAAATACCCAATGTCGGGATTTGAACATAAGAAACAGCATTGCCATCTACTTCACATTCACACCACTTGGAACTTAGAAAAAAAAAATCCCATCCTTCAGGAAATCAGTTTTTGTGAGTTTTTCAACATTGGTATCGAACCCAACACTGATGTCACTCTTGGATCGGATGTCTGGCTGAGGCAGCCGGTCCAGACTCAATCCTCCTGTGTGACTGCGTGATGTTTTGGACTTCAGCCTCAAGGCAAACAATTGCTGCAAGCGTAAATATATAAAATATAGGTAATCACATTAATCATACATAAGCACATGTTTTTTATATATAAATCAATAGTTTGCCTGATTAAAGTTTAAACTTACAGGCAGCATCTGCGATAGAGAGCCTCTGCCAGAGGACCGTGTGTTGCTCCATCACAGACTTCCTTGGAGATAATTTTGGTGCAGAGTGATAATTTGGAAATGCTGTTAGCCTGCTGGAAGACTTTACAGTCTTTAAGAATGTCTCTATCACATGGCCTTGACTGAATTTCACAAAATACGTAGGCTTCTATTTTATTTAAACTTCTCAATCTCTCAAAAACACTTGGGGATGCAATGTGGCTTCCCCTCATTGATTATTGATTACCCTTCAGAACACTTAAGTTACGGCGTAACCAAATAATTTTGCTGCTGAACAGAGAAACTTGAAAAAACATTTAAGGCCTGAAAGAAGCCGCAGATTTGACAACTGCAGTATTTTTAAACCACAGTAATATTCTAAGAGGAAATAGAAAAGTCCACTCACCTGTTTTCTGCTCGACATGGCCGTTCCACGTCTTTTCCCCACTTTTTTACTTATGTCTGTCTTTGGAAATGTATTTGTAGGAGCAAGAAGAGCCAATTAATTACCTGCATCATCTAAAGAAATATCAGGCTTGCATTGGGCTGTCTGTTTCATTAACATGCAGACTAAAACTCACTAGCTTTGTTTCCATAACACACGTGCGCAAATCTATTCAGCTCATGTTGAAGAAACACAATTTCACAACTGCGGTGATTCCATCATATGAGAAATGAATATAAAATCACATGTGAACAGATTTCACATGTGATTTTAATTTTAATCATTAAAATTATTTAAAATTTCATGATTTTAATAAGCCATTAATATCATGGCAGCAACGGATGTAAAGGTTTACATGAGAGGTGTTCATAATTCAGACACGACGCTAGAACTCATCCTCTGTCAGCCACCAGAGGAAACGTTGGCGTTTTATTCTGGTGTTGAAGCGACAATAACCTCATACCTGGGAGCGACTACATATGTAGCCTTTTGGAGGAATCGTAGTCATTTTACTATGAATTTTGGAGGAATCGTAGTTGTCAGTTTCATTGAAGAGATATAGAGATATGGACTCAACACGTTGGAATGACACACAACCTTTTATGAACTCTGATTCTGTGAGAGCTCTGGTTGAGTCAGCTGCACATTGTCCGAAAAAACAAACCATCATCGTCCTACTACTTCCTGTTTTCTTATTTGTCGTTTTCCCCAGTAGTAACATCTGACTGTTGATCACATGACTGGTGTGATTGGGGGGGGGAGGTGGGAGCGTTTCCATTAGAGATTTGCGATTGCCTCTATTTTATGTAATGTGAGTTGCAAAATTTGCGTATTTCCATTAAGAGAATTTACTTTTGTGATTTCAGTTTGCACAATGTTAAGGTTAGTGGAAACGCAGCTGCAGTTTGTTTCCAACCTGCCGTTCCAAACATTTTGAGAAAGGTGACGACAGACACTCTTCTGGTCATCATGACTTCCTCTGATTTCAGCTAATAGACACATTCTCAGACCGTCAACATTATTATATTTTAAACCCTTCACAAAGTTTCACAAAAGGGAAATAAGAGACTTCCACATTGAACCACTTTGCATAGATTTGTGAGAGCTTAAGGACGGAGCATTAAGCGACTGGTATCACTGGAAAGGACTGAAAAACGTAGCACAAATATAAGGAAAGGCATAAATGGTTCAAAGTGAAAATTACCCTTTTTTTTTCTTTGCACAGCTTGTTGTTGATGTGTGATACATGTTTAAATGACGATAGTTACATTTGTTTTGTTCAAACTTTTTGCACCATTGGACAAGGCTGATAAGTTCAAGGTACTGAGAGGCAAATCTTTTATCATTTACTATGAATTGATTTCTTTTCGCCTGGTTAGCAACACGTTTATAATGCGATAATTTAATGAAACACAGCAGAAGAGAGGAAATTATTGCAGGTCTAACAGAGGGTCTCAGATGTTATTCTTAAGACAACAAACAAAGGTCTATTCTCAGCAACAAAAACACGAAGTTTCTTTGAAAACCTTCGCTGTATTTAGCCGAGTTTAATGAGTGAGTCTGTTTTTCAGTAAAAAGTTGCTTTGTTGTTTTTGGCTACTTAGTATTCAAATGGAAGCAAAAGAAAAATGTCAGAAAAAAAAGAAAACTAATATGTGTGTGTGCTCATGTTCTACAATAACAAACTTGACCTTTAGGTTGAATAAACGGAATAAATGAGGAGTATAAGAACCATTTGTTTGATTTTTTTTTATTCCAATGTTTTTTGAAATTTGGCCATTTTTTTGTGATTTTGTGTCACAAGGTTGCAACGTAAATTGTAACACTTACATTACCCCCAGAATGTTTGCGTTTTTAAAACATTCAAAACTGATCTTTGTCAGGATCTGTGTTTTTCTGTGTTTATTTAGAGTTTTCTGTGTCCTTAAGTCTCTTCGTTGTCCTGTCCTCCCCTTGATTGTTCCCAGGTGTGTCTCGTCTCTGTGATTACCCTCCCATGTATTTAACTCCACCTGTGTTCTTTGTTCCTCGTCGGGTCCTCGTCAATGTTAGCTTCTTTGTCGTCAGTGTGTCCATGTTCCTGCTGCTCGTTGTTTGGACTGAGTATCACCATTAAAATCACCTTATTCATCATACCTGGGTCCGCTGCGTCTGCCTCACCACCCTTCACCACACCGCTTCCTGACAATCTTGGTGTTTTAAAAAAAATCCCCTTCTAGATAGAGTCGCATGTTTTGGCACAACTGCTAGAAACAACAACAAAAAAAACTTTTCCAAGATGCCTGGAATAAGTGTACTTATTGAAGTCGTGAAACAATTTATGAGAGAATTTAAAAGTTGCAGTATTGCAATCCATAAATGACTGGAGGAAACGCTGAAACTTTGTTCTGTCATCTCACTTCAAACTATTAAAATCAAAGAAGCATAAGGAAAAGTTTCTTCCATCTACGTTTCATCTTTCCCTTTAGAAAGAAAAGATCACTAGTATTCCTCTCAATCAAAAAGGTTTAAAACAAATATTCTGTACTCAGATAGAACACGTTTTATGTGGCTTATAGTTTGCACTCCACTGCATTTCATTGGGACAAATGTTGCATAATTTGTCTCTGAGCAATTATGCAACATTTAAACAAGTGTAAAACAATCATAATTGAAGACAAAACACTCTGGATCTTGTTGTTTAGTTCTCTTTGTGAATGCGCCACAATTACTTAACAAAGCTCACACAAACAAAAGGCACGGCTCTGTTTTCCACGGCCGATCTCTGCGACCGGAGGGCTGCCAGTCACATGGAGAGGTTCGCCGTTAGTTTGCACATCCCGGCGTTGAATGCGAAACACATGTCAGTGTGTGGGTGGGAGTCAGGAGAATTGAGCAGAGGAGGGTATCCGTGTCTCAATATGAAAACGCCCTGTCTGTCCATCTGCGGGAACATTTAATAAGACCTGCACACTAGCAGACCTTTTTTTTTTTTCTTTTTTTTTCCATAGCCTCTTTTCTCCTCAAGCCCCTCACGTTATCTTTGATCTCTGAGCTCAAATTCTTTCTATGCAAATGAGATTTGATGGGAAAATATTTAAAATCAAAATGCTTTTTTTTTTTTTCAGAAGTTGCGAAAGTTCACACCTGCGTAATGTTTCAACTTTCGCAGTGCGCTTTTGTGTACAGTTGTTTGTTTAGGTGCGAAAATGCCTGCTCTGAGAAACTTTATTTTGCATGGTTGTGAGACCCCCCCCACCACCACCACCACCACCACCACACCTCTACCCCCGGTGTGTGCGTGCGTGTGTGTGTGTACTTGTACTTGTGTATGCTCCACCACATGTGTTTGCTTCACAAATTAAATGAGCAGAGCTGAATGTGCAAAGAGGGGACTGAGTGCATGGCAGCCCCCTGCTTGCCTCCCCCTTAGAGCTCTGGTGTGTCTCAGGGCCCTGCAGTAGGTTTATGATGTCTGGCAGGGGATGCAGAAAGTGCAGATGGCAAGAGCAGTGCAGCGAAGAAGGGAGGGGGGAGAGGGGTGTGGAGAGAGGTGTGTGGTTGCATTAATATGGTCTGCAGTTCTCGTTATTGCTAATCAGGGGCTTCCTGCGCAGAGAGGAGCCTGAGTTCACCTTAACCATACTGTAACCCCACACACACGTACACAAAGAGACACACACACACACACACACACACACACACACACCATCTGAAATTCTGACAGACACCTGTAGGATGTTCACATGCAAAGGTACCTGCAAAACATCTGTAGCACTTCCTTCCACGTGTCACTTCCTACCTAATCTTGAGGGGGGGAAATAACAAAACAAAACAAACAAAAAAAAACAGTAGGTCCTTATCTGACTTGCTCATTCTGGTCTGTCACTCTGACCAGAAACGTGAAAAAGTATTCATTCCCCCCCTTGAAGTTTTTCACCTTCTTTTTATTTTGTCACCTTACAGCTAGCCTTTGTTGTGTTCTGTTGGAATATTTGATGTCACAGACCCAATGCAGAACGTTATTTAAATGTCTTACGAGTAAAAATCTGAAAACTGTGGGCTGTATTTCTGTTGAGCTCGCCTGACTTGACGTTTTGCAGAATTCTCCAACAGCTGTGACTCTTTTGAGTTATGTCTCTACCAGCTGTACATGTATCTACACTAAGGGGTTTTTTTGCTCATTCTTATTGGATAAAAAAGTCAAGGCCAATCAGATCCAATTTGGATCCTTTGTGAACAGAATTTTTTTTTTTTAGTCTTACCACAAATTCTAAATTAGATTTAGGTCCGGACTTTGACTGGGCCATTTTAATAGATGAGTCTGATTTGATTTACGCCTCTTCGTTGTAGTTCTGGCTGTAAGTTAAAGGTGCATCCACCCCAGGTCTGTTTAGTCCGCTTTAATCGAACTCTAGTTTGTTTACGGAGATGTGAAAGCAAAATTGAACTCTGGTCTGCCAGAAAAAAAAAAACAAGATTTGGGTTGTGTTGAAGTGAACTCTGGCACAGTTCGAATGCATATGTGGTAAGTGGACCAGGGACTGCTCTAAAAGCAGGAAGTGAACTATACCTCAGGGAATCCTGGGTAGATACAACCAAAACAAATACGAGTGTCTAGCGCTAGTGGGAGAAATGGCTCCTAGTCTTTTACCAATGACGAAAGAGAAATCCGCCAACCACTAGAATCTGACGCTACTCCGTTTTTGTTTACATTTTGTGAAGAAGGTCACGCTCTGTGTCTCCTTCAGAGGTTTTCATGTCATTTCCTTCAGTAGTTCTGAAGGTGAGTGGGACAAACAGGTTTTTCAAAGGTTTGTTTGACTCAGTGCAGTGCTAATGCGAACCGCTCCAGCTGAAAATGTAACAGGTGTTGCCATTTTGGTCTCCAATTGGGAACTATCTGTTATGAAAACACCCCGGAGTAGTGTTGTCCCTCTGGAAGGTAAATCTTTACCCAAAGTCTCAAGTCTTTTTGCACTACCTAACATATTTTCTGCCCAGGGTTTTAGCACCATCTGCCTCTCCATCAACTCTGATCAGCATCCCAGTCAATACAAAAGAAAGACCTCTCAAATCCATGATGACGCCACCATATTTAACCCTGTCCAGGGCGATGTGCAGTATTAGTTTCAAATGTGACCAGAGCACCTTCCTCTGCATATATGATGTGTCTCTCACAGTGGTGGGAAATTGCAAACAGGTTGTGTAGTTTTTTCAACAGTGGTTGTTTCCTGACGGTCTTCATGTGGGGTGCACAACTTCTCTGATTAATGCTCTCTCTACCCAGCCTGCCAGTTAAGCTTATCGGCCTTGTCTTCATGGATTTGCAGCTGTTCCATACACTTTTGATTTATGGATGATGGAGTAGAGAGTACTTTGTTCCTCAGTTTTCATGATTCTGTTTGTCTCATAATGTTGCCTAACAAACCTCTGAGGCCTTCACAGAATGGCTGGATTTATACTGAAATTGTGTATTTTGGAAATAAATATAAAAACCATGTGTTATTTCTTTTCAAATTACACTAAGACACAAATTACACAAATTGCACTACTTGTGTTGGTCTACCTAAAACAATCCCTATAAAATACATTACGTTTGCCATTTCAACAAAACAACATGTGGAAAAACTCAAAGAGCGTGAATACCTTTGTACCTGCAGTCTTCTGTAACACTTCCTTCCATCTCTCACCTTCTACTTACCCGGGTAAGTAGTTGCAAAGTACTCCATATCTTGCCTTGCTGTTTCTGGCCCCACACTTTGACCATCTATCCCTCTCTGTTTGTTTGGCTCCTTATGATCTGTAGCTGGCCATAAAATTAGTTGGAAAGAACTGCGAGCGGCTGAAAGTGGAGCTTTTTCCACTCTCGGGGTGACTTGCCATATGCTGGAGTCACGTGAGACCGCCGCAAAGAGTTCACTCTTCCTCAGAAAGGCCCTCGTCCCGAAGTGAACTTCACGGGGTTGTGAACTTTTACTCCGAGTTTTTGGAGGAACCGGCACCCCCAAGGACAGACGACAACGGCGGCGTGAGCTCATCAGCGTCAAGGTGGCTTTAACAACATCCTGGAATGTGGAAATAAAATGACAAGTGATGAATCACTTGCTAACGCTGGCATACTGCAGACAACAAAAAAAACGTGTCTCGTACATGAATAAAATCATCTCGGTGCGCGCGCAGTGTGTAATGCCATCTGTAAGTGTTTAGCAGCTCTGAGATTGTGTGGCCATAATGGCATGTGGACTTTTTGGGCAATGTGTTGACCACAGAAACAATAGAAACGGGATTCCACAATGAAAATGTCATAAGTACCCTCACTCCTTTTTCCCTCTCCCTACTCCCATCCCATCCTCTCTTTCTCCCCCCTTCACCCCCCCCCTTAACTTTAAAAGAGCCCCGGGGTGAAATAAATTAATGTATTTAAGATGTGGAAATCTAATATTGAAATCTTTGCCCTCACTTTCCTCCCTTCCTACTCTCCCCCCCCAAAAAAACCCCAAGCCTCCCTTTACCCCCTTCCTCTCTGCACTGCTGTTCTCTTTAATAGAGTTTAATGGCGCGCGGGGAGACAGTGTGATAGATCGACTGAGAGAAACTGGAGAGATTTGGTTCAATCTTTTTCTTTCACTGTGCACATTTTGTGTCAAATCTATTTTTTTTTTTCTTTTACTGTGCCCTGGGCTTTGCAATTGATAGCCTCCTCAAAACTCCCAGCTCTCCTCCTCCTCTTCCCTCTACACCTTCCCACCCGAATGAACCTTGGCCAACCACAGCTGCCGGACCAGATGTGGGAGAGAAAGAAATGGGAGCAGAAAGAGAGATGGAAGACAGGGAGAGGCTACCTCCTGCAGGGAATATGGACCGAGGCAGAGTGGAGAAGGAAGAGACGGTGAAAACGTGAGAGCGTAGGTTCGGTTGTTGGGGGATTGCGGTGTATGCCTATGCTTATAAGACGCCGTAACAAAGCTGGGAATCTAGTTTGAGCGAACAGGCATAAATTATCGCTTATTAGCCTCCTGCACCTGACCTTGTCATCGGAGACCACCTATACAGACAGAGCTGTGTCTCTGTGTGGTCACTTGTCAAGTCCAGGCAAATTCATTATCGGAGCTGCTGCACACCTCTTGCCACATCTCTAATCAAAACCCAACACCAAATTTTGACAGGCCTTTTTCTGCAGATAACTAAAGATAAGCAGAGAAAAAAAGTGTTAAAGCAATAACTAAAGTGACCAGAACAGACTGTGTCTCAATCAGAAGGTCAGCAGAGTCCTTGTGTGTCCAGGTTTCTTCAGGGCAGAGCTGATTTATGGAGCAGCTCAGGGCTCTCAGCCCTGAGTCCGTACTCACAGAGTTCTCCTGGGGGCTGTCTGATTAGAGATGGGGGAGAAAAACCATGCACTCACACACCCCGCCATTTGGTTCTGATTACACACATGTACATGCGCTTCCAGGACACACTCACACCCCTAATGCACATGCACATGTCCAAAGATGCAGATGGCAGCTTGCGCAATAGCCCGGAGTGCCATTTTCAATTTACCTGTGCTTTGTGAAATTAGGCATTGGCGGATGTGGAATAAAACGAAACGGGGTTAGCAGAAGTGGAAAGGAGGAGGCAGAATAAAGCATCAGAAAACTGGTAAGAAATAGGACAGAAAGAGGAAAAATCTTTCTCTTTCAATGTTAGCCATATTGCAGATTTGGTCATATTTGTAGAGAGGAGGGTGAGTCGTGTTTGAACAGTTTGGCTCTACAGTCAACCATTACGGACGCAGATGAACAGCAAGAAGTTTGAAGGTGATTCTACAGATGGTTGTCTGCAGGGGGGAGATACTGTAAGACAGGTAGGTTGTAAATGTTTGCAAGTACTTGGCAGAGTACGGAGTCTGGGATGTTCTTACATGTACTTACATCTTCACTTTTCAAGTGAAGATGAAGTCGATCCAGGAGGAAGGTAAGTTTACCTACAGATGTTAGGGTTGGCTCATTGTTGGCAGTTTGCTGTTGATCCCGTTTGTTCTGCTCGTTGCTTTACCGGTAGGGGTCAAGCGTCGGAGGGTGGACAGGCGACCGAGCGCTGGAGGTTGGTATTTTTCTGAAGGGGACTGAGAAGCAAGGAGGGATCCACTGAATGGAAGAACCAATGCAGAGGACCAAGGAGAATCCATTGGAGAGCAACGATGTGCGAGGAAGAAAGAAACACAAGAGGCAGGTATAGCGAAAGAGCTTCTTCAAATAACTACAGGAACTCAACAGTTGCCACAAGCAGTAAGTTTGGCTTCTGTCTCAGGAAACCAATCCTCTAAGGCTACGTTTACAAGGGACCGCTGTCTGGAAACTGCTGGTATTTTCAGATTTTGATTGGGGAAAAATGCTACCAAGATACCTTGTAACTTGTAGTTGTCATGCCAGGCCACTAGATGGCACTGTGATTTTAGCACATTGTCAAGCGCACACATGTTTTTTACCCTTAGCTTCCACCTCCTAGTAACTGTAGCTGCACCCACCAATCACACCCTGAAGAGGAGGAAGGTTAGAGAACAGACACCACCTAAAGCAGCACACAAGTCTGTGGGTGCAACAAACAAAGTTCACTATGGTACAGCAGGGCTTTGGGTTTCTACTTCAATTATAGTTGTGAAGTTGCCATGTGAAGTTGCCATGTGAAGTTGCCATGCTTTCTTTGGATTTGGATTAATTGGTTACTGTAAATCTCTTGAAGGTTTACGGTAACCAATGACTTTGTCTTCATGTCTTTCGGGTTTCTGTTCAACTTGGTGAAGCATTCAGTGTCGCTGCTGGTTGCTGGAATGTTCATTATTTAAGATTAGCGGGAGCCTTTGGGCTCAGGTCGAGGACAACTGTCTGCTCCCACTGCAGTTTTATGCCTTTTCAAGTAAATTTCAGGATGGTACCCCATGCTGTTTAACGCACGTGTTAATATAAGCGGACTGTAAACACTTGGCTGTAATCGCAGACCGCAACATGTGGTAGCTTTGACTGCAACAAGATGAGGAGACGCATGTGTTGGAGCTAGAAACCAGAGGTGCTGGAGTCCAAAAACCCAAACCCTGACTAACTTGTAACTAACCAGGATCAATTAATACCTTTGTTGTTGTTGTTTTTTTGTTGCTGTTTTTTTTTTTTGCTGTAGTCTCTGAAGTGTTCAGGGTATTATCAAGAAAATATTAAAATGAGTAAGGTACATGTCCCAGCATGTACCATAGCAAACAGCAGGGTAGGCAGAAGTATAAATAAAATAATTCATTTTGAGAGAAATACTTCTTTGTAAAAACTAAGTGCCAAACCATAGTAGCTTCCCATTGGTCCAACCCAGAGGTGAGGCTCTTATGATGTCAAAATTAATCATTTGCATGAAGCTTTTACAAAATATATATGTTATTTTTAACATATTTTCTCAATAAATTATCATTATGTTGTGACAGTATAACAGGAGACAGATAATCTGTGAAAACAAATCTCCTCTTCCTCCTCCCTGTGGTCCTACCGGCGTCTGCAGAAACACACCGCTCCACGAACAACCTATCAGAGCCAGGAGGCGGGGGTTAGTGCTGTCAATCATGATGATGTATGCACTCCTCAATGTCCTAATGGTGGAAAAACAACTTACTATCACAGAAAAACTGTTTATACACCGTCATCGGTGGTCATGCTAACCTAGCCTTAGCATTCAGGACAGGTGCTGCTATAAGGAAGGAGCTTTAATGAAAAGGCAATGTGTGAGCAGCTTGATTGACAGCGCTAAGACCCTCCTCCTTGCTCTAATTGGTTGTTTCTCACAGAGTGGTGTATGTCTGCAGATGGCAGGAGGAGACAGAGGCGCTTGATTTTTTTTCACAAATCCTTTGTCTCATCTTATACTGTTATAGTATAATAATAGTTTTGGTAAATATGGAAAAAGCGTACATTATAAAAGTTAAGTCCCACAGCACAAACAATAGTCAACGGAGTCCATTGCTAAAAGGATCTCATTAAAAAAAAAACATGCAACAAGGCAGAATCAGTTCCATGGTGGTTTGTAAACCCCGACTGGAACTCTTCCAAGATTACAATCTCTCCCAGAAAGGATTACAATTTCATTTTTTTCAACTTTTACAAGCCTTTCAAACCGTGCCGTTTCTGTGCAAAACGGTCGTGCTTCAGGCTACGATATCTCTGATCGCTGAAGCTCCTTCTCATTTCCTCCTGTATCTGCTCGGACCTCCAACACCCGGCAGGCTGACATCATGGCTCAGCAATGGCCGGAAATGGATTATGTGCATAGCTCCTCTGTGCCCCTCACCATGTTATGACGCTGGAGCCGTGATAGGTAAACCAGATGCATGCTGTGGACAAGCACGCCCCGATCTACCAGGAAAATAATACATTCTTGCCGACAGCTAATTAGTTAAGGCATTGTTTGACTAAAAGTGTATGATTTTGAAGACATTCCCATCAAAAGAGACTGGCAAATTGAGGTCTGAAAACACACAGTGTGCATGATGCTCGGATGTAGTGGTTGCATGTTTCATATGCGTTTCAAAGCAACGTGCTTTAAAAGAAAAGTCTGATTAAAAACAAAACAGAACAAAAAAACTATCTGTAATTGTTGGAAAACACAGTGGCGCACACCTGCTGAAGAGACCACTACTCCGCCAGCCCTGATTGGTCCCAAGCGATCCGTGTCCAAGTGTGAAACAATGAGACGAACAAATGTGGATGAGAGGATTCTGCAGGGGACGTAGTGGAGACAGACCACGCTCCCACTCCGGGGGGTGACCCCGTCTGACAGGAAGTGTTGGTCTACACTTGTCTAGTGTGTGTGTGTGTGTGTGTGTGTGTGTGTGTGTGTGTGTGTGTGTCAGGCCCACACAAGCAGGTCAAGGTTGTTCAGCCAAGGGAGGAAATTACCACAACCACACACATTAAGATTTAACTCTTTCTCCACCACAATGCTTCTAACATTAGGATCATATTCAGAGTAAAAAAATTGTAAAAAATGTTAAAAAAGTGGAAATGTCAATTTGAGTCAAACTATGCTTCTCTTTTGGGTAAACGTAGCAGACGTGGAACTTTCTCAAAAGGAAAGTCTTTGTGAGCCGGTGACGTTAAAACGGGTTATCTAATGATGTAATTCTTGGAAAAAGATGAATTAACAAACCGTATACGTGAGCGTCCAGATACACGTAAGAATATTTGGAATATTTCTGCCGAGGTGCTCTAAATTTAGCGCACCCTTGACTTTCCCTCTCCCCTCCCAACACTTCTGCTCGAGTCTGAAACAATGGGAACCCCCTCCTCTCTGTGACCCCTTCTCCATCCTCCCCACACGCAGACACTCCCTGTGCCATTATTGGATGCGTTGCCTTGCCTGGGTGTGTGCGCGTGTGTGTTTGGGCGTGTGCATGCGTGTGTGTAGCTCCAGAGTCCAGCTGGCCTCTGGAGTCCCATAAGGAAGAGCTGAGCGCTTAGCATCTCCCACACTCGCTTTGCAGCGTCGCTTTTCGTGGCGATACAGACACTGTGCCTCAGCGGGAAGGAAGTGGCGCGCGAAGGCATTCTCAGACGGTGGCCTCAAACGAACGAAATATGCCAAAAGACATCTGCACATTAAAAAAATAAATAAAATTTGGACAGGATATCATTGCCTGTCAGCTGACACGTTTACATCGAGCCCCGTCCAACTCTAAGTGACCCGTTAGCTCATCAGGTTATGTAAGCAGGGCGCCGGGCAGCCAGCGCCTCGCGCCCCAAAGCTGGCTATCTGCGTGCGTCCATCCTGCTGCCAATCTGCGAGGCCTCGGCGCACAAACAGGAGCCAACGCTGTGATCTGAAGTTCATCCTGTTTTGGTGTGCGTCTGCAACCTTGAAACATGTCTTCTTTTTTTTTCTTTCTTTTTTTTCCTGGTGAAAACAGACGTTTGTTATCGCCGGCTGTTTATGGGGAAGACTTCCTGGCAGTACATTTGTTCATCCGATTTTTTTTTTCCTCTTTTCGCCTTTCTTTTCCCCTCCGGTTCCCATTTCATTGTCATAAATGCAAAGTTCTGTTGTAATTATTGCACATCTAGCATCTTGCCCAATCATAGCAATCGTAAGCCATTAGATAGGCTTTCAGAAGAGGATTGAAAGCTACATTTGCATGATAGTAAGGGCAAGCTTTGTATAAGAGAGCAGTTTATCACATCCTGAAGGTAAATAAAACAATAAGTGTAAGAAGACACAATCTAGCTGACTGTGATGAACATTATCCCACAAAGCTACTATGACCCAGTGTAAAACACAGACAAGTTCTTTTATGTACATATTTTTCTATCTTTTTTTCCCCCTAACAGTGACATACATCTATCTATGACAAATTCAGCTTTATTACAATTCAATTTACCTATGTCGTGCCAATTCACAACTACTTTTGTCTCAAGGTACTTTCCAAAGAAAGTTGCTTCAATTCAATCACGCACACACTCCATTTCCTTCTAGCTATCAAACCCTGTGTTGAGTTCAGTTTTCTGTCTAAGGAGTCCCAGCGGCCTGCATCGAGTCGTCGTCGACTTGCAGCATTCACTCCTGGTGGACGAGAGTGGAGCAGTGGTGGAGAATCGCTTGGGATGTGTTGTTGATTTTTAAAACAACCCCTCACACTGAGGATGCATGTCGCGACAGTGGAGAGGAAAAACTCCCCTTTAACAGGAATAAACCTCCTGGCAGAAGCTCAAGCGGCATCTTGCCCAGGACCGGCTGGGGGGAGTTTGAGAAGAAGGAAGAGGATATGCACACAACGAAACTGAAGAACTAATGTTTTTAATGTTCATAAAAGTAAAAATAAGACAGGCAAACCTTTCCAATTTGCAGATTGTGATCTGAAACACTTTATATACTTTCACAATTGCGAAGAATAATATGTTGGCACCACGACACAACAGGCTTTTTCAGGTTTTCGGAATACAACTTAAGTGAAATTCAGTGTGTGTGGCATTTTAGATGTGGTCTTCAAATCGTTAAATGAATAAAAATCAGTTGTAGAGGAGTTAAGCAATAAAAGGACATCCCGATTTACAAACATCTCAAGAACTACTAATCACAAAACGGTAAAAAGTCATAAAAAGTCACAACTGCAGGAGAACAATTTTTAAAGAAGCTCTCAGCACTTGCTCTCCTTCATTGTTCTGTGGACTTGCTCTCAATGAGACATCCTGTATAAATGAAGGTCAAATAAAAAAAGAAGAAGAAGAAACAAAAAGGTCCATGGCAACTCTTAAGTAGCAGCAGAGATAGAAGTGGGAGGTAGGAAAATTTGTTGACCATGTAAATAATTTGTCAAGAGTGGCAAGAAGAAAATCATAGTACAAAAACCGCCATAAGAAGTTACATTTCCATGAGGGGGAAAGCAACAAACATGTGGAATAAGGTTCTCTGCCAACGAAAGTCAACGTTGGCTCAGTGTCAAAAGACTCAAGACCGGGCCAAGGTTCATGTGGGGCACGAAGACCTCTAAACACGGAGTCACAGCCAGAGCTACGACGATCAAAGCATGTAACAATTGTTAAATAGGCCGAACCAAAGTCCAAACCTAAATCCAACTGAGAATTTGCGGCAAGACTTGAAAATGTTTGTTCATTGATCCCCTCGATTAAAATCTGACAGGACAGGCAAAGATCACGGTCTTATTTATTGTTCTCCCAGTTCACAAAATGTTCTGCCCTGTGTTGGTCTGTCACATGAAGCCCCAATAAATCATCCTTAAGTTGTGGTTACAAAGTGACCAAATCTGGAAAAGTTCAAGGGATGTAAATGGTTTTGCGAAGCGCTTTAATTCTTCCGATGAAACACATACCGAGGTATATCCACACTGAATCTTTTCGTAACGATCCTACAGTGGTGTGGGAGTGAGAAGCCCTTCGGTTGGTTTAAAAATAAGATACATTTTATTTCACTATGGATTTGTTTTTTTCTTCCCAGATTAACGTCTCAAGAATTTTTGGTAACTTGGAAATCAGCAATCGACGTTTTCAGCTCCGACGACCTCTTAATACACGTTGTCTTTCTTTTTGCTTGCCACTTATCGCCCGGTTGCGCAAGTCCCACACTGACTGGACGAATGCTTGGAAGAGTGTATGTGCGTCTGAGACGTGTGTGTCGGTGTCCATCTCTCCGTGGCAGCGTTCCAGCTCGGCCGAGCCAGTTAGGGGTCTCCGTCTCACATCCCTCTTCAATCAAACACAAACACACACGTCCGGCCAGCGTGGCCCACGCTATCTTTTCCCCTGCCTCCCAGTGCCAGATGCACACACCCTGTACTCTCCCTTCGTTCACCCTCTCCTCCTCCTCTCCCAAACATTCCTCCTCCTCCTCCTCCTCCTTCTCCTCCTCCGGTTCAGCACCCCTGTGCATCACATTGTCTCCCAGCTCTTCATCTTTCTCCACTTCCTGTGTCTTGCTCCTTGTGCCCCCTGCTCTCCCTCCCCTCCTCCTTCCTACTGCTGCTTCTCTGGGCTCCTCTCTCTCCTCGCGACGTGACTTTTAGCACAGAGAGTGGGGCCGCTGCCAGTAAACCGGGGCAGAACTGGCTGAAGATGTGCACTCGCTCGCTGTGGTGTCCATGTACGAGTTCGACTGTGACGCAACCACGCGAGAGCAGTCACCTCAAACGCAGAAACGGACGATTTGATCTGCGCTAGTTTGTGTTGCTTTTACTATTCTTTTGCAAATTAAGGTGAAAGTTGGGTGAAATTGGATGCTGTCGTTCCATAGGAGTGTAGACGATAATGTGGGATATTGGTTGTAAAAAAAAAAATTAAAAAAAAAGGTTTGAGACATTCAGAAAATGTGTACAAAGTTTGTGCAAAGATGTCTGGGAGTTCGTACATACTGACGATTTTATACATTTTGTGGCGGCCATAATCTTCATGTTTAAGAGTTTTGTTGAGAATGACAAAGCTCTCATCAGGAAACAGTTTGCATTTGACTGAAATTATACTTCCTGTTTCTTTTTAAAAATTCAGTGTCCATGGAAGGTGCAGGTTGGATTTGCTAAATGTAAAAGAAAAAAAAGACTTCAGTGTAAGAGTGACAAGCAAAAACATGAAAAACATGACAGAACTTATTAATTTTTTTTAAGGTTTTGCCAACTTTTGTCAATGGTGAGCGTATTCTCAAAACTATTTAGGAAATACATTGACATACATTATACCTGAACTGTCTCAAACTGTTTTGCCAAATTAAAAAAAACAACAAACTTCAATTCAGAAAGTAAAGTTGTCAGGGAACTGGTTTGTTATTTTTTCCTGTCAGTGGAGCTGCAGGTTCCTGCGGGAGGGGGCGGGGCTTGCGGAGTGCGCCCACTCACCTGCAGATCATCAGCCATCAGTTCCCGAGGATGTGAGGAGAATCCTTGACTCTCCCATAGCAGCCAGTCAGGGATGCCTAAACGTTTGCTCCCACAAAGCTCTGCCTATTTCCACAGAGCTCCTCCTTGAAACTGCGGTCTCCAGTTGCGCTAACAGGCTAGCGGCGGCAGCAGTTTGCAAACACTTGGTGGATCTGCCAGTCTGCTGAGCTCGTCAAACAAACTATTTCTCCTAAGAGCAGTTGTAAATGGCCTAATGGAGGAGCATTGTTGTGATGATGTGCCGAAGGTGGAGTGTCCAGATGAATAGGAGCTTCTTAAAGAGACGGCGGTCCAATTTCAAGGTGACTAATCACAAAGTCAGATTTATTTTTAGTTTTTTTTGCTGAATACGACATTTTTATAGCAACTGAAGGTTGTTACTTGGTTGCGCTATAAAATGATACTTTGTGTCTGGAGAATACATAATACCGTCCCTTTAATGCTATTGCATATCTCTCTGTTAATTAAGGCCCATGATGCAGAGTATGTCCTGAACAGGTTTCCAAATCTTCGCAGGGAAACACAGAAACAATGCTCACATTTATGTACTATGCACGCATTTTGTACGGCTGGAGGAAGCTGGTGTACCCAGAGAGAATGAACACGTTAAGAGAGAAAATATGCAAACTCAACCTCGGAAAGAAAAGAAACACCAATTGCTGCCACATGACCATGAAACTGGAAGCACCGGGTTTCCAAAGGAAATACCCAAAACACCTAAATCTAAGCATAACAAGCGATGTTTCTCATTATGCTTCTTAAAAACACATACAGTTTACCATTTTTCATAAAACATAAAGACAATTTTGTAAAACAAAGCTTGATAGCATGATATTAACTGCGGTGCAAATAAGTGGCTGTGGCTTATGGAGACCAGATATGGACCAATCGGCACACGGCTTCAAAGATAGTACGCAGAAACTTTAAGAGACTGTTAGCGAAACCAAATTGTGACTTTTACCAAACCACGACAAGTGTTTACAATTTGTCTGTGGGCATTGGGCGCCCGCTTTAGCTGAAAAACACTTTGACACTGATCATGGGAATGAAGGAAGAGCCAGATTTGCCTGAAGAGGGAACCAAAGAAGAAGAGAGAGGGGAGGGGGCGGAGAGAGAGACAAGCTGCAGCTGGTACAGGAAGTTAGGATGATGCCAATGGAGGGCATGAGAGCAATCCACAGACGAGTCTCTCAGGAAATCTCTCCGTTCACACACATAAAATGTTGGAGTGAAGCGTGGTTGTCCTGACATGTTTCAGTGTGTGTGTGTGTTTGCAAGTGTTATCGGGAGGTTGAGGACGGGAGAGACAAGACGTCGAGTCATCCCTCTTTCTGTGTTTATGCTCAGTCTAAACAGCAGGCCAGCCACTGAGGCTAATGGGGTTCTAATCTACAGCTGCATGACACACACATACACCCCCACACACATCTCATCTTCTCAAACAGGCAAGCGACCTCTCTCTGCCACATGTGCTTTTACAACACTCTCTCTCTCTCTCTCTCTATCGCGCAGTCACACACTTTATGTAATGACCTTGGAGAGCATGGAAGTTAGATTATTTACATTACATTCTTCTGGCAGATGGTTTTTCCAAAGTAACTTGGCTTTTTTTTTTCACCCACACAGGAAACTATTCGGGGTTCAGCGAGCGTCTTCCTCCAGGATATTAGTAACACATGAACAGAGGGAGAAATCTGATTACAGGCCTAATTTTTTAAAACAATTCTCTCTATCTCACCTGAGTCGGTTTTTTCTTTCCTTTTTCCATTTGTTAATTGTTTGTGGGCATTAACTTAAATGTAAACAAATGCTTTCATGTTAACCTGCTGATGCAGATTCACAGGCATTAGGGGTTGTGGAGTGAGGTAAGGCAATTTTATTTATATAGCACATTTTCACCAACAAGGCAGTTCAAAGTGCTTTACATGAATTAGAAGGAAATACAAACAAAACCAAAAGAGAGACAAAAAGGTAAAAGTGTAAAGCTGCATATTGGTCCACCATGTTTAATAAGAATAAGTAGTCCATATAAACCAGTAAGGGGTTTTACTGGATTCTTGTTCTGCTAAAACTAAATGTTGGTATTGGTTGTTCTGGGTTGAGTTCTAGATTTGTACAATCTAAACGTTGGTTCTCCATGTTTGAGTCTTGTTCTGGGTTGTTCTGTAGATGGCACTTCCTAAGTTTGTTCTAGATTTGTAAACTAACAGGAGTTTCTCTTGCTCCGACATTAAAAGTACAAAACTTTTTAATGTTGGTCTAAAGCAATAAGTACCCCACAATTTATAAAAGTGGCTAAATGTTGATCTAAGGTAATGAGGACTCAACCATTTCTAAAAGTAGTAAACTACACAGATATACAAGGGAAAGAAATGACACATCAGAAAAAATAGGCACAACAAAAAAAAACAACAGAAAAGGGAAGACAGAGGCAGACTCGTGTGAAAATAACATCCATGTTTTCTTCTCACCATTGGAGTTCTCACTTCTCCCTTCATCTGCTTCCACTGGGTGAAAGTGATGACTCTCTGGGTAATTTATTACCCCTTGTCAAACTTCGCCGAATACTAATGGCTTTTTCTGAGTGTGTGCACTGAGCATTGAGAAGGTAATGTACACCCTGCTCTTAACAGGCCAGTGATTTTCTCTGTTGGGTGACAAAAGGAAGCACAGCTCACACACACACACACACACACACACACGCTCTTCGTCTCAGAGCGCGCCACTGCTACACCATGGCGTCACCATTATCGGCAGCAGATCCGGAAGTCTCACCTTTGCGCTTTTGTAGCATGCGATGAACACATCGCTCTGCCAATATTTTCACATAAAATGTCCCATAAAATGAAAGGTCACATCTCCAGCTCGCAGCGCTTCTGAAGGTCTGTAGTTTTGCATGCCAGTTCATTCATTTGTTCGAGTATTTTTTCCCCCCTTCTGGAGTTATAAAGGCTTTCTCCGCCCTTACCTCTAATCTTTGTGTTTGTGCTTGTGTCGTCCTGCCAGCCTTTCCGTCACGTCTTCTCCACCGAGTCCAAGCGGCTTCGTCTCAGCATGCCTGGTTGCCAAGCTGCTCAGCGATAAATTTGTAAAGTTTATAACCACAAAGTTCCTGATTAGTCTTGAGTGAGCGTTTCTTGCTCACTCAAGAAATTTGTGTTAGCCAGATGTTGATGTAAGATCAAGAACTCCACATTTTCAGGCGCAATTTATTCGCTTATTCAATTTTTCTTGACAAATATTTGTCCTGTAAAAACGGATTTATTCACCTGAGCAGTGGATCTCTGCAGCTCCTCCAGAGTTACCACCGGCCTCCTGGCTTCTTTTCTAATAAATGTTGTCCTTGTGTTTGCAATTTTGCAGTTTTGACTTTTTTTTTTTTTATCGATTGTGGGAAGCTTGATGGAACAGTGAACGGTGAAATGTTCAAATGTTGGTGGCTAACGTTTATGTGAAAATGCTAAACGAGTCTGCTGCAAAGCCTGTGCAATTTTCTCTGTATATGTGGAACTAAATTGAATGACTCGTTAGTTGTTTTTACCAACCTGTCAGGTGTTCTTCAAAAATATTCATAGCATAGGGGAGAAAGAGAGAGATGTCCCACTAAACCTTCCCAGGGTGTAGAGAAAATCACTTTGCAAACAACTTATTTAAAAGAAAATGAAAATGATGTAGACACTGTTGAAGAACCAAAGGGAATCGTGCAACATGAGAAAGGGGGGCATGAGTGCCTACTGTAATCATTTCTGTTTTCAGGTCTTTATTTGCATGCCGTTGCTTGACACAGTAACAGTGTCACCAGACACCAACGCTGTGTTTTCGCTGAAAGAAACAGGATGGGCGGATTTGTCATAGCAGGTGCCCGCATGTTAGTCAATCGGCAGGCAGGAAGTTGCACTGGCACAGACACCCAAACACACGCTTCACCCACTACATACACCCAAATTCGTCACCCTGGCCTCTGCTGCGGCTGAAGCAACACTTCCTCCTGCTTCTCTCGACCCTTTTCTCACACCGCTATCACCATTCCCCAAATGCGGATCAATACTTTTCAATTGCAAAACCGCGCGACATTGCGCGAGGTGAAACCGCGTCACTCGGAATTGACTTCCCTTTAGGCAAGCCGCTAGCTCTCTCTCATTCGTTTGCTGGTACAGGAACGTATTAACTTTTACTAGTTAATTTTGGTTTTCAATGTAACTTCTCCCTAAATGACACAAAGTAAATAAAAACAAAAAACAGCCACTATCCAGATGACTGTTACGAACACGACGGTGAAGCAAGAAATTTTCCTAAATTTCCCAAGATCGTTTTGCCTCATCAACACAAAAAAGAGGCCATATTTGCAGCAATGCTTACACAGCAAGCTCTGCCTCCAGTAGCTCGGTGAGACTTCTAACAATGTAGTGAATTACGACCGATGTGTGAAAGAGATGTCATGATCAGAGCTCAGCTGGAGAGTCCCTGCATGAGGTTTGCGCTCACTGCCTTTATGGTTTCATTTAGAGGCTGCGAAGTCGCCTCTAAGTGGCTGGCATTTTGACAGGAAGTGGAACAAAAGCCTATTGTGTTGTAATGCTTTGTTTATGACAATAGCCAGCAGCAGGGGCAAATAGTGGCAGGTTGCCTTTCTGTAGCAACTGTAAAAAGAACAAAAGGTCGAGTTGCGGTTTGAGTCAGAGTGGCATTGTACCTGAGGTAAATGGGTGACTTGTGGAAAGCTGCTTCCCCATGAGTGGTAAACCACTTTCAACCAACAGCATCACAACTACCCGAATTAGTGAATTGGTGTGGTTTGTGACACTGAAGTTCAGACTTAGGTTAATCAAAGTTGGTTCATTATTTAACAACAGGGGGGCTTTCTGTTTTCACATATGGCTGCAGTTTTTTGGTTAGCTTTTTTCAACTTTGTTTATTTAACATTTAGCACTTATTTTACCAGTGAGTCAGTAGAGATCAAAATTTATTTAACAAGCAGCACAGTGATACACTGCACTTCATAGTAAAGAATAAAAACACAACTTCCTACAAGCAACAAAAACGTATTTAAAGAGGAGATATTATGTATTTTTTAGGCAAATATTGCCATTTTCTAGCACAATGAAGTCACAATGTTACTTTCAGTTGTTGTGAAAACGTTATATTTCTATTTCTATAACTTGAAAATGACGTATTTCAAAAATAACTTGACTTTGACACTTTGAAATTTGGTTGCTGTCTCTTTAAGAAGCTGCTGCTCTTTTCAACACTTCATCACAACCCTGCTTCTCATTGTGCCGCTTACCACCGTTCTTAGAAACGTCGAACTGAGAAGTGGTTCGTATGACGAGCTCGGCAGACTCGCCGCTCCGACAGGAGTTTGCTAATTGCCGCTGCCGCTAGTCTGGAGGAGCTGTGTGTGGGAGATGTGCAAGAAACAAAACAATACTGCACGTTTTTGATAAATGAATGGCATTGAAACTTGATATAAATCCAAAAAAAGAAACGGTTGATTTTACACAACACCTCGCCTATAACACCGCCGACCTTTCACCATCAGCTCAGATGGGAAGCCATAACATTTCCAAACAGCTTTTCGGTTAAAACACATGAATGTTCTGAACAGGAGAAAGAAAACAATCCTGCACTCATTTTGTCCATATCCTTGCCAAACCAAATTGCCCATAAAATAAAAAAAAGTTACCATTGCATTCCTTCCTTATTGTTATGGAGGAAAAAGAAATCCTTCCTAACTTTATGACAAAAAAAACATGAATGTCCTTCCACATCATCCAACATGCTCTACATCCTAACACTCAACCATCTTCAAATGCTTTTCTTGCCAAACCCAAAACCTTTTTTTTTTTTTACAATGCCACATCATCGACCAAAGCAGGTGAACTTGCTTTGTCCCCGGTCGGCTATCGGGACAAAGAAATAACTTGGACTCGTTACCCGACGCATTCTTGGCCACGGCAGCTCAGCTGCAGTACATCTCCGCATTTTTCACCCTGTCAAAAGTGGAACCAGCCATAACACCAGAACATCACCAAGGGAGTAGGGTTGGGAAACGAATTCACAGAAACAAGGAGAGGAAGAGAGTACCATATGTGGGTGAGAAGCATGTTCTCATGCAGGCTGTTTTTCTTTTGTTTCAGCTGCGCGGCCCCACCTTAAACGAGGAGCAGGGGAGCTCACTGGACAGAGGAGGAGAGGGGAGAGGTAGATGGGAATTCATTGAAGGATTGGGCATGATGTGCTCTGGGCAGTCCCCGACCCAGCTGTTTTCCATTCAGTGGGAGTCGAGGCAGTGAAATGTAGCAGGGGTGGGTCATGCACACAGAAAGGAGAAGAGGCGAAGAGGAGGATGAGGAGTGTGACAGCAAAACATGGTGTGAGACACTCGGTGTAAAGGTCACGATGATGGGTAGATGGCTCCGTGTGTCTGCCTCCCTTTCTCTGTATCTCGGTGTTTTGGTCTGAGTGTGTTTAAAAGTTGAGCCACTCCCTCTGAAACAATGCTTGTTGTGCTGAAGAATGATCTTGAGGAATTCATTGACAGGCTGGATTTTTAATAACAATCGGTTACCGTTTGTTGGCGTGCGTTCAAAAGACGAAAGACTGTTTGAGAGACTTGGAGCTAATGAGCTGTAGACGTGATTTTTGGGTCAATTTGTTCTTTTGTCAATACGTTCCTCTACTTCACGCCAAGCCGTTGCCATTTTCTTCCATTAATTTTTGCTTCCTGCCAGCTCCGCTAACACTGACCAGATGATTGGGCAAATTGGAATTCTGGAAGTCAATTCGCTCAATGGAAATTTCAAAAAACTTCATATCTTTGCACTGCGATCGGGTGGCTTTTCAGATGTATCTAAACAAACGTATTACGTAAAACCGCAATGGAAACATTTATTTCACAGCAGTTTTTTCGCAGCAGATGCGAGTCTTGTGATCAACGATTGGATGTTAAAAACGGAAAAGACAAAGAAGACGACGGGAAGTGATAGGAGGATGAGGGCGCAGTTTTTAAATGACTTGTCGCATGGACAAACGTATTCACGTGCGATTTTAACTGTGTTTAGTGCAACCAATGCAATTTCAAAGTTGTGTTTTTTTTCAAAATCAGCAGCATATCAACAAAGATTCGTGCACATTGGCAGCTACTGGTGAACAAACCATTTCATAACCGTGAACTTTTCAGATAAAATTATGTGATTTGTACTGAAAGTGCTCAAATTTTGCATAGAATGGGAAAAGGGGGGGGGAGATTAGCAGGACTTTCTTTTGTAAAATCTGTTGTAATGATCCTGAGTTTCAGCAGGAAAATAAGCCAAATAATGATACTGTAGAATTTTAAAAGTGCCTCTGAGTTTCCCCACCATCTGCTTAAAAGGGAAAAAGTTTTACTTATGTTACTCTTTTTTGCACATCTGCTACTCTACCGTATAGAACCTCGACTGCTTCTCCATTAGGAAGCAATAAATTCTTTGCCGTTTCTGAAATTCCACCCCTTGTCTACATATTTGGCCCATTTTGGTTGACAAATTGGTTTTAATGTTCTAGGCTCTTTTTCTACATGTGGTTTGAAGAGGTTTTTTGTTTTTTTTACCAAGTACATGACAATATAACTCTATTTTCTGTTTGATATCCTTGTACTGCTAGAAGGGCAGAAATGCTGGCCACTGCCCCTTGTGGCAGAGTCGGTTATGACAGCTTGGTTGTCTTTCATTCTAAATAGAAAATCTTATTTGGTTGGCCTCTACAACTTTTGACCTGCAGATTTAAAAAGATGTGCTTTAGCTACAACTTCTGCCTTCTGACAAGCTCTCATCTCAACTTGAATAAGATTTCAAAAAAAGGTACATAGTTTTGTCTAACCATTGCTGGTCTCATCATATGAGACTCAAACCAACTACATTTGACATGTTTTTGTATTTTACCATCTGTTGTTCTAATATTTGCAAGTTTTGAAAAGTGTAGCACTAACCAAAAGCTAAACTTTGGTGTCAAATGCAGTTAGCAGAACAACAAATAGGTTCCAACCATCCAACCCTTCTCGATATCCAAGGAACACAACAGATAGGATGCTAGTCCACCGCAGTGTAAATGATACAATCCCACTGCAGGCAAATGTGGCCCAAGCCAGATTTTTGGGGGGTCAAATGTGAACACTGAGATCTGGCCCATATCCGTGGAGGGACAGTGAGATGTTGCACTTAACCATCCCAGGGTCAGTCGTAAGAGACAGGCTCTATTTTACCCGCAGGCGTTTACCCTGTGCGCAGTCCGGCGGGGTCGCACTGACACCACGTGCGCTTTTACAAGATTATTTTTATTGTGTGGTTTTGGGAACTGACGGTCTGACGGGAATAATAATAATAAAATAATAACAAAACTAGAGTCAATAAATTAAACCCCAAGGCAGCTTAAAACAACCCAGGCCTGACATCTCAAGGATAAAGACCTTGAAGTTTAGAATTAGACTTTCAGTCCCAACCTGTGGTTCAGAAGTCTATAGCATGTTGTACCTGTACTCTGGCTCCATCACATTTAATCCTTCAGTCTCATCCCAGTTTTCTCTCTCTCTGCCCAGCTCGTTTATGATCTTAACTCTCATTGTTTATTCTGGAAATTAATTCATTATATTAACTTGCATTACTGTCTTTGAGTTACACATTTTACTTTTTTATCCTTGTACTTCCTATGTAATGTTGCGGCATAAACAATCATGCTGTCTTGTTTTCACCCAGTCACTGACGACCTGCATATGGACAACCTGCAAAAGTCATAGAGTGAAGCATGCAGGCATAATAATGGGATATTGAGTGGGAGGAAAAAGTGTGGTAGAAAACATACACAACCAACAGGACATACAACCTCAGCAATAGATGTCAGAGAATTGTGAAGCGCAGTCCGCTTCTGTAAATTTTGCGTCTGATTTGGAAAGTTTTGGAAGTCCTCGAAGTCTGGGGGAAGAATGAAGAGGAACAGAATCCGAGTTGCTTGAGGTGCAGCGTGAAGTTTCCACAGTCAGGTGATGATTTGAGGAACCATGTCATCTCCTGGTGGTGATCCACTGTTTTGGTTCTTATCAAGTCGAAAGTCGCTGGTGGAGATCCAGGAGTTTTTAGAGCGCATGCTTCATGTTTCCCTCTACTGAAAAAAAGCTTTAAGGTGCTGCTTTTGTTTGTTTGTTGCTTTCATCTCCCAACAGGAATAGGCAGGAATTGCCCAAAGACGTCACTGAGCTTGACTGGTTAGACTGGATTGACTTGACCAAAACCTCACAGAGAATCTGTGGACTGTTGTGAAGAAGAACAAGGGAGACAACAGACACAATAATGCAAACGAGCTGAAAGTTCATGGAAACAAATTTTCTGTATTAATATTTATCTTTATGTTGTACTTGTAAAATCTTCTAAGAAACTAAAGAGAAAGGGGTTTACTTTTTTTTAAAGTTCATTCTCCACAAGATGTATGACTGAAGTAACACAAAGTTTTAGATAACAAAACGTCATTTAATCTGACAAGATCCTCATGTCACTTGCTGAGTGACACACTATTTTATATTTTGAAATATTTGATATTTCAAAATATTTAACATTTTGAAACGGAAATCCATGCCGTTGTTACTAGGGATGCACGTTATGTGGATGCTAACGTTGGCTGCGGCTGATATTACTTTGTTTTTCATTTTAAAACGGATTAATATCAAACTGATATCGGTATCGGTTCAATACATAAACCTGGCCCAATATTATCAACCGATATTTATCTTCATCTTGTTGCCATTTGTTTCTGTGGTAGTGGGGAGGAGGAGGCTTGTCATGTGGTGTTTGGTCATGTGACAGTGATGGTAATGCAGCAAAGGATTGTGGGAAGTTTAACTGAAGCAAGACGCAGTGGTGAAGTTGGTATTTTGGTTGTTTGTTTTTTTTCCTCAAGGCGTTAAAAGGGGAGAAAATGTATATAACCTCGATAAATATTCATTATCAACTGTAACAGCGATATTAATATTGGATATTGATATCGGCCCACATTTTCATATGGGTGCATCCGTATTTTGTTTTACATTTTATTCGATTCAGTTTTATTGATATAGCCCCGGTTCACAGACGTCATCTCGAGGCATACATTTCAGGATCCTTTATGAAGTTCTTTAATTTGCTGTTAAAATCTCTCCCTGGTCTTCCTGCTCCATCGGGTCCTTAATGCGCCTTAAACCCAACGTAAACGGACCGTTCTTTCACCGTAGTTGCTCCGAAGTTGTTAAATGATCTGCTTTACATCTCAAAGAGACTTGTTCCTACTTTTAAGTTTAAAAATCTTTTTTTTTTTTGTTTAAAATATATTTACTTGCCGAGGCTTTTGGGACATTTGGAAAAGGCCGACTCTATTTTTAATGTGTTTTTTGTTTCATTTTATCGTTCCCACGTGCACAGCACTTTGTGGACCTTTGTTTATTTTAAAACGCTTTATCGGTAAAGCTATTAGAATCGCAGGGCACGTCTGGTCATTTGTAGTTTTGTTCCTTAATTCATCCACTTAGTCGCTGGCTGAGAAAATCACGATGCAAGCTTTTGCAAATCTCCATGAAACAGCAAATTATTTGCATGCAAAACACAAATTTAGAAATCATTTAAAATATGTCTATGCAGCTGCCATGGCTCAAAGGCTTTTACTGTGTGTTGCTTCCCCTTTCTAAAATTATTTTCTTTCTCTTTTTGTTTTTTTGCATTATGTAGACACTGACTCATTGAACCATCGTCTGTCATTTCATGTCCTTGATTGGCAAGAAAATAAATGTGCACGGGTTTAGAAAAGACAAACGTAGCGCTCAAAGCACAAGGCGAAAGAGGAAGAATGCCAGGATGAGTGAAGCAGGAAATCGATATGCCTCATCTCGGTTCTGATTCTTTGATCCTCGCCAAAGGAGCTAAAGTGAAAATTCACATGACAACGAAACAAGAAAAAAGAAAAAAATCCAAAGGTCAAAATTAGTCTACTTCTGACATGCCAAGAATAATTATGAGAAATGAAAGTGATTATGACTTTACACTGTCAGTTGTAAAAGGAGACGTCGGGAAAACGTTTGCTCCCAGAGAGTTGAAAATAAAACACCACAATGCAAAACAAGAATAAAAACATCAGAAATCGATCTTTAAGTCTGCTTGAACGTGTAGTATAAAACTGCAAACTTAAATGTCATTTTTATAGAATATGCCAAGACACACACACACACACACACAAAAATTGCTTATGAAGTGGAAGGAATGTGGTTTATTTTACAAATAAAATTCTGAAACTTGCAGAAGAAACACACCTGCAATTCTTTGTGTTTCTTCCAGCTTTGCCCATCTAGAGACTGAGCGATCAATCGCATCATAGATTAAAATGAGCTCGATAACTTCCATTCAGATTATTAATATCCTCTTTGAAGAAAAATGTTGTTTACAGAGATATCTGTCTTATTTATGGTTGTGCTTGTGTGTGGTTTCTATTTCCATTTTATTTTAGTGGTTTTGTTTTGGATAATATCTTCCCGTTCCAGTGTTGAGTGTTCTTTACAAAATGAAAGTTTCTTGGTCCTTCAGAGACCAAACTTCCAATCTAATGCCATGATCAATATATTACATGAAAATGGTATCAAAAAAATGGTATGTTCCCCACATATAGCACTTTGGATTTTTGTCAAAAATTGTCATTTTGGTCTCATCTGACCAGAAGCACCTTCCTCCACATTTTTTGCTGTGGTTTCAAGCTGCTTCTGTAATTAACACTCTCCTTGGCTGGCCTCTCAGTTTAGATGCTGTAGATGTCCACAGTTATATCCCTCTATAAAAATGCTCTCTGACAAAACTCAAAAAGAGGACCTTCACGTCACAGATTTAACAATAATATACAGTATATAATCTACAACACAGGCAGGTTTAATTTAGTAATCAGTTGAATTTTGAATGCTACTTACGTACATTTTGTAAAAAAAATTGATTCGACTCAGTTGCACGTCTCTTGGATATGCCGATTTCTAATAAATGCACAGTATTTTCTGTTCTTGAACGATATATTAGTATTGTTAATGTTAATCTTGTTTTTTGTATATTGTTTTTAACATTTTAAGAACTTTTTGTGCGATTCCTTTGCTGTTGTTATGCTTGAATTTCCCCCTTTCCGTTCTATTCTATTTCCACTCTTTTTTCTTTTCTATTCTATTCAACTAGTTGCACTGAGCATTATTTATTGGTGTCAAAGTAATGGGGTGAAAATCCAAATGCACACCTGGCTTTTCACATTGTAAAAAATTATAAATCATTATCTTTCCACTTGCAAAATTCTGTTTTGTTCTATTCCACCAGTATGATAACTCTATGAACATTATCTTCTTAAAGGGGCAATATTGTGTATTTTTCAGGCATTTTATAGCACAATCAAGTAACTATGTTACTGTCAATTGTTATAAAAATGCTGTATATATCAAATATTCCTTTATTACTAACTTTAATCACTTGAAATTGGGCCTCTGTCTCTTTAAAACCTCAAGCAGTTTTTTTTTAAACTCCACTTCCAGGAAGTCATCACAACATGGCCTCTATTAACCAGTTAACAACGTTTTTACCAGCGCTGCACTGAGAAGCAGCTCGTATATTGAGCACAGCAGATGTGCAGCTCCACCAGGTGTTTGCTAATTGCTGCAGGCTAGTCTGAAGGAACTGAGTGGAGGAGTCGCAAGGGAGGACCGCTCTGTGTGGAGCTCGGTCCAGCCAGGCCTTCTTGCACGGCTGAATGGTTGGCATGAGAAGTTAAAAGATTTCTCAAACATGCATAAAAGAATCAAGCCAACCCTCCAGATGTGTTTTTGATGAGGGAATAACATTATAACACGACAAAAAGCTCAAAAAAGTCAATTTTACATAAAATTTCTGTATATTCTCTGAAGTTTCATCAGTTCCATTAAGGGCGACATCCTAAACGCTCCATGTATAACCATAAGCAAACACGAGACATTTTCAATCATACCTAACAACAAATTACTGTATTTTTTTTTTTTTTAAAACAACATATATATTCTTGATACTGGAGGATAGACACAGCGTGTAACAGAGGGCAGCAGAGGCTCAAGGTGCTGGTGGAGATCACTAAAACCTGGCACTCATTCTTTGCGGCCCGCTGTGGGAAACCCGACCCCTCAGACCTTTGGCATTTAATACGGCGCCTCCGAGTGGCAGAGAGGCTTGGGAGCAGGGTGGTGGTAGGCCAGCTGCCAGAGGCCTCCTGCCCTCTCAGTATGACCGGCGGGCACCGCGGTTTCTGGCAGGCTCCGAGCTTCGAAACACTGCACTTGCTTTTCGTTCCCAGCCAAACACATGGCTTTTCTCGCTCAGAGAGGGGATCATCACCAACGTTTTAATGTCTTGGTTTTGGATCACAGTCATGTGGACTCTCTCCTGCAGTGAGGCACAGACAGAATCGTGCAGGAAACATAAATTAGTGCCCTATTGTTTTAAATGCACATGCCCCGTGGGAATGTTTTGCAAAGATAAATAAATAAATAAAAGAATTCGTACCCTTGGAACCTTCTTTCTTCACTTTAGTCTCATTACAAACACAAGCTTTTAATAATTAGATTTTATGTGATTGAGCACAGTGTGAATGGAAAAAAAAAGAAGAAGGTTCCATGGTTTTCCAAGTTTTTGGGGGGGTGGGGGGGGGTTTCTTCACAAATACAAATCTGAAACGTCTGGTGTACGTTTGTGTTCAGCCTCCCGGGTCGAGACTTTTAGGAAAATGTTTATTAATTACGTTTATTCGCTGAAAGAAATTCAGGCTGCAAGTCTTAGCGCGTTGTGTTCCAACAGTGCGCTTCCAGAGACTAAAATGTCTTACTTTCAAAATGCTTTCAGTTCAGACCTATGGACTGCATCTGGAAACGCGAATTAGTAGTAGCTCTGCCTATATCTGTAGTGTCATTGTTCTGCTGGCAGGTAAACCTGGATCTCAAGATCTACACTTCTCCTAAAGACAGTGGCGCTCCAGAGAGGGGCCAAGGGGGGGGCCAATAATCATGTACATGTCATAGAAAAGCACACACACACAAACACACAACTTATTATATATATATATTATTAACTTATTTATTTTTACCTATGCCCTGCTAAAAGTTCTACTGGCCTGGTCTGGCCACCCTTGTGAAAAATATTTTTGGGAGTGCCACTTCCTAAAGGCCCCTGTGTTTAGCTCTATTCACGTTACCAGGATCTCTGTCAAAGAAAGGGGAAAACATTCCCCACAGAATGATGCTGTCACTCCCATGTTTCACCATGGCGATGATGTTTCCAGAGCGATGTTCAGAGTTGATTTTCCTCCACATGTGTAGCATTTTGAACGTGAGCTCTTCTGACCAGATCAACTTCTTCCACACGTTTGCTGTTACCCAAGTCTTCAAAATGACAGGACTCCTTATGAATGACTTTCAAGATTTTATTTATGCCACTGGTCAACAGATTACAGAATTGCAAGTTGTGCCCTGTCTTGTGTCGTATTAAAATCTCAATAAATTGCATTGAAGTTTAGAGTCATAAGGTGCTAAACTCTCAAAAGTTCAGGAACTGTGAATACTTTTGCAAGGCTTTGTAAGTTCTGATCAAAAACAAACAAACAAACAAAACTTGAACTCTCACTGTTTAACATTTTAAAATCCAGGAGCGAAGCTAATCCGGCTCTCTACCTGAGAACCCACTTGACCGTGCACATATATGCCGCTTTAAACACGCCTCATTCTGTTCATGTGCAAATTCTACCGTTAAAGTGTTTCATTCTGACAGCCAAAAAAAACCAAAAAGGAAAACGAGAAACTTTGCAGCAACATTCCTGCTGGCATCAAAAGGGAGGGGGGAGAAAAAAGAGAAAAAACCCGTCTGCACTCCAAGTTAGGGAAACAGCATTAAGTGAGACATGTGATGGATGTCAAACGTTTCGTTGTGTTTTCACCCACCGGCGGAACAGCATACAGTTTGGGGCCGGGGGGTTTGGGGGATGTCTGTCATTACACCCAGCGAATCTGATCTCTCAGGGAAGCACCTCCAGTTCATGAACGCCGATGATTTACAGCACCTGAGAGAAGAAATGCTAATTTGTTTAAAGTCGAGCTGTGATTTGTGGCTTGTTGCCTGATTCATATCAAACATCTGGAAGGCAGCGTGATTTCTTATGTGCTGGTGATAATGGGGTGAATTTTTTTTTACACAGTCTGTGTCCGCGTGCGTGCGTGTGGGTGTGTGTGCGTGTGTGTGTGCCTGCCTGGCGGGTTTTTGTTCCTGCTGACAGAGTAATGGATCTGCTCATTGTTGCATGTGGACTTGGTGTGATGTATGAGATTCATTTGAAATTCTTTGCCCTAAATGAGGCACTCACATGTCTCCATATGGGAGATTATGAACTGGAAGGGCAGCGCACTCCCGGAAAATGAACCGAAGTAGCTCATACTTGCAGTCATCATCGCACTCAAATGGGATTTATTGTGTTGTGTTTTTTTTTGCCTCATATTTTTCTATTAATGAAAAACTCGTTTCATGGGTAATCAATGTGGCTACGAATATAAATGTTTAGAATTACTATAAATCAAAGTAGCAACAAGAAATGGAGAAAAAATATATTGAAATTATTTGCACATTATACAGGTGTTCTTTTTTTATGTATAGTCAAAACAAAGGCAGAAGTTGACTTTAAAGTCCATTACGCAATTTGTTTTATTGCCAAGTTGATTTGGAGTATATCTGCAAAACAAACAGAAAAAAATACATTTTTCACATTGGCTTTTAAAAAAATAAAAGCCTTATCAACAACAACAGAAAAAAATCATCAATACGTCATTATAAAATGAATTTCTTATAAAAACCCACAATTAAATTTACACAGAAAAAGAAAAAAATAGCTATGAAACATTTGGACATGCAATAAATACATTCATTTCATGAAAGCAAGATAAGATCAATATTGACACATAAAAAGGCAGAATGTGTGTGTGTGTGTGTGTGTGGTTTTTTTTTTTTTTTTCTTTGAAATACTGTTTGGTTTAAAGTATTGCTTTTAATTGTAACCACCGCAAAAACAAAACAAAAAAAAAAAGAAGAAGAAAGGGTTGGAGTCTGGTCATGTTTTATGAAGTTCTGATGCAAACAGATCCATTTTGAAGTCCTGAAAAATCCCATTTCCCCTGCGATGTTTGGACGCGCGCGCGTTAAGTTCCGCACTTTTCCAGCTGTTTCCAACAACCGCCGTCCACAAGACACTTTAAGCTGCTGCTGAACTTTTGCATCATCCCTAAGATCCAACGTGAGTTTGATCAGATTCTGATCGACTGCATCGACGCGTAAAACGTGTTTTTATTCAGAACCAAAATAGTTGCCTTCTGCATGAGGACCCCCGAGGCTTTTGTTGGAAGGGAATCTGTCACTGGCGTGGGTTCCTCTTTAAAAATGACTTTCTCAACTAGGAGCGACACTCCAAACGGAGCAGGGCGACCTAATTAAATCTGACCTAATCTGGTGTCTGCCAGCCAGCTGCGTGTGTGTGGGCGTGTGTGTTTGAGATTTCAAAATGCTCCAATTTCTGGCTCTTTTTTTTTTTTTCTTTCATCCTTTCTCTTTGAGTTTCGAAGTTGTGCTGTAAGTCAAACGAGTCAATCCATGTTTTGTTTTTGTTTTTTTCTGCATTTAACGCAGCTGAACAGATGTAAAGTGACATGCGAACAGAAACCCTTGCACTATCCGGGCTTACAAAGGCACACACTGTGGGGTAATCATCTCGGAAGACACGACGACGTGAGCAAGCGTTTCAAAAAAAAACCTGACGAGCATTGCTGCAATCGTCAGCTCAAAAACAGCCACAACTATCGAGCTCAAGCTGTTTTATTGGGAGGGGGGGTTTCCACCCTCTCTGTTTCTGTTTCTTTTTCACTCTCAACTTCTCTCCTTTTACTTGTTCTCTCTCCATCTCCAACGCATGACTTGGCTGGTGCAACCAAGGCGCGACTCAATTGTGCAATTTCAAACATGTTTACTTTACTGGCATCTTTCTGAGCATATTTTCCCCCCTGAACATTTCCCCTCGCATTATTCTGCATTTCCTCTACAACGGCACAGCGCCTTTAATCTTCCCTTTAACACACCGTTTCTTGGCGTAAAATCTGAATGTAATAACAGCGTCGGATACTTTTTTTGTCTATTGTGTTTTGGTTTTTTTTTTTTTTTTTTTTTTGGCTCCAAGAGTTTGCACTTTCTTCAAACACGCATCAAAGCTCATTTTAAAAAAGGGGGACAGGGGGGGGGAGGACGAGAAGAAAAAGAAAGTAGCTCTCCATGTAAACATTTAGACAACAGTCATCTTCTGCATGAAAAGCAGCTGGAAGTCAAGCAAGTTAACGGGAGGGGAGGAGGAGGAGCGCAGAGCGAGGTGAAGAGGGGAGCTGTGCTCCGTCAGGGTAAAAGGGCAGCGCAGCCAAGCTGTGCACCGGTGGGAGGGAGGAGAGCCAGAGGGAGGGTGGTCGGTCGTGGGACTTCTTGGGAAAGCTAAAGGCGTAATAAAAGTTTTTGAAAAATATCACAATGCGGCGATTCCTGTTTCTTTTCTCTTTTTTTTTTTTTTGTTCGTCTAAGAAAAATGCAGTTTGGGGGGAAATAAATGGAAAGCAGCTGCTGCTTGCAATAATAAAAAAAAAAAAAAGTCTTGTTCCTCGTGCTTCTGAGCAGCGGGACAGGTAAGACCTGGAGGTCTTACAGGTGCAGCAAGTGAATACGTCAGATAACTGAGGTCATTTGCTAATTAAGACAGATTAATGTCTGTTAAGACTATAAGACAGTATTATGAATACAGCAAGGCTTCGGCATAAATAGAAAAAGTTGTTTTTTTTAAGGTTTTAAATATTAGCTAGAAAAATACTTTTTTTGTTTGTGAATATAGTGTTCAATGTAACAATTTTACTTTGTTTTGATGAAGCCTAGATTTTTTTTTATGTAGCTAAACTTAAAATGCTGGTTCAGCCAACCTGATAATTAGCTGGACTTTCCTACATAGGATATTAAGGCTGATAAATGGATTGTATTATCAATTAATATATTAAGCTGAATATATTAAGTTAAATGTAAGTTTGTTTCTGTCTGTAACATAGCCTAGCTAGTTTTGCAGATAGGGCTAACGTAAGGCGTTCTAGCTAACTGAGCTAATGATGCTAATGATGTCACTGCTAATGGACAGCACATTTTAGACTAGCTTTATGCCACCTGGTTTGAGTACATTTAAAAATGTTGCGTCAAGGTTTAGCTACCTTAGCGACACCACCGATACTAAAGTCAGTTTGCTAGCAGAGTTTCTGACCCCTGTACTACTAATGAACACTTCAGGTTGTAGAGAAAATGTTTACATGCTACGTTGTTGAGTAAATGCTAAAGCTAACAGCCGGTTTCAGGAGTGTGCATCTAGGCATACATTCTTTTAGAAACGAATAGAAGTGCCATGATATGCCAGATAAAAGAAGACCTTTACTATAATGCAAATTAGTCAGAGGCCTAGCTTGCTTAGATTTCACAGTTTGACGTGTGAAAGTCATGAAATTTGTACTTTAGTTTTGCTTTTACTTCTGTCATGTCTGCTAAGTGCTTTAGTCTTTTTGGCAAACGCTGTAAAATCTAATAAAAGTTAAACAGCGGTAGGAGAACAGGACAACTCAGCTTGTCAGAGTCACATAATCTTTTCCTGTTCTGCTGGTGGAGAAACACTTTCTTTTACAAAAACTGGCAGAGAGCTCTCTAATATGGCCTCCCCCTTTAATTTTTTTTTTCCTATTTTATATGACTACAAATCAGCTCTTAAGAACCTATTAAATAAATTTTAGAGTATCTTAATCTAAACTTTTATGGTGGCCCAGAGAGGCTTGCTGTGTTGGTTTCTCATCTAAATAACATTAACGAAGGCAAATGGCATAAAATCCCTTGGGGCTACACCAGTAAATTGAAACAAGGCTCCAATAATTTGACTGTGACTAAATTAGACAGCCACAGAGAAAAAGAAACATGCCGACATTTTTATTACTTATTTACATTTTACTTTCGGAGCCACATGAAATTATTTACAGTGCCGCGCTAAAGCTATTTCACCCCACTTGAACCATTTTCTTTTTTTTTCTTTTTTTTTACATTTTGTCAGGTTACAACCGCAACATTGTAGGTATTTAATTGAGATTTCATCTGACAGATTTACCCAAAGTAGAGAATAATTGCGAAGTAGAAGGGTAAAATGCACAAAGTCTATAAACATCCAAAAAATTAAAATCCAAAAAGTGTGGAGTGCATTTGTATTTAGCTACTTAATTCTAAATAGAATACAGATAAACTATGCTAGGGGGCTACTTTCATAATTGTAATCTATTTTCTGGTGAAAAACCAACAACTGGGCAAGTAAACAATCTTCAATATAAACCCTAAAATACAATGAAGCAGCTTAGATGAAAACATTCAAGTGTTAAACTGGCCCAGTCCATACAAAAACCCTTGTTGAGGATAATAATAAGAGAAATCAGTTGTGCAAAGGCTTTGCAAGCAAAGAATTAGCTAGTTTGCAAAATTTAGATCAAAATGAATAAAAATGCAAGCCACACTTTTCAGATTAATATTCGGTAATGAAATAAAATGGAAAACTATGACCTTCTTCATCCCACTTTATAGTGATGCACGGCTCCAACGAGATGCACTCAAGTTTGCAGTTGTAATGCAACAAAACATGACATTGTAAAGATTAATAGGGTAACATCTCAGATACAAACAGCATATATATATATATATATATATATATATATATATATATGTATATAACCCTCAAGTCCTGGTCACTGTGCAACTTCTAAAGCACACACCCACCCAAGCTCCTAAAGCTCAGTGACACTGAGCAGAAGTTTTATTCCCAAAGAGCAAATAAGAGGAAGGAACAGAGAAGATACAGTCCACTGCTTTTCTGAATCCAGAGCTTCAGAAATACGAACAGGCTTTCCATACTGAGACAATGGCTCACGTCCACCCCGCTGCGTTCTCCCCGCTTCTCTCCCTCCCCATATCTGCTTGTGAGCAGAAACACACGGCACATCCTGCTCAGCGCTGCTCACCAGCCAAAAGTTCACTTCCTGCTCCTCAGCTCTTCTCCTTCACAGCAAAAAAAAAACACAGCTCATCTTATGCCCATGTAGCGCAGTGACAGACAAACAATCAAGTGAATAGATGCCCTATAGATGCTCGGCCAACGCACTCTGCTGCACACGTTAAAGCAGATGAAGAAAATTTCAGAGAGTGCATACTGTAAAACAAAAAAACAAAAAAAAAACGATTCAAGCATTATCTTTCCGTTTCCGCTCAGCGCAGATTTGAAGTGGAAACGTATCGTGTTATTTTGGTGGTGCTGGCAAGGAGTTGGATTTTCACTCAAGCCAGTGAATGAGAGAGAGCAAAGGAGCCTCGAATTCCCACGACTCACATCCGCTTGTTCCTACATTTTACGACACATGCACTTGTTTATGGAGCGTGTTGTTTTTGCTTTGTGTTGTTTTTTTTTCTGCCAGCGAGAGCCCTGCGAGCAGTTGTTTTAGACTTTTTGGTCACGGAGCTCAGCTGAAGGCACCAGGCAGCCGAGAACAAACAAGCCGACTTCCTCTGCGCGAGCGCGACCTCTGTCTGGCCGGTGTCAAGAGTTCAACATCTTCAGGGGAAAAAGGGGGCAGAGCGACGTGAGGTTAGTTTCCGAGATACTGCCGGTCTGTTTGAGGAAGTGCTGATGAGGCATCACATCACGTCGTTGTGGGTGGGGGAGATATTTCAAAACACAGCACTTGTCACCTAGATATCGCCGTACATGTGGCTAAAGAAAATTTCAAAACATAAAAACGCAAACCGTGTATACCCAGTTATTAAAAATCACAAACATTTACAGCCTCTAATGGTGTAGGAGTAAAACGAAGCGCCTCTTTGAGGACGACAGTAACTATATATGAAAAGCAAAACATAACAACACATGTCATCTCTTCACCCATAAAACCATAATAGGAAAAGTAATGTTCAAACACACGAAGAAAAACCACAGGTTTAAAAACAGGGACTGCTGCCCCCTTAGTAAAGAAATAGGTGTATTTGTCATGGGGGTGGTGAGGCCGATATTTTTGGGCTAAGGTTTACAAAATCTTAGCTGGGTTCAGTCCTGAGGTAAGCACCAGTCTTTTTGTTGTGTTTTTTTTCCCTTTCTTTTTCAACGTGCGCCACAAATCAAAAAGAAGACAAGAACAGAAAGTCACAAGATAAAGCATGCTCGATATGATCATATGCTACTGGAAGAGACGCCCTTAAATTATTTTTACATTTGAAAAAAAAAAAAAAAACATATTCACAAAAGTGAGGCACTTTTTTTTTTTTTTTTACTTTAAGGCTTTCAGAATAACTATTTCTGTCACAGTGTATTTATGGCTTTAGTCTTCACATTCACCTCCAGAGGTTGGCGTTGGCACTATAGTGGTCAATTTTTTATTTTTATTTTTTCTCCCTAATCTAAATCAAGAACTAGCTATAAATAGAAAGAAAAAAAAGGCCGATATATTCTTTGGTGGAAAAAATTGCAGACAAAGAAAAAAAAAAAAGTGCCTTCAAAACACAATTTTTTTTTTTTAAGTGCTCTTTGTGTTTTCAAGTTGGAAGAATTCCTCGGTCAGGAAATAAGTTTTTATCTCAAAACTTTGGCTTGAGCGGGACTGGCTGGGGGGGGGAGAGGCAGAGAGGCAAGAGGAGACACTTGGGGCTCGGATGTAACGTTTTACAGTGGATCAGAGGAGTGAGATGGCAGGCGTGAAATGGGACATCATGCCGGCGAGCAAGTGCGAATTGTCCAGGAGAAAGTGGGATTTCACAGGGATTTACTGGAGGACAGCAGCTGGGGGAGAGCTTGTTCACCCCACCGGCTTGTTCAGGGAAGAGTCACAACAGGCTGCTTTCTTCTGATCCTGTTGCTGACAGATTAGCAGCCTGCTGTGTGCGAAGGGGAATATCGTCCCTCTAAGTTGGTAGAGTGCTTATAAGGCAAGGGGCCACAGCAATGCCGAAAAATGAGAGGGATGAGAAGCCATGGGCCAGCATGAGTTAGAGGTGGAGGGGGGGAAAAAAAGATTGTATAAAGAGTCACAATTCCTAGTCCTGGAAATTCTGGATTAAATCAAAATGCTCAAAAATTGATTTTAAAATGCGTTTTAAATTTAAATTTAATAGAATAATTCTCTGATCATTTTTTTTTATTTCAGATAAACCACGCAGCTAAGCTAACCTAATGCTGGTAATTTATGTTGCAGAATTTTATGCGCAATCCCTGCTTTAGTGTGAATGTAAACTGATTAGATTTGATGCAGTATGGGATATTAAAGAATTGCTTTAAATAAATCTGTTTCTCTTATCATGCAAATCATTTAAATACAATCTCCGGAGCGTTTGAGTGGAAAAAATTGGTTTTCGTTTAAAAAAAAAAAACACTTCTGAATTGAATCGTGACCATGAAAATCGAATGGAATCGAAAGATTTGCATCGCTAATGAGGACACTCGTGAAATTATTAGACTGAGTAAAAAATAGTACAGAGTCCCATTATTAAAACCAAACAGTCTTCCTTACAGAAGAAACAAATTAATATAGTGAGGGAGGGAGAGGTTCAGTGTTACTCAGTGCTCCATCATGCAGCCCCTGGAATCTAAGGAAGCGTCCACAACAAGGCCTCTGACCACTGTTGACCATCACTCAATTATTAAAATAGAAACAAAGTCTGTCAGTCAATGACAGACTCCTTCGTCACCAATTCAGCCCCAGCGTACGCCTCTCTGCCTCTCTGTTTCTACAAAAGCACAAACCAACACCCGCGAGTCGGCGTGAACAGGGATTAGTGTGTCATCAGCTGGGTATGTGCAATCATGTCCCACTCATGAGATCACAGGGCTCTGCTCAGTGCATCTCCAAAACAGCTGAAAGCTAAGGAACATTTGTCACACTGCAGAGGAAGCTTTAGCTCAAGAGTGGTTGAAAGCCGGGTGTAAAGCCGATTAAGCCACCGCTGCTGTCACATAAGGGATGAGCATTTATCCACACAGAGCCCCGCCCCTCGCTTGGGAGTGGGGGAAAAAAAAAAAGGCATAGAGAAATGCATTACGTTTCAGCTATTTCACATAAAAGGGGGAGACAAGCAAAGAATCAAGACACACAAAGTATCCCGTACCCCAAGATTGTACAAAAAAAGAAAATAATAATAATAATAAAAAATCCAGGTGAGTTGCTTTTTTCTTGATGTTGTTTAGACCTTAAAAGTCCTGAATATTGAAAAAACAAAAGTCCTGAATATTGTTCCTTTTGTGCTTTTTTCTTTTTCTTTTCATACATGAATAGTACACAGGTTTAGGGTCAGATTGCAAAGTATCTCTGCAACATGTTTTCTTTGGATTTCATCATATACAAAAATAAATAAATTTCCTTTTGGTTTTGACTTAGTCACTATGGCTCAATGGTTGGAATTAAGAAAAAAAACATGTTTGTTTGCATAGACTGTACATAAATACTGAAGTTCTTTCATCGAGTGTCCCTTGGTCACAGAAAGTAGAGCTCCTTTATGAAGGAGGATTTAAAAAGATACATTAGATGCATAGAAAGGCACTTACAGTCTAAACAGTTCGGTGTGCATGAGCAAGACCCAGTTCCACTCGGGCCTGGTCTGAGGTGCAGAGGAAGATATGGAGTTGAGGTGAATGGCTTTCAAATACTGCAAACTGTGAGTGCGCGCAGACATGTCTGTGATTGCCAACTTCACATATCAAATGTCTTAGCTGGGCGAGTAGCGGTCGATGGTTCGGCTGTCAGAGATTGGCTGGGGAGGAGGAGGAAGTGGTTGGCCCATGATGTCCATCTTTTCATGGGTGAGGCCCAGATGCTCCGACGCAAGCTTGGTGAGCGGGTAGAGGCACTCAATGGCCTTTGCGTCTGCCACCAGTTGCTGCTGCGCTTGAAGGAGAAGCTCGTTGGCCTTCTCCTGCTTCAGCCCCAGGTGCTCCGCTGCGTACTTGCTCAGGGGGTATATGCCCTCTGCAAAATCCAGCTTCAGCTTCCCGTCTGCCGTCAGGCCGCCTCCGGTCCCCCCACCGCTGTGCATCTTCATGTGGCTGATGAGGTTGCGCTGCTGGGCAAACTTCCCCCCGCACACCTGACATTCATAGGGCTTTTCCCCAGAGTGGATGCGCATGTGCTCAGTGAGGCGGTACTGGCGAGTGAAGCGCATCCCACATGAATCGCAGGCGAAAGGCTTGAGGCCCAGGTGGCTGCGCATGTGGCGCGTCATGGTGCCGCGCTGTGTGAATTTCTTGCCGCAGATGCTGCAGGGGTAAGGCCGCGTCAGCCAGTGCGTCTTCTCGTGTTGGCGCAACGTGGCCGGATCTTTGTAAGACTTATCGCAGTTGGAACAGCGGTAAGGTCTGATCATCTCCCCGATGGTTCCTGAATTCAGGCCCTGGTCAGATTTGGTCTCCAGATGCGACATGCTGTTTGGAGTATTGCCGCTGTTGAGGTTTCCGTAACCGTTCGTGTTGCCGCCAATGCCTTTGGTGCCGCTGTTGTTGTTGTTGTTACCCATCTCCCCAACAGAGCTGTACAGTTCCTCCTCTGTATGTGTCTCCACATGTGCGTTGAGCTGCTCTGAGCTTGGGAAGCCTTTATCGCAGGGGATGCAGACGTACAAATTGTCCCCGAAGCTTTCGGGCTCGTACGGCATGTGGAATCTCCCGATGGGGCCGGTAGGGGACGGACGGCCCTCGCTGCTGCCCGTCTCCTCCGTGCCAGAGCCACTCTTGTCATCCACACCTTCGCTCTCCTCCCCTGGCTTGTGATGATTGTGATGCTGGTCCCCGTTCTCAGCCCCTTCCTCTTCATCCTCATCCTCATCGTCATCTTCCCCAGCGTACGGCAGGGGCTCGTGTTTCACCCAGCGGTAGATGTTTCCCATTTCTCTTCCTGCTTCTCCACCTTCTGTCGGGGTGTCAGGGCTGACGGGGCATGGGTAGCGGTCTGTCCCTTGGGAACCTGAGCGATGTAGATGAGGCAGGTGGGGGGCTAAGGGCTGATTTAGGTGGGGAAAAGGTGGAGGGGTGAGGGAACCTGCCTGGTCGACAGACTCCATCTTTTCGGACATAAAAGCTCTCCCATTTGCCCCCTGAATGGGACTAGTGGCTCCACTTAGAGTTCCATCCCGCTCCTCATTGCTGTGACTGTTTGCCATATGGGTTTGAGAGGGTGTGTGCTGAGACTGGGAGGTGGGGCTTTTTTTGGAAAGATCGAGGCCGAAGCTGGGGGAGCAGTTCCTCTCGGCGTGGCCTGGGCGTCCCAGCTGAGCAGGCAGAGATGGGAACACCTGAGAGGTCTGGTTGGACGTGGGGGCATACAGCTCGCCGCTATGGATGGTTATTCGATGGGGGACCAGCTCATCCAGCGACGGTGCTCTGGGTGTGTTAAGAATCCCCCCTGGAGGACAGGACTGAATCACAGGAGTAGAAACCCTATACCTGCCTCCACCTCCTAAGCCCATGCTGCTGGGCACCATTTTTGGGTAAGGTAGAAATGCGGGACCGGGACGGGGAGGGTACTTCCCAATTCTCCTCAGCTTCTTTTTGCACAAGGCCACCAAGTCGAGCAGCTGCAGATAGCTGGCCGCTGCCAAGACGGCACCTAGATTGGGTTCAGTGGGGGACGTGGGGTCTCCCTCACTGAGGCGCCCGGTGTAGATGTAGTCCAGGATCACCCTGAAGACGGCTGGACTCACCATCTCGTGGTCAAGGTTGATGAGATTGTCGTGGACCACCAGGGACTTCAAGTAGTGGCTGCTGGCGGCCAGAATGTTCTTGTGAGCTCTGAAGAGCGCATTCTGCACCACAATGATGACATCACACAGAAAACCTTTGGTGCGCTGGCTGTTGAGCTGCAGGAGGAGATCCCTAGCATGACTTGGAACTTCCATGGCATCCAGCATAGTCTTCAGTCCACCACCTGCAAGAGCAAAAATCTGTAAAATTTCATGCAGAAGTTGTCGTTCTGAAGTCAGCAAAAAGTGATATACACAACAACATGAATGAATCAAAGGAAAATGTTTTTAAAAAGTAAATACTTTTGCATACTGGATTAATGAGAGTTTGATTCATAGCACATGAATGCATTTTGAATTAAAGTTATTGTTACAATTACAGATGTGCGGAGAAATGAGTGCACAGAGCATGCTGCTGCAGCTGGACAGGTTGGAAGGTAAAAAATCTGATGTTTTTTCCGATCAGCGAACACAACATTCGTAAACACTTGCAGATTGTTGTAACAACACTTTGAAGTGAAAGCTGCTACTGTTAGCCTTCTCCAGTATCAGTGAGGTGCACACACAGATATATGAAGCTAAATGGATCAGTGGATGCTTTTTTCTGACAACTGCACACTATTTGGTCTTAGTATCTAGTGAAATACCCTGCAGTATTATCATTCTTAATTTATTTTCTACGTTTGTTTGCATGAATCCACGTGCTTCAATATCCTGTCACATACACCTGAATTTTTCCACCGTGGAACAATAAAGGATTCTATTTTAAGCTAGTCTATTTTAATTCTTTGGAGTTCATTCAGGTCTCAAAAGAGCAAGGTTAATAGCAGTTCACAGTAAGGCTGTAAAAAATAGAACGAAGTTGTTATTTTTTATCTTTTTTGGGTTTTCAAAATCTATCTTTCGGGGAACATGTTGAGCTTAGACATGCTAGCAGCTCTTTTCAAAATCTCAGCGTTAAGTTCGGTGACGCTAACCCTGCTAATGGCTAACATAAAATGCTAAAGAAAGCTTAGAATATACACTCTACAGTTTATCATTATCCTTCCACAGACTGCTGTCTCTTCTTCTAATTTAAATAATGACTTTTTCTAACTTCGAACACATACAGCTCTGGGTCAAATGAAGAGCCCGCTGCACTGAACCCCACTGAAAGCCTCCTGGTTATTCCACCAAATATTGATTTCTGAACTCTTCCTGAGTTAAAACGTTAGTGTTGTTGTTTCGAAATGAATATGAACTTGTTCTCTTTGCATTATTTGAGGTCTGAAAACACTGTATTTTCTTTGTTGTTTTGACCATTTCTCATTTCCTACAAATAAATACAAATTTTTTGCTTGGAATTTCAGAGACATGTTGTCAGTAGTTCATAGGATAAAAGAACAATGTTCATTTTACTCAAACATATCAATATTAAAAGTAAAAAACAAAGAAACTGATCATTTCAAGTCGTCTCTTAATTTTTTCAGAGCGGCATATATTTTTAACCTTGTTTTTTTTTTTTTAGATGTATATATATTTATTTTATTTTTTTTTCTCTTATTACATTTCTTGAAGAGAAATCCAAATTGGCCAAAACCGGAACCAGCAGCTTTGCAAAAGCTGAGAAGTAGGCCACAAAATTCCAATTTTTAATAACAGCCTCTATTTAATTTTGCATTTTATGATTTAGGTTGAAACCTCTTCTGACTCCACCTGACGGGAATGAAAGGGAAGTGTGTGGGAAGCGTCCACGAGGGCCCGTCAGCAACAGTGAACTTTTGCTGAAGGTGAGCACTGGGAATGGTTTTCTCATTAGCAGAAACTCAAGTCTGCGCACTGACCTCCTACTCGGCGAGCAAAACGAGAGAGAAAGAGCTTGAGTTACCCAAACCTCAGATATACATCTATTCTGTAAATTGCCAGCTTCCTGCTAAAGGTACTCCAGAGGAGCGAGCGCGGAGCTTTCCACAAAGTGAGAGACGAATGCTTCACAAGTGTGATGAACAGCAGGTATAAACCGGCGGGGAGGAAGGACGCGTTCCAAAAACAGAGAGAGCTCCAGCTCGCTCTTTCCCCTCAGTCATATAAGGACCACAGAGCGCACGAGGTGTAAATCAGCGTTAGACGGTTCGATACTTTGCACTGAGGCGGATCCGGGAATCACACGCGCACACACACACCCCAACGCACGCACGCACGCACTTAAACATCAACACTGATTGTTCCATCGGGCCTAAAATAAATGCATGAAAAGCGCCGTATTGTTCAAGCGGTGGCATCCGAGGACAGTTTACTTCTGAGATTAAACGTCTCCAGCCGTCCCCCAGGGGCCTTGGTGTCACTGATGGGGAAACAAGCAACTAAATAAATATCATGTCATCCATCTGATCGCAGTCTTCCTGAGACCAGCTCATTCACTTCTTGTTTATTTCACCCGCGGTGCGAGCAACGAGGAAGTATGAACTTTTAGAAAACCTTGACGAGTGAACGCATAACAGGAGGAACTCGTGAAGAAGAAGAAAAAAATCTCACGCTGATTTTTTTATCCTTTTTTTTTTTTTTTAAGTGCAGATTCTTGAAACTCGTGGGGAATTCTTAGCACTGTTTCTGATGATTTTTTTTTTTGCAAGTGCATGTTCACCATGGCAAACGACAAAACGGAAAGTCAGTCACAGTGAGGAGTGGCAATTGTAACGGTAATTTCAAAATGCAAACTCCAGCATGGGTTTTCGTTGTTGCTTTGTTTTTGTCTATAAACGGCCTGATCATGACAATAAACACCAAGAGATGACGAAGAAAGAACGCCTCAGATGGATCAGACTCTGTGAGGTCACTGTCACTGCATATGTTCACACCTCTGACCACTTTTTTTTCTCCGTCTTGCTTCTGTGGCCTGCTGCCTTTCTAACTCGCAGCGTCCGTCGGGACGCGCTGGGTGTAGAAGTGAACCAGATGAAAGCACTGGCTCAACTTTGTGGACTTGCTGAAATTGTCTCTCTCCGCTCCACTCAGCTCATTATCGCTTGGTGTGGAACTCTGATACCATCAGCGTGCCTTCTCAAGCAGCAGGCCGGCGCATCAAGCAACGGCTGCGTCGGAAGCGCAAAAAAGAAAAGAAGAAGAAAAAAAAAACAGTCTCCCTTCTTGCACTGACTTATATTTGTGAGGACACATATTAAACAAAGCTCAACCTTAACAGCATTGCACCTAAGTTATGTTGTGCGTACAACACATTATTCTGGGTTATGTGTTGTGGTGACAACAAGCATGATAGCTGCGGTCTAACCATGAAGACACCAAGTTTTGTTTTGTTTTGTTTTTTGGGCTGTTCAAAACATTGACATTTCCTTTGAATTTAGCCAAGCTCATTTAACTCTGCTTACTTAGTACTTGTTTTATTTTTATTTTCTGCAGCACACAAGCAAATGTTCTAAGATTTTAACATCAGCTGCAGCCGTCTGAGTGTAAGTATAAGCACTAAAAAAAAAAAAAAAAAAAAAAGTTCTTGTTAAGAGTTTGGTCAGCAGAGATCAGAATCAGTTTCCTGCTTTTAATGTCAACGCCTATATATATATATATATATATATATATATATATATATATATATATATATATATTTATTTATTTATTTATTTATTTATTTATAAAACTCCTCACAGATATTTGAGATGCTGTTTAAAAGGGACACGTTAATTTCTACGGGAATAAACGCGGTGACAAACGAGAAAGCTAAAACCATCACGTTAATTTATAACCTGCAATTTCCTTCCAGTCAAACCCAGAGCGGAGCCAGTGTCTGAAGAACTGTCGATTTGTTCATTTGCTCGTTCAATTCCCCCATTTCGAGTGTGATTTCCAATTCACTGGAATCCAATTTTGATGTGTTTTTTTGGGGGGGCGGGGGGGAATTCGTCGAGAAAGGGAGTGACACCCTCCCCCTCCCCCCGTCTGAGAGCCGGAGCAGGCGCACTCAGCACAGACAGAGAGAGAGAGAGGGCTCCGGGCTCCGGGGGTCGCAGGGAGGCACAGCGCTCCTCTCAGCCTCCGTCCGTAATCTGTTTTACTCCGCTTCGTTTATTGCGCAGTAAACCGAATCACGAGTGAACCCGGCATTTCTGATGCGAGCCCATCCCCACCTCTTCCCATCCAGCTCACAAATGAAATGTCAGAAAGTGTAGAATCGCCAGCAAAAAAGAAAAAAAAAGAAGACGAAGAAGAAGAAAACGTGTCAACTAATTATGCAGTGAGAATGTTGCTGAAAGCAGCTACAGACGTGTCATCAACGCCAAAGAAGTCACTTCAAATCTCGCTTTGGCCAAAGGAAACCCAATTATTGTCTTCTCTACGAGGGCGATACGCAGCGCGTGGACGTCGTTGCCCGCTGTATTAAATCAACAGCATGACTAATGTTGCGTTAAAAACTAAAACAAGGAGGCAAAAAAGTGATGGAGGGGGAAGAAATGGTTTGAAAACGATGCAGGACGGGATGTTAAAAATGCAGAATTAAAGACGTTACCGGTCGTTTTAGGTGACAGCGTTCATTCTTACGCACGTAAAAATAAAATAATAGAATAATCCGCATTATATAACGAATGTAATATTCTCCGTTAATAATTTTTTTTTTTTAATCCGACTATCGTTAGATCGTCTAATGTGTGATAAAGAGAGCAACCACTCTGTTGTTGATCAACTTCGACTTGGACAAAAACGCAGCAGAATGTACACTGACTTTAACAAGAAAAAAAAAAAATAATAATAATAATAATAATAATAATAATAATAAAAATAATAAGAATAAAAGAAAACTCAGATAAAGAAAATAGGATAAAGCTCCGTCGCTCTGCTGCCGGTTCTGAACCGGACTGCAGAAATGTCATACTTCCTCCCACCGCGTCTTTCTGCCTGAGCGGCTCGGCTCTTACCTGCATGCCCGATGTCTTCTGCCATCCGATCTAAGTCTCCCTTAATGATCATCTCAGCAGTATCTGGGAGTCATATCTGACGTTTCAGTGTTCAACTGCCAGCCTCCAAAAACCCATGCCAGTTTTCCGAGCGCGTCTGCCAGCTCTCTCTCTCTTCCTCTCTCTATCTCTCTCTCTGTCTCGCTCTCCCTCTCTCTCTTCTTTTTTTATGATTATTAATTGATATGAATTTCTTCTCGCTCCTTGGGTCCGTCCTCCCTTCCACCTACGTTTTTCTTTGTCCTCCCACTGTCTCTCACTGCCCCGCCTCTCTTTCTTATTCTTTAAGGAAAAAAAACATATATATCTATATATTCATATATGCTTGCCCCAGCATCATCACCCCCCTTCCCCTCTTCTCTTTCTCTCTTTTCTTTCTATCTTTCTTTTCTGTCTCTCTCTTAATTTCCTTAGCTATTTTTGAGTCTGCCCAATAACGCGGACCGAGATGATAATGGAGCCTCTGTGCGCCTTAAGTGTTTTAGCGCCCCGTGTGATGTCAGTCTATAATAAAACTAAAAGGTAACATCGAGGGCAGGAACTTCAAGTGACCCCGACGTGAACTCCTCAACACATCGTCTTAAAGGGACAGGCAGCCGTCGTGTAGCTCCGACGGTAGACTTCGGAGATGTTGGGGAAATAATTTGCGGGGGAAAAAAATAAAAATAAAAAAATAAATACTATCAAGTAGTACATCGTATTTATTTATTTATTTATTTATTTATTTATTTATTTATTTCGATTTAGTCCCAAGATGCAATTTCAATTTGACTTTTATTTTATCCTGAGAAGTTGGTTCATTTGTCTTCTGCTTTACTCCATTTGCTAAAAGAGGGAAGGGAAAGGTCGTCCACTTTTTTCACAAATATGCAAGAAATTCCCGTCAAATTAAGCTATAAACGTTCAATTTCTAGACAATAGAGCCAGTAGGAGGTTTGACTGGACACCTGCTGTGCAACATTAAGTCCTCTAATCGTCGGCTGAGACAGATCCAGCCGATGCGTTGTTTACGCAAAAGGCCTTCTGGGCGAACGACTGTAAACATGATAAATACACCAAATTGAAAGTTTGCATTTCCTTTTCATTTAGGACGTGTCAATACCATATTTGAACTTTGTTTGCCTTATTTATTCTCAAGTTTCTTTTGAATTGCTAAATGCTGTCGACACCACATTTCGGCAAATATTACAGCTTAATTTTTATTTTATTTTTATTATTATTATTATTATTATTCAAGATAAACGGACGAGTCAAATCCACATGCATGGTCCGCGTCCGCTTTATTCAAAAAGATTGAAAAGGAAACCTTACAAGAAACCCTTGGATGAACTCATCCCTGCGGTCTGGATGCCATCCCTGCCCCCCTCTCTCTTACCTCGGACTCATGTCTGGTGCTCCCGCCGCGCGTCTTCGCTCCTTTTCGGCATCCGCCCCCCAACCACCACCTCCAGCCGCCGCTGCTGTAATCTCCGCTGTTCCCCACTGGAGTCCTGCGAAAAGCCCAGAGAGAGGAAGGAAGGAATGTCTCCCCAGGACTCTCTCCCTCTCTGCGTCTCCCAGTCTCAGTTCCCCTCTCTCCGCAAGTCGAGATTTTCTCACGCGTTAACAGGACTATCTGACACTTCGGTGCTGTATTTTTTTTGGGGGTCCGATCGGACCAAACACGCGGCCCCGGCCGAGAGTCTGCGCGCACAGCGACACCTAACGGCGGAGCGGCGTATGGAGCCGATTATCCGGGGCCAGGCCAGAACGGGGAGGTTCTGAGTTTTGTTTTCCCGGAAGATAACAGGAAATGCACAATGGGTTCAGTGACATTTTACTAACCATAGATAAAAGTTTAAATATTATCTTTTCAGATCCACAGTGAGATATAAAGTGATGGACTTTAGATACTGTATCTGTGTTGTGACATGGCAAACTTATTGTTGTTATCATTTAAATGTATGATGTATTTTCTCTGTTCCAAACATGGTTGATCTTACAAATACTGGCTTTAATGATGAAAGCTCCAACAGGACGATGATGTTAGCACATTAAAATCGTCTGTAGTTAAAATTAGTTTTCTGTAACGACCCCGACCTCAACCCTATTAAACATGGAATAAGCTGAAAAAAACTGAGTCAAAAATCCAGAAACTTGTCAACAGCTGCAAGAAGTGCGTAGTGGAGGTCAGACTTGCTTTAGGCCAATGTGTGTGTGCATTTACCTGAGCCTCTATGTACAAAATGAACTTTAAATTTAAATGTTTGCACCCAGGTCTGTTAAAGGTGGTGTATTTGTGTATTTACACATATAGTGTAAATATAATATAAATAGTGCGCCATTTTATAGCACAGTCAAGAAGCTATGTTACCTATAGTTATAAAAGTGCTGTATAAATCAAACAGAACTTAGAAGGAATCTGAGTTCAAACTTTGACGCTTTGAAATTGGGCCTCTGTCTCTTTAAGAGGCTCCCGCTCTCTCCGCCTCACCGCCTTGAGCTTCACAGTATTGCTTTTCATTCTGCCATTCACAACCGTTCATACAGTGTTGGAGTCAGAAGTAGTCCGTATGATGAGCTCAGCACAGGTGCGGTTCTACCAGGTGTTTGTCAATTGCTGCTGCCGCTAGTCTGGAGGAGCTGGGTGGGGAGAAGGCAGCTTGGAAATAGACAGCGCTTTATGAGAGCAAGTGTTCAGGTTCCCCCAAATGGCCGCCGGGGGAGATTCAAGGATTCATCAAGCATGTTTGAAAGAGTCAAAGCGACGCTCCAGGAAAGGTTTTGATGAGAGAATAACATTACAACAAGGTGAAAAGCTCAAAAACATCAGTTTGACACAATAATACCCCCAAATATGGAACGATCATATTTGCTGTATCATCGGTCCACATCCTTAGAAAAACGTACAGTTCAAGGTCGTCATGAAAAACTCATGTTTCATGCACATATTATGTCTACATACGCATGTAAATCGGCGGGAATGTGTAAAATACCTTTTACTAAATGAGTAACGGAAGTTAATCACAGAAGGGGGCAAGTTGATCAACTTGGCTAACTTGGTGTTGCAGCCATGTCCTGATATGTGAAGATCAAAACATCCTCTGTAATAAGGTGCCGCATGACAGTCAGTCCTACCGCGTCCTGTAGGAGTCATTCTTCAGTCATTCGTTCCTCTTTCACTCTGCGTTCAAGACAATCAGCAGTGACCTGTACCAGGATTATTAAACTGTGTTCCTGGGAGTTTTTGACCCACATTGCCCCATGCTTGTTTTCTTTTATGCTTAGGCATAATCTGTTGGTAATAATTTGGTCAAATTCCCTTTATGAAGAAGTGCTGCCACTGTGTTCAACTCCTGATGTTTCCTTTGCTAATTAAGCTTGACTCAAGTTTATATGTTATTGTGTCACTTGGTCAGTTCAATTGTTATTCTTTTAGTGAGAGATGTATCGTTTTGGGGTTTTTTTTATGTTTTGCTCCTCTCTCCCTGAGGTCAAATATCTTTGTGTTTCAAAAGAACTGGTAGAAAATAAACATTAAACATATTTTCTATGTGAAAGTAGTTGATAAAATATGCAAAAAATGTTGAATTTTTATTCTGCCTGCAAGCTAGCACAGAGCATAAGCTTTTTTGTAAACATGAACTTATATATGATCGCTGCATTGGTACAAATTAGGGCTCTAACTAATTATTATTTTAGTACTCGACTAATCCATCGATCATTCTGACAATTAATCATAGAAAAAATGGTACATTATACAGATTTTCCATTTAACCACTTCACCCTTTTTTCATCCAACATTAGAAATACTTCAAAACATGCAAATATAAGCAGGTAATTGTATTCCTTTTTTTAAAAAAAAAGACACTAAACTTTTTGTTGCTTAAAATGCAACAACAGCATGGCTTTAATAAATCTGAGGGGTTTTACAGACAAAGGTGTTTTTACCTTACATGCAAAATGTATACATTTCTGTACAGTTTTGTCTTGTTTTTTTCAGCAAATGGCCTTTTTTTTTTTAAAGAGTCTGTATTAGTTAACGATTAATCGATTGCAAAATTAGTTGACGATTATCGCAACAATCGATTAATGACGATTAATCAATTCAACCCCAGTTTCTCTGGCATTTTTAATGTCTTTCCATTACAACCAGAGCTCCGTGAAGGACGACAGGTCGAACTGGTGAAACTAATTATTTTACCATCACACGCAGCCGATGTGATCCGGAGAAGCCCTCGCCACGCCAAGGTCTATTCACGTCTGTTTTGATCACAACAGCATCTGACAATCTCATAAAGGACGCGGGGGTCTCTTCCTCTACGAATTATGCAGAGTTCAAGGTGCTGCAGGTTTCATTGAAATGATGCAACCCACCCCAAGAGCCTGCCGCAGTCGAGGAAAGGTATTGTCTCTCGCTTCCACGTTGCCTCGATGAACTGATGATAACCTCGGCCGTAGAAGGGCTTGTGCTGAAGAATAGGTATCTTCTATCAAGGATGTGGCCGTTTCAATTCACGCTCCAAAAATAGCGTCTGCCAGCAGAAGAAGGTAATGATGTATTATGCCGATGCTCGGGTCTTTGGGACAGGTTTTTTGTTTTGTTTTTTTCTTCATAGTACCGGTAACTTAAAACGGTTTTAACTGGTGCTTTTATAGCACCGCAACAATTTTGAGTTTGTAAGAAACTGAAGGGTTTTTTTTTCCTCATGTTGGATCTACAGACCTTTCAAAATATTCATACACAACACTTTTCAAATGTGGCTAAATTATTGTTGAGAGTCAAAGTGACAGGTCAACACAAAGTGGTCCAGATGTGCAAAGTGAAAGAAAAAGAACAAATAATATTCAGCATTTTCGGCAAGTGATCATTTGAAAAGTGTCACTCGGCCCCCTTCAGGCGGTATTTGGTAGAGTTTCCTTGACCTGACTTGAACCTCTTGAAAGGTGAGTCAGTTTGTCTCTTCACCTTTTGTGCATTGAGAGACTAAAATTGTTGTCCTCTATGAATAGCATCATTTCCCCCCACATTTTGTCACGTTAAAATCAACAACCTTGAGGAGTTTTACTACGATTTTCTGTGATAAACCAACACAAGCTAGAGAATAATTCTAGTGAAAGAGGCCCGTAGTGGCATTTTGTGGCACAGTCAAGTAACTTCAGTTACTTTCAGTAATACAAATGCTACACATACCCACAACATAAATTAAAGAAAAACTTGATCTGTAATTTAATGCTTCGAAATATGCGTCTGTCTCTTTAAGAAGCTCCTGCTCTTTCGGATGCGCCGCCTTCGGGACAACAGTGCTCCTCATTATGCCGTTTTACAATCGTTCCTAGGAGTGTTGGACTAGTTTATAATGAGCTCCTTTCATTCAAGTTAAGCACCTTCCATTGTTTGCTGTGTCCTCTGGGTTTGCGGCAAACTGTGAGCCGGACTCTTTATTACTCTTCTTTCAACAATTTGTCTCTTTTTGTCTCCCCTACATAAACACAAGATTCACCAGATTCACCAACCTGAGCTGTAGATCTCTGCGCATCCTGGATTTAAAGAAAAAGTGCAGATCAACCAGTTTGAAAACAATGCCTCTCATCCTCTCACTTCAAATTTATGCAACCTCTCATGTTGGTCTACAAAATACATCAAAGTTTTGGGTTGAAGCGTTTTCTCTTCTTGCCACTTTGGAAGAAATTCCGATTGCAGTGACTGTCAAATGTCTCATTATAGTCAAGATAAAGGTCAATAATGGCGGCCATGGCATAGGCAGCTTCCACGGTCATAAATAAAAACACATTTTGCACTCGCACAGCCAAGACGGATCCTGCGGAGAAGGGTTTCTAATTGCCAGCGCGCGGCCATGAACAAATACGATTAAGACAAATCAAATACCTCTGATGTGATTAACAGCGCATGCAGGCCGTATCTGAGATAATTAAAGAGTCGCCACAGACTCATAAAGATCCCAGTTCACTTCCAGCTGGAAGGCTGCTATACATACCATACCCGCCCACACCCGGCCCCTTCATCACCCCATGTTTTCTCCCTGCCAGTTGTCCATTAAAGGCATAAAAGAAAATCCCCTCCATAAAATAATAGTCTTATAAAAATATACATTGTTATAGACATACAGCCAAATTTGTGTAGGTTTGCAGGTCTCCATTGTCTTCCCAGACGAGCCTTATCTCTCCAGTCAATCAACCCCTCCAATTCCCGAGGCCCGTGCTGGACATTACATTTCAGCCTGTCAAAACACAATTTAACATACTGCAATCTGGAGCTCAGCAAACCTGAAATGTTGAACTTTTGATGAACCAAATGTTTAAAAAAAAAAGAGCCTTCAAATGGTTGATTGTAAGCATTTATTCGATTAAAATGCAGCCTGGAGAGCCCATCGTACCGCCTTGTTCATGCGAGGCGACTTTCCAACAGGAACCAGAGCCGGAGATAAGGCGGTCCGAGCAAAGCTAAATCCTTTAACAGCCAGCTGTCACCCTCTAAATCACACACCTCCCTCCCCCCACCCACTCCCCGGACTATTTCTTCAAGTGTGAGGATTGCAGCATTTTTTTTTCTTTCTTTCTTTCTTTCTTTTTACATGTGGCGTATATCTTTGCAGAATCTCAGCGACTGTGGAAAACACAATGAAGGGCGCTCCGAATGACTGTAGCAGAATCTCGCGGTCGCCCACATGCTGCAGAGGTCACCGTGCCTCTCAAGGCCCCCCGGGGCCCACCTCGTTCCGACGTTTATAGTGATGAATAACGCGATCACCTTATTATTGTTCCATTTGTGCCTGCCAGAGCACAAGACCGAGCGCTTGCCGCACAATAGACAGGACCGGCTAAAAGTGATTTTATCACCTTAAAACAGATGTTCCGCACTTTTTTCATGGCCTCTATCACACCAGGCCCTTTTTGGCTCTCTCCTGTCGTTTTCTCGTTCCAATCCGTCACCCCGTTTCTGTTGAGTTTCTCTCTCTTTTTAAAAACGGGGACAGGGCCACACATAGCTCCGTGACGACTTGCCGTGACCACTCCGCCATACCAGACGCGCCCCCGCCTCTCGAGCTTCGGATTCCCTTCGCCACCAGAAATTGAACGGTAGGCTCGACATTTACGCACAGAGCTCTCCTAATTCATCGTAATGAGCGGCTTCTCGACAGCTTTAGTGCGAGGGCGTGCAAGACGTGTCATTTTAAATGAGCAGAACTTTTGTCCACATTCGGTCGCTTTAGTTTTTTGGGGGGTTTTTGTCTTTTTTTTTTTTTGCCCATCTGGTAGTGATGGGAGGGGGCAATTATCATGCCACGATTAGTGCCAGATAAGAAATATTTCTCTCTCTCTCTTTTTTTTTTTAAATCGTAAAAGGGAAGTGTGCTTGCCAAATTGTTTCTGGTTTTGTGGACACTTGAACAAAAATCCCGTGTTCCATCTTTTTTTCTCAATCGGAGTGAGATTGAGCGTTGCTGCAGGTTTCAGCGACGCCCCAAGAAGATGTCACTTATAAGATAGATACGAAATTACTACTAATGTCACTAATGAAACTTTGTCGACCTTTGCTCCGTTGACAGATAAACTTTGTTACTTTCTTGCCAAAGCTGAAGGTGGGACATCGATTCTATCGATGAAGAAGCCCGCTGGAGGATTCCTAACGCTTAAAATGGAGATATTATGTGGAATAGACATTTTTATTTTAGGCTTTACAACATGCCATGTTCTTCCATCATCAAAAACTCCTGTGGCACACTATAAAAAAAAATAAGTGTTGGCTCAACTTAGACAAATCATCATCATCATCATTATTAGTGGTAGTAGTACTATTCTAATTATTATTTAACAAACACTATATAATATCTCATTAAGTTACCCTCATTTCCTCCCTGACACCCCCTATCTGCCACCCCCTTACCCTCTTTTCCCCTCTCATCCTCTCTTACCCCTCACTTAAGGGGTGTAAGCGGAAATGATGGCAAGCCCCCCTTACCATCATTTCCGGGAGCCATCTGCAGGAGGAACAGGATGCTCAGGTGGACCGCCAGAGAACGTCGGGACAACTGACCGCATTGTCTACCTGCCAGGGGAGCGAAAGTGACCAATCTTTTTGAAAGAACTGCAAGATTGCCAACAGTCGTATGTCTTATTGCAAGAGGATGCCCTCATTTTGTGCTGTGCAGAGTTTCAGTGTATCCCTTCCCCAAGCTGAGTCTCCCTCCAGTTCTACTGCCTCTCAACTTGCCACTCCAACTGCAATTGTACAAAAGCAACAGGAAGAGTTGGATCAGATCACTCAATCCCTTGCAGCTATACAGCAGCTCCCTGCAGCTTGATTTGTCATAGTTGTCAGCAACCAGAGCACATTGCCCAGTATTGAAATGCTCCTGCCCGTTTCAGGTCCCCACGTTCAAGCGGCTCCCCTCACACTCAGGCCAGACTCCCGCTCTCGGAAAACTCCCCCTAGTGTTTAGTAGCTGGACATTAGGAGGGGCTGGTTTAGGCTCAGTGGGTCCCAAAGTAGATGAGGTGAAGGTGTGTTTAATTGCGCCTTGCCACACATTTTTTAAAAATGTGTTCACCTTTTATGATAGAAGTAAGTTTAAAGGAATATTAGTGACATACAAAAGAAACCCGGCAGAATTCTGGACAATTTAACCACCTCCAAAAATCTATGTGCATTTACAGCCAAGGAGAGGCTTGACATCCCCGAAGAAACAAATTTACGTCTTGTGGACGAAACTGGGACGGAGGTGGATGAAGACATCTTCACTGATGTTCCTTCTGGAGGGGAAATCCGGCATTGTCTGGATCCTCACTGCTCCCTCTCCTGTTGAGAGGTAGAATTAGATCGTTCCATTTTATTTAATACGACTAAAATGTGTGAAGGGTGTATGAAGGAGAGGTCTGTGGCAATACAACAGTGAGGAATTCAGACCAACGCACTGAAGTTCTACTTAATATAGACCATAAGTGAACGATTTACATGTGGAAAGGAAGAACTTAAAAGCGTCATATTAGATTTATTAGATCTAAATCTATTAGATTTAAAGTGGATAAATCTAACCAAAGCAATCTACTGGGCTCCAATATGAAATGTGATCTTAAAAGGCAACGAGCAACTTTTATTATTATTTTTTTTTTATGTTATAAAAAACCTAATCTTGGGCGTGCCGTGGTGGCGTAGTGGTTAGCGCGACCCATATTTGGAGGCCTTGAGTCGCCGTCGCGGGTTCGACTCCCGGACCCGACGACATTTGCCGCATATCTTCCCCCCTCTCCTTCCCCATTTCCTCTCAGCCTACTATCATATAAGGGACACTAGAGCCCACAAAAAAAAGACCCCCTGGAGGGGTAAAAAAAAAAACAACCTAATCTTTCAACTTCTATGCAATTTAGGCAGAAAATGAAATTTGTCGAATTTTCTCTGAAATTTAAGAGCCAACTCTCAAGGTTTTAGCCAGAGAGAGAGCTTGCCTACTGGAGTTGGTCCAGTTGTAGTGAAGCTGCAGGTCTATTTTTCGATGCGGGTCATTTCACGGGACTAAAAAGCTCAGAGAAAATTACAGCAGACTGGTTTATGCTCGCAATAACTGATCCCCCTAATCACTTTACAAACTTTGTTTTTTGGGGCGTTTTTTGCTGACGGGAAAAAAATGAAACACTTCAGCAGCAGCAACAACAACTGAGCCTTTTAAGACAAATATGGCATGCATATTGCTTGCTTTGTTTAACTCCCCCCGTCCCCTTAGAGCACGTGTCAAACTTGAGGCCCATGGGCCAAATCCGGCCCTCCATAACTTCTTATGTGGCCCTCTAGATTCTAGACTAAACACTAAGTGTGCTTAAATATTATCAATCAAATCAATGCATTTTTTATCTGCTTACTGCCAAATTATGTCAATGAGTCCCTCCAGTTTCCTGAGAATTATCGTGGAAATTCATGCAAACTCAACAAATCCCAACAACTATTTTTGCGCTAACACATAATTAGAGTTTATTGCAGATTTTTATCAAAAATTGTCAAAAACTTTCTTACTTGTACTAATCAGCTGCTTCAGCCTAAATGGATGTCAGATTAGTCCATGATCTATACAGCGAGTAATAAAAATTTGCATTTACCATCATAAGTAAGTGCAAACATGGCAAATATTTCCAAATTAGTGCCACGAACACTTTGATTTTGATTGCAAAAAATTCACACAAAAAATCACAAACTCCTGGAGGGACTGAAAACATGTTCAATAATATTTAATTTTAAGAATTCATTTGGTATTTTACTGGCTTGTGAATAGGTTTTATCAATACATTCTGACACAACCGGCCCTTTAAGAGCATTTTTGATCTTGATTTGGCCCAAAATGAAAACTAGTTTAACACCCCTGCCTTAGAGGGAATATTTCGGGCAGTATTTTTTATATTTTTATCCAGAATGATAACTCACTCCCTATGTTTCCAGATTCCCAGAATCCAATCGCCCATGTATGCGTCACTGAAGGAATGAGTTTAATAATACGAGAGCTGATGTGAATCAGCTTCCCAGTGAATTGATCTCCATCCAACGTTAGCTAGGTCGAGAGCAATGCTAACAGAGCAAACAGACTGAAAAATCAAGTGATATTGGTTGTATTCCTACATGTGATTCGTTTTTTTTTTATACCACGAGAGTATTAGATTACAACCACAATGAAATACGACTATCTTCAACAATATGGACTTGGAGCCTTGTTTTCCAGCTTCTTCTAGCAGCGTTGCTAGCATGTTTCTCCCCTAGTCTGTTCAGCACATGGCTGTCTGACACTTGGACTCTGCTCTCTGGTCTCCCCTCATTAGCCTCATACAGCGCAAGCATTCTCCCCCTTTTTTTGTGTGTTTTTATTTTCCCTCCCTCGTTCCCCTGTAGCTTCCACTTACGGTGCACACAGGGGTTTAAAGAGGGAAACTTTTGAGGGTTTTTTCTTTCTTTCTTTCTTATATCCAGCCCTCCTCCTTTTTACTCTGCTTCTCCTCTTCACCGACTAAATCACTTTTCCGGCTTCGTTCTGCTGAAAACCATATGGATCGTGACATCATCACGGCAGGAAGCACTGGGATACAGCGGCGGAGGGAGAGAATGGCCTGCCAGGTTCTCTGTGAGGTGATGTCACCGGGAAAGCACTCTGGGGGGCCCAATTGTGGAGGAGGAGGATGGGGGCGTGGGGGTGAAAGTAGAGCAGGTTGGATTTTTTTTTTCTTCTTCTTCTTCTTCTTCTTTTTATTCAAAGTTAATTCCCACCTGGATAATCAAGAGAAGTGGAGAGAGAAAAAGAGGCATCTACACTTTAAAGGGAACCATGATGTGATTTGTGAACATGTCGGGTCATGGACTGTTGAACCTATGCTGCATTTTTGGTGCAGGTGCAGCTTCAATGCTGTTTGTCCAAAAAATGTCAGGAGGATCTCAGCGGGGTTTTTTTTTTTTTTTTGTAGAGGGACAAGTGGAGGGGGGGGATTTCTGAGAGTTACAAAACTGTTTTGAGGCATCTGAAGATATTTTCTGCCTCTTCCTCTGGGGCTTAAAAAACAAAAACAAAACTTCTGCACATCATCTTGCTCCTCGTCGCTGGCAGCTCCAATCTGCTCACCAGGTTTTTCCTCCGTCACTCAACCCTCCGAGCCCCCTCCGACACATTTTTGTTCTCTGCGTGAACTCTCTTGCTTTTTGTTGTCAGATCCGGCTCTCCGTACACCATCAGCGCCGACTCTCTGTCGGGTTACGCACGCGAACACGCAGGCACCGAAATACCCCTTCCCTCTGTGCCAGGCGACAGCAGCGAGGAGCGGAGAGCAGGGGCCGAAGCAGCTGCGGTTTTGGAGTCCGTCTCGTCTTCTGCCCCCTTCTCCGTCTCCTCCCCGGCCCCTCCAGGGACGCGGGGCCTTGGCCAGGCCCCAGGAAGCATGGAGTCAAGACCAGGCTGAGAGGGAGCAAAAAAAAAAAAAAAGGGAGGGGAGGGGGTAACAGAGGAGGGAAGGAAGGATATCGCCAGAGGAAAAGGGGGAAAACAGAGCAGAGTTGAGGTTGAAAGGTTTACAAAAGTGGCATTAAAATGAATTTGTTATTCACTGTTTGCCATTTGGTTCACTGCTAAAGATTAGATATATTTTATCATTATGGTCAAAGTTGCAGTATGTAACTTTGACAAAAATATATATATATATTTGCTAAAACTCTCACTATGTTGTGACAGTTTAACATGAGACAGACACACTGTGAAAACATTGAGCTGCTCCACCTCCTCCATGGGGCAGAAACACACAGCTGCCAATCAGAGGCAACCGATCGGAACCAGGAGGAGGGTCTTAGCTCTGTTAATCATCCTCACGTACACGCTGCTCAGACCCTTTCCCTTGCTCTCTGCATTCCTACAGCTAGTTCTGCACAACAGAGTCTGCCACGAATGCTAGTTAGCTAGTTAGCTAGTTAGCATGGTCACTGATGACAGTAAATAAATATTTTTCCTGGAACAGTAAGTTGTTTCTACACCATTCTCACATTAAGTGGTCTTATTTCTGTACTGCCGCTGATCAATAATTTCCAACATGCCATTTTTGTATAAATAAAACCCTAATAAAAACTGAAAAGTGATCATAAAGCTCTGCTCTTGTGAGATATCTGTCTTTTTAATAGCATGCGTATGAATAATATGTTTTAAATAGTTATTTACTGCAGTGAGTTGAAAAAACCCCCAGCAAAAAAACCAACAAAATCTGATTTCTAAATGAGTTTAAGATTCTTGCCTGCAGCTAAATGACAAACTCATCTTTTCATCAAAAAGGGATCGGTTCTGATGAAAAATCCTCTTCTCTTCTCAACCATAGGCTCATGTTTCTCTCTCTCCTTTTTTTATTTTTAAATTTGATTATCTGACTATTTTTCTTAGTGTTTCATCCTAATCGGAAAGCCGACCTCTTTGTTGTGTGCCATAAACAGCACATCACTGCCTGCGTAGGTCAGCCTCGTCTGCGTCTCAACGGTCCTTCAGAGGCTTGTAACTTGTGCTCTCCTGAACAAACCATGGCAACTGGATACAGAAGCGCTTGCTGCACGTAGATATTCTCTTTTGTTAATGCCTTAAAATGCCGTAAAATGTGCCGCAGGGAAAAGAAAAAAGAAAAAAAAAAAAAAGAAAACAACATTCAGCGATCGCAATAAAAATACGTGGTAGCTCTTCTAACATTATGATAGACAGACACAAAGTAGAGTGGAACTGGAACAAAGGGGAAAACCTTATTTTTGGGCTATTTATGAGTGTAAACAATATTCAAGTATTTGAAAATTATGAAGTTGCAGTTGATTTCTTTGGGAACAAGATGGACCTGTTAGCCATTTAATGATGCATGGCATAGATTAAATATACGGTGAGTTTTAAATGCATGGCATATTAAATATGCCATGCATCAATTCTTACTAGATATAATGTACTGTCATTTGAATTAGAGAAAGAATTTCTCTGTAGTGCATATGGCACCAAAACTGGGCCCACACTCGTGTAAATCTGGCCCTGCTTGCAAGTTAGTTTCATCTTATTTCAAGTGTACTAAGACTATTGCACTGGAACTAAAAAACACTTAGTAAGATGTTGTGTTTTTGCACTGGCATTTCTTAAGTTGTTTCCCTCAGAAGAGTCATGACCATTTTTATGTTATTATTGTCCAGCTCGGATAAATTTCAAAATGTACTGAAGCCTATTGTTTCTGTCATCATCCAAATTCTCTACTACTGCTTTTGGCAAATAAAGTCTTTCTAATGTAACTTTTCCTGGGATCAACCCAAGTTAACATTTTGTCATCCAGAAAGGCCATAAAGAGAAACGACATGCTAACAGATAAATTTGTCATCTCTCCAATCGGTTTCATCTCCTTAGGTGGGTAGAGTGCCCAAAAATGTCACTCATGTAAAAGCAGCGATAGATACTTCAACATATTTTTACTCAAGTAAAAGTAAAAGGTAGCCGTCCAAAAGAAAAATCTATCAATCATTTAATATTTAAAAATGACATCAGACGGACCAAGATATAAAGTTGAGCGTAAATGTTGGCATTTCAAGGACCAAAATGACAATAACTTGTCCAAAAAATTAAAAATGGAAAAAAATCAGGCAAAAGAAAAGTTTTCCAAATCAGTTTCTTTCATGATAAAACTCCTGAAACCTTAACAAAAACAGCAGGTGTGTGTCTGTTTGGTGAATTTTTGGGTTAAAACATGTTTGTTTTTCATTCAGTCAGTGGAGAATCCAGAAATTAGACCGTCGTGAGTTAGCTTTACCCTATTGATAATGTGTTGTTGCAATAGTAATCCTCAAGCAAGAGTAGCGATGCTTCATAATAACATTACTCAAGTAAAAGTAAAAAAGTACAGCAATTTAGGAGTAAAAATACTCCTAGAAGTAATAATAATAATAAAAATTAAAGGCGCAAGCGGCGTCGGGCGGCCCTCGCAGCTCAGCGCCGCTCCGGCCTGATGGCCACCGTGGGGGTTCCGGCACTGCCGTCCGCTTGAATTTTGTGTTTCATGGCGAGTAGGTGAACTTTGACCCCTGGTAACGCCCCTTCAGCATGCAGAAAACCTCACAGTTTTGATAACTTTTAATTGGCCATGTCTTATGAACAGACTGACCAAGCCGATCAATTGAAATCCCTAGGAGGAGTTTGATCAAATGCGAAGGCTTTAAACGGCAAAAATGATGTCAAAATCGAAACCTCAATCCAAAATGGCCGACTTTCTGTTTGACTTGCATTATGACATTAATTGTATTTTCTGCGTACCAAATTTCATGTCTCTACGATGAAGTGAGGTCATTGCAGAGGGTATTTTGAAAGATGCTAGGTGCTGCCGTTGAGCCGTTTCTTTTGCGATTTTTGCGACGACCTTAAAATACGTCAATTTCACACAGGCTTGACGCGTCCGTCAAGTTTGGTGAAATTTTGAATATGATAAAGCCCCCAGAAAGCCCCCTCTTTAGGGGGGCGGAATCGTAATAATAAGAAACACTGATTACAATAGGCCTTCGCAGCGTTTAGCTAGTTACTCTGTTCATCTCAGAGTGTCAGAACCGCTTTCAGTTTTAACAACTTCAGCTCTGATGTGAACAGAAAAGGAAATCATTCCTGCAACCGCGTGATTTGTCAAGGTCGGATGGGACCGCACTTTTAAATTTGACATCATCTCAGCTCCATTCTTGGTGTTTTTGCGTTAAACCTGCTTCGTTTGCTAGTAGTGCTTCGTTTCTTCAGCTTGACTGAACACAGAAAGTGTAACGTCGGCATTCATGAAAAACGGTGAGGGTTCGAGACCCTTTCCTCGCTGTTTTATGGGGCTCTGTGCTGCGGCGCGGTGACCTCCCTCTCACCCCGGTGCCACCCAGCCGGTGCAGGATCCAGGCTCACTCGGGGCCCCTGCCAAAACCCCAGCATGCCACATCTGCAACCCATAAACGCCAGCCACTCTCACTCCTCTGCTCCCTCGCCCACATCGCTTCAGACTCTCACACTCATCCACTTCACTCTCTTTTTTTCCCCTTCTTGTTACCCACTAATGTTTTATTTTAATTTCCCAATTCTGCACCTCCCCTGTCCTTTTTTAAAAAAAACAAAAACATTCTTTTACTGTACATCCCTTATCGCCCCTTCCTTTCCCCTTCTTTCTCTCTCTCTCTCCTTCCGTTTCTTTATCCACATCCAACGGAAAAACCTCTCACCCATTATATCTCTGGTGAGAGCCAACTGGAGTGTGGTGGCAGTGAACTGGGAACCGCAGGACATTCCTGATCCCAGCAGCACTAAAGTCACCAGTATTTGTGTCCTCTGATGAGAGCGTGTGCCAAACACACACTTCACTTATGGGCTGGAGACAGTCTTACCACGTCGCTGTTGGTCCCCCCCCTCCGAAGGCAGCTAAATGTTTATCTGTTGAAAATTGATAGTGTTGGGTGAGAAGGGGCAGGCAGGGGGGGGGATTTGTGCTCAACTTATTTGTGCAGTATTTTGACTCCTCTCACCACCTAGTAAAGCATAAAAAAATGTTTTCCGTCTCTAAAAGATGTAAAAATAACAATAATAATAATGAAATGTCCGACTTCTTTAAAATGAAGACAAAGAAAATAAAAAATGTGCTTTCTTCTGAACGCTGTCACTTCTAGTTTGCCCTCCTACACTGTAAAAACCAAATTTTACCAAGAAATTTTTGGCCTATTCCAGTGCAAATAACTTGAAACACATGTAACTATTGAGCTTGTTTTAAGTAAATAATTACTTACTTTTGATTTTTAAGAAGTACCAGTTACACTGGCGGATTGTTCAACTTTTAACTGGACATTTTCCCCAAGTTACAGGTGAATTAATTTTGACAGTGGAGCTATAAGTGGTGAGATAAAAGTTTTATCAGGTTATTTTGCGATACTATTATGATATCAATAAAATCGAAGGTAAATACTATCCTTTTTTTTAGATAACTTTATGACTGTGTATGGCTCCACAAACACAAATAGTGAATTTGTAACGCGCATCTTTAGGACACAAGTCACATCAAGTAATGGGATTTGTGTCAGTAATCTGAACACAGGAACTGGATTTAGTCATATTGCCAGATTGTTTTTTTTCTTCTGTTTATTAATACTCTCATCAAACAAGCAGTTTAGAAAACAAAGAATATGGGTAGGTTTAAACATCACTAATTGGAATTTATAGTGGCAACAATAAATAATTTTTTTTTACCATGATAAGAAATTTATCCCAATAAATGATAAACAACATGACAAGTTTTCACCTTAAGTGGAATTTGTACTTTTTAATCAATATTAAGGGATTACTGACCTAGGACAAGCTCCTATGTCTTGCTGAAAAGTTAATTGCAAGCTAGTTTCGTCCTATTTCAAGTGTACTTTCAAGTGTACACTTGGTAAGATTTTGTGCTTTTGCAGCATAGGGGCCAGGCAGCCATTTTTTTCTTCTTCTTCTTCTACTTTTTCCAGCTGTAATCAAATAAAAACAAAGTGAACTTTTAACTTACTTTCTTTCTCCCAAAGTCCCCACCTTCTGATACCCCAGACACATTGGCATGCCTCTGCGGTTCAGACCCGATTCAATGCGGGGATGAATCATGCATAATCATGTGAAGGGTTCAGCATTTTTTTGATTTTTTTTTTATGATAAATACTGAATGTCATATAAATCAGTGTTTTCTTACACAAGAAGGAATGGGCCAGGAGGGAAGGACACAAAGCTGGAAAGCTTTAGTTTTAGTTTTTCAAAACAACAAAGAGGCCGTGATCCGAGCGTGTGTGTGGGCATGTGTGGGTGTGTGTGTGTGTGTGTGTGTTGACTGGATCTGAGAAGAAGGGTTATGGGTCAAGACCACCGTGGTGAGAGAAAGAGTTTTATCAAAGTGTTTTAAGATGTTAACGCTTCACCTCTGAGGATGCTATGGTGTACAATGCCTAACAGAAGTATTTTTCACAATAAAACCACAAACATCAATGTCATGCATGTCAAACTGGAGGCCCGCGGGCCAAATCCGGCCCGCCTGAATGATTTATGTTCTGGGGTTTGCAGCCTTTACTGTCTAAAGAGCCATTTTTGTCTTCAGTCCAACTAAATAAAATTGATTTAGACCTTCTGATGGGGGGAAAAAAAGGACAATCTCTGGTAAGCATCTACTACAGAAAATCTGTTGTAAGTTTTAAATAGTTATTTCATTCCCATTTTTAGGTTTTAATGTAAAGGAAAGCATAAACTGTTTTCAAAAAAGATTTCTTATCTGGAATGTTGATATTTACACACAGTTTCCAGTCGAAGAAAAATAAATCTAAATAAAAATGACTGTTACAGTTAGTGTCATTACATTGTAGAAATTAAATTGTTGCATTAATTTTTTTTTTTAAATTAAATCTATTTTTAAAGCTTCAAGTATTTCTTGATCATTTTCAGTCCAAGAGCCATTGTGGAAGGTCCAGAGAGCCACTTGCGGCTCCAGAGCCGCAGTTTGCAGATCCCTGCTCTAGACTCTAGAGGGCCATGAAAATGGCTCAGTTGTATTATTTTGTCAAAATTAGGTTTTGCCAAATTACATCATTGTGAAAAGACAACAGTGACACAAATCAAATGCAGAAGTTTTATCAATACATTCTACCACAACCGGTTCTTCGTGGCCCAAAGTGAAATTGACTGACACGCCTCATCTATGGAGTTTAATCAAGACCAAAACACAGCATCTCACAAATACGGGATGAGAGGACGACAGCGCGTGGCCTTAAAATGCTTACAAATAAAATTACGAAAAGTGTGATGTTCACTTCCCTTTACTCCGATATCTTCAAATAACCGGTTTAGTAAATTACTAAATCACTACAATTCTAAAACACCCAAAAAAGATAAAAATAATTTATTTTTTTTTAAAGTTAAAAAAAAAAATCTATGTCATCGTTCACAACTTCTCCTTATGGCTGGAATTATATCGGAGAAATCAAGCTCAATTAGAGAATTTCCAGATGGAGCGCCAAATGGAGACGAGAATCGAAACCCTTTAAAGTTTGCCAAAATTCAGGCTCATGTGCAACAAGGCGAGACCAAAATGTCATCTTTTGACCAAAGAAGTTAAAGCCAATATCCCACCACCCCAAAGTGAAACATGGTGGCAGCCGCATCACTCTGTCTGGATGGTTTTCTTTAGAAGAGACAGAAGCTGACCAGAGGGAAAGATGGATGGAGCAAAAATAACAGGAAACCTTTATTTGATGCTAAAGAGTTAGCATGTTTTACTCAACTAGCTACATTTTTGCCTGCTGATGAAATCCATGTGCTCAAATGATCCAGTGCAAGTCTAAAACTGAATTTAATTGGTAAAGTGTGGCAACATTTTTAAAATTAATCTTTTCCATCCTCCTTTTGAAACTGGGGCTACACTTTGTACTTTCTAGCTGTGCTACGCTAAACGAGACCTGTCCTAGATAAATTGCAGCCGTAGCTAAACCGTTTGAATTCAAGGTGACTTTACAAATAGATTGTTCATGTAAAACTGAAGTTTTTCCTGTAATATGTCAAAATGTGAAACAGATCCAGAGGTATGAATACTTTTGAGAGGGACTTGGAAAACAGTTGTTTCCATTCCTTTTTCTTCCCCCTGCCTTTAAACTGATGTAATGTTGGCACTGCCATGCATTTTGAAACAGCTTACAAAATGCCTAATCTTGTACTTTCCACAATTGTTTTCTGCATCAGGCTCATTCTGAAACCAGTGGTTTATTTCACCCTGATAGCCTCTCTCTCATTTCCCCTTCCCCCCCCCCACCTTTGGACCAAAATCCACTGAAGCATGCCTGTGATAAAAGATAATAAATACAACCTGACAGCTGCTATTTGTCCGAATTCTGAAACATAATTCATTGATTGAAGACAAGAATTTGTACTTTAAGTACGACTTGGGAGTTCTCGTGCCGTGATTGCACTTCCTCAAATATCACATCATCTCTGTGTAATTATTTTGTCCGTGTTGCATTTTAATGCGGCTGAAGGCTACACACGCGTGACTTCAAAGACTGAAATGATGGATGACGAAATGTTCAGATTGTTACAAGTTGTTGTAGCAACACGTCCTGCATTTGTTTAATCATTAAGTGGAGTTAATAATAATAATAGCACAGTGCTCTTTGGTCTTGCATCAAATCTGCTTGACCCTTATTTCAGCAAAAATTGAATTTGAAAGTAAAAAAAATGTATGATTTCTTATTCATTACTGCCATCTAGTGGTTCAAAAAAAGTCAAAAGCGGCACAGAAAATCAGAACTAAACAGATACTTAGCAAGATATTTAGTTTATTTAATAGGATTTTCACTTTTTAAACATTTCCAAACATTATCCATCTCTCGTGTTTTATTTTTACTCTTCTTCTACTCCATATCCAAGTCGTCCATTTCAATGGTCACCTCTTTCTTGAACCAAGGCAACTGCGGGGGAACGTACGGGTCGAAAGTCCAGCGAGGATACGCTCTCTTGTACAAATTCATTAGGACGGTGTCCTGGGAGCGAAGCTGATTATCAAATACGCATTTCATGTGACCGTGAGTTCCTGAAATGATGAAGCAAAAAATATTTAGAAGTCCCATTGGCGAGAAGCGTTTAGAAAACGAGAAGAATTTGGCCGTTTCCTCACCTAAAGCATCCTTGATGTGGCCTCTCCTGCCCCATTTTGTCCGCAGCTCCACCGGTTTGAACCACATGATGTCGTCTGTTGCAGGAACGAACAAAAACAATAAAGTCTAGCAGAAACACATGCTAGCTTCTCTGACAGCCGTATTGTCTTCATCTGAAACCTTAAAGAAGTTCCAAGCTATAGCTGCCATGTTCCCTTTATATTACGCTGCATTCACATGGTGTTGGAAGTTTCTAATTAGGGAGTCAGTATTTAATGTTTTCATTTCTGTAACGCAGTAATAAGTATAATATCACTTTTAACTATTATTAATATCATAACAGAGTTGCTCCCTGACGTGAGGGAGTTTTCAAATTATTTATTTTCAGTGGGATAGATGTTTTCTCCAATTACGCCGACGCTGCTTGAACGTAGGCCTGTCGCAATAAGCAATGCATCGCATAATAAATTAAAATAAACTTAATGATTTCCATCAGCATGATTCATCATTTTTTCTCTTTCTACCAAAGACAGGATGATAAGTGTTCAACAAGCCCTTTTTTGGAGAACAATTTTGTTTACAAAGACTTCATAATCCATTTTATTTGTTGTTTTGGATATTTTAAATGTCTTCCAGATCCAGTGTTAAATATTCATTAGAATTGAAAGTTTATTGATCTTTCAGAATGTGTTCTTGCACTATTAGGCCATTACTATTACACTACTTGAAAATGCTCTGAAAAACAACAATATTATCGTTTATCGCAATAACTTCTGGGACAATTTATCATCCAGCAAGATTGATTTTGACAGGCCTACTTGAATTGTGTGAATGTCTCAGGCTGGAATGGAAGCGCTTCATTAAAAAAATATAAGCAAATAAAGCCACGCCACCGAATGTGTTAACGGTGCTAACCGTTATATCGGACGTTGTCATTTCTTGATACTGGGTCGATAATTATCGTGTCTATAATTATCGTGCACCCCTAAAATCCAGTAAATATTTCGCAAACAGCGTACAGGAAAGAGTAATGGGCCGTCTTCTCACCTCTGTTAAAGAACATGTAGCGGACGACGGCTGAACGCCTGTTGATTTTGAACGGGTGTCCGCTCAGCACGATCCGCTTCAGGACGACGCGCTGGGGGTCGCAGCTGAGCAGGCTGCCTGTAGCCACCAGGTCCTGGACGCCTGCAGAACACACAAAGAAAAGCAAACGACAACTCAGAGCGACACTAGACGAGCCGACAGGAGTAAACTTGGAAGACTGAAATTCCAGGAGAACACAGAAATGACTTGAATAAAAACTAGTCGATGATCTCACCGTCATTTCTCTGTTTGAAGAGCAGCACTCCCGCAGGGGGGAAGGTGATAGGGGCATACACCGACACCACTGTGGGGGCATCCGGCCTCAGGAAGCGCTCCATCTTATGCTTGTCAGCTGGAGTACAGGACAATACTTTTGTTATGCATTTGCCATTATGTAAAGAAATAATAATAAAAAAAATGTAAGGGAACAGATATATAGAGGTTTGCAAAATTATTCTATGGGCTGTGCAGACTTTTTTTTTTTGCACAAAATCATTCTTAGATACTGAGATTTTAGGATGAGCTGTTTTAGGGCTTTGTCACTTTAAATTTAAATAAGCGGCTGCTGGCCACGCCTCCCAACTCAACAGTAAGACTCACACGTGAGAAGCAGAAGTGGAGCCTCCTGCACGACCAGCGAGAATGCAGCAAGTGCCTTCTTGTAGGTCAACAACTAAACACTTCTTTTTTCCAGCAGCCATTGGACAGCAGTAAAACCAGCTGAAGCTCCACTTGGGTTGCTAGGTAATGGAGCTGGGCTTCGTTGGGGTTGCTAGGTGAAGGGCAGTGCCTGCTGATTTGTGACATTTTGGAAACCGCTCATTTTCACCAAAAAACCTCAACTTATTGCCAAAAATGAAGGGTAAGGTGATTTTTAAAAAAGTCTTTGTGTTGTTTTTAGAAGCAGTAGAAACACAAGTAGAAGTATAAAAAATGTGCAAAATGTGATTTTTGCATAATACTTCTACTTTATCAACAGATGTTAATTTCCACCTTGTTGCCGTTTCAGGAGGTGGAAGGATATTTGTTTGATCATGTGACAGTGATCGACATGCAGCACAGGACTATGGTGTATTTACCTGAGCAACCTTGCCAATTTCTTATTGCACGATTGATTGATTGATTTTCTAATATCTCTCTCATTGATTGGATGACAAACCGTCTTCAGTCTGGAGCATCGGTCTGTATTTTTTGAAAGGCTGTTTTCTTTTTCAGAGACTTCAAGGTCCATTTTATTTGCAGTCTCGGTTGTTTTGTTTATTTAGTTTGGATATTTAAAATGCCTTTCAGGTCCAGCGTTAAATGATTGTTAGAAATGAAAGTTTATTGATCCTTAAGAGGATGGAATTTCATTATTATGCCATTATATTCCTTGGAAATTGTCTCAAAACAACATTATGGTTTATCGCAATAACTTCTGGAACTGTCTTGCAAAATTAGTTTTTGTGACATCATAGATTTTTTTTCATAAATAATTTCAGTATTGCTGTGGAAATATACACTACAATACTTGCATTTGTAAGTAAAGCAAAAGGATTGAAAAAATAATGGACTTTTTAAAAATATGTTCTACTTTGTTGGTCTGTCACATAATGAAGAACCGATGCCATGAGACGACAAAAAATGTGGTTAACATTTAAATCTTCTGCTTGATGACTAAATATCTCACCAGTAGTGTGCTGAGAGAATATAGGGGAGGCCCGAAACCTTCGAAATCCACAGTGGAACACCAGTTCCTCCTTGGTCTTGATTGGCTCTGTGTTGCTGGGGTGCCTCTGCACCAAGAGGTGCATCACTGACATCTGTTCCAAGCGGGAAACAATTCATAGTGAGTCCAGAAAGCAGCACGCCGCGCAGTCTGCGACTACGACGGATATGATACCTTCTGCTCGTGCGGCAGCAGAGACACCAGCACCAGGGGCTTGCCAGACTGGACGCTCTCCATGACGGAGAAAGGAACGTCGATGATGTGCAGCGTGACGTACCAGCCGTCCTGGAGGCAAGGACATTCGGTCAGAAAGGAAAGTTCAAACTAATATTTGTTTTTAACTTAAAGACAAGTGCTGTTTTTTTTTGTTTTTTTTGTTTGTTTGTTTTTCAATACCATGGCTCCGTCCTCATCGGCTGCAGCCTCCGCCAGGATTCTACGGCGAGTGCGTTCGAAGCTCTGGAACTGGAATATGCGTGAATAATCCAGAGGCAGGTTCTCCATGGGGTCCCAAGGTGAGGAGCGGAAACTTTTCAGGCCCCTGTAGCGCTGAAATCTGTGGGATGAGTCAACTGTTATTGTTTTTTTTCCCCTCTTTTTTGTGTTTTTCTTTTTAAAGTACGCCTCCTCCCACATGAAAGGTCGCTGACCTGATCCTAGCTGGAGCGTCGAGGGGCGTGTCCACCTCATCAGGAAACAACTCGTGCGATCGCGCCTCCCGGTAGCGCTTCAGGCCTTCTTCTTCTGCTGCTTCGTCCATGTTGTTGTCGTACCGCTGATCTGCTCCACCTCTCTCTGTGGAGCACACCTCCTCCTCTTCCTCCTCCTCTTCGTCCTCCGAAGCAGCTTGGGAACCAATCTCCTGGGCAAGAAGGAGGCGGAGCAAAGAAGGATTGAATCTAAAGTACTAACCGCCCGCCGATGCTTTTATCGTTTGACGTTTTGCGGAACCATGAAAGAAGAAACAAAACAGTAAAAATGAGGCAGATAACCATTTGTCTCACAGTATAAACATATATTCTCAAGTCGAATTGACCTGAAGAGGAATGGTTCTAAATAAGAAGAAGGAAGATTTAGAGATTCACAAAAAAAAACTAAAACATATAGCCAGAGCTCTCAGGAAATAGATCAAACCAAGACTTTATTCGTTTTAGTCCAGACACGTATTCTATTTAACGGTAGGGCCAAAAAGATTAAATTGGCTTAATCGTGATGAAATGATTAATGAAATAATCGTCAACTAATTTAGCAATCGATTAATCATTAACTGGACGGTTTACAGCTAAAATCAGCTCCTTTTTTTAGCAACAAAAAGGCAATTTGCAAAAAGAACAACGCAGTGCAGTAACAGTGCAGTAATAAAGCCAAAACTGTACAAAAAATATACAAAGTTTGAATTTAAGATAAAAAAAAGAAATTTTCTTGTAAATGTGTTCTACTCAGAACTCCTTAATTGGAAGTTTTAGCACCTTTTAACCCACTTCTTGCTATTCGATTATCAGTTAATCCAAAAAAGTAATCAACCGACCAGACCAACACTGTAATGATCAAGATTTCACTAAACGAATGCTGTTATTGCATATTAGCCATAAGTGCTAATATCTTCTTATTTAAATATAGGAATTTAATTATTTGCTTGTTTTTATCTTGTGATGTATTTAATGTTGTAAACAATATGGGTTAAGTGATGAAATGAAACATCTGCGGAATGTGGCAATGTTTTATCTGATTAATCATCAAATTACTTGATAGAATAGTCGATTACTAAAATAATTGTTAGCCGGAGCTCTGTTTAAAACATTTTTTTTTATATTTTAAAAATACCCTGTATCCATGTCCTTCGATTTCATGATCATGCATTCATTTATGTTAATCTATCTCTTTAAATCCCTGCAAAATACATCAAAACTTGTTCTAATGTGCCAAAAAATGTGAACAGCTTCAAAACAGGATAAATACTTTTGCAAACTCAGCTTCCTAACCAGACCAAGTGTAGTAACTGGGATTGTTTTATTGCCAGTGAGCAAGCTGTGTTTGTTTGTTCAGAACTGTTTGTGCAGTAGCGCTTCCTGAAGTCTGTTGATGTATTGGACGTTCTCAATAGATGGAGTAGGCATGAATGGGACTCAAAATGCCTTTTATTTCATGGCACGGCCATCTCAAACTCTGAAGTCCAAATAGGGTTCAGCCCTCCTTGGGAAGTTCGGTTATTTTCATACAGTTTGCGTCCGGATTTACGAAAATGGCAGGATAAGGACTGTATGAATAGTGAAGAGTGCCAAATTACAAGAAATCACTTCTAAAAAAAAATTACTAAAATGTGTCAGAAATGTTTTTTTAAGTATAAAAATAACTAGACATTATTATTTCAAACAGAAACCGTGGCACCCGATTGGCTGCTTCAAACAGCATCGTGGAAGAAACAACTTCTCTGGGTCAAATTCTTCGCTAGAATAACTTTATCGACATAATTCAATTGTTTCAGTTTTATTTATCACAAACTGGGTGAGCAACTCTAGCCTCTATATCTCTAGCTTGGTCTAAAATATCTCAAATAAGTTCATGAATGAGCGTCGGCCAACGATAGCCGGTGTTAGCTAGTTAGCTAACGTTGATCCTGTCTGAAGTCTGTGGTAGCCTGACCACAGTAAGCTCTCTTGTAGATAAGTTAGAGATATTTCAGGCCAAACTTGGGATACAAAGGCTGGGGTTGCTCACACAGAGTTTGTAATAAATAAATTACAACAATTTATTGAAGTTATTTCCAAACCTACAATAAAAATACTAATAGAGTCATAGCTAGCATGTAGCAAGTTGACTAGGCCCGCTGTCTGAAGCAGCCAATCGGATGTCAGGGTCTCCATAGAAGCAATCCTAATCCTGCCCACTGAATTTGACAACTAAAGTTGACAGTTTAAATTAATTCAATTTGTGCTACAGCACAGGAACATAAAATATTGATTAAATTACGAAATAGCTACATCAAATATTTAAAAATAACATAAAAACATTTATTTGAAGTGCATATAATTAATTCTACTTTTATAACCAGTTTTAAGAAATTAATGACATATTTAAGTAATTATTTCTTAAGTTATTTATTTTAATTTGGCACTCTTAACTTGTTGGAATTGTTGCTTTGGAAATGGCAGACTCTGCCAAGGATGCAAAGCATGGACAGGATTTGAGGCATCCTCCCTTATCATAGACCTTACTTCCAGTTGCGTTGCATGTGTGGGAGGAATGACTCATCAGCGGTCGCTCACATGGCAAATCACAGGAGAAGTGTGACACATGAGACGAAAACACACAGCATGGGGTTGATTCACAACCTCTCCAACATCTTCGCCGCAGTAATAATAATCACTGTCATTTGAAGTGCCCCTTCGCCTATTGTTACCCCGTACGACCTACGTATTCCTGCTCGCTAATGCCGACATCAAATGGACGCGATTAACAATTACGGGTCGTAATGAGCCCTTTTCATAAGGCCAGCTTCCCCTGCTCCCCCTCCGAGCTCCGACTTCTTTTCAAACGCCGCTGGAAACAAATAAATGTTCGACCCCTCCCTCCGTCCAGACAGGAAGTTCGGTTCACAAGACAGGAAGACAGGAGGCTTCTCTCGGGACTCTGGCTCCAAACACTATTGTTGTGATGTGGCGAGCAGCCTGGCACTGCAGGCTGGAGACGGACACAGAAAACAAACAGTGCCTCTCAGCAGAGAGGTGCACTGTCCGTGGGTCACGTATGCACCGCTCGGCCGTTTTGCGACTTCGCCACCGTCCCGGTCGCCATCAAAACGATTGCGGCGTCTTCCAAAAGCGATCTTGACCGTTGGACTTTTTGTGATTTGTCATCCCACGGACACAAATTTATATAGTCTTTGACTCGTACGGCCAATTGAAAGAGTAGTGAAAACATTTCCTCACTCATCCATGGCAAAGGATACCTGGATTTGGTTTTGAAATATCTAACAATAAGAGTGATGTCGTTTGTTCACTCGTGTTCTCTAACAATCCTCTGAGGCCTCCACAGCATAACTGGGTTTATGCTAAGGTTAAAGTTCAAAGTTCGCATCTTAAAAGAGTCCAAAAAAGTAGCACAAAATTGCTTGTGCAAAACGTTTGAGTTTCATATGAGTGGGGAATTCTTTTTATTTGTTTGTTCTTCAATTTCTCTTTGGCTATGTGGTGGTCTTCTGGTGTCTGTTGAAATTTATTTTTGAGAATTTAGCATGATTAAAGGTTGATCATGGCATTGTCTTGTTTTGGTTGTATTGGATAAACATGGTCAGCTAATCTGCCTCGCTCAGACATCTTTCGTCGGCACAATTTGTGGAACATGCAAACGGACAAATATAATCTGTGGCACCTTCTCTGGGCTTTAGACCCAGGGAATCCAGACAGAAGCATTACAGTTACACCGTCGAACACTATTGCATTCAGCTGCTGAAGAAAACAGCCGCAGGCATTTATTCATCTTTTAAATTTTTCTCCAGACAGCATTTGGGTTTTGGAAATGGAGTAAACTCTGTGATGCCGTCTAAATCCTCTGGGTAAAACGTGACTTAAGAGCATTTTCCCCGCTGACAACATTTAGCTTTTTTTTTTTATTTCCAATTACTTTTCACCCATATCTCTTTGGTAGCAGACCAGCTCCTCCGGGTAAAGGGTGTTTCACTTCTGAACAAACTGCGAATGCCGATTGGTCAGTCGGTCACAAAACCCACTGGACTGACTGACACGTGGCATCATGTCAATGTAAAATATAAAACAAACAACAACAACAAAAAGCTTAAGGGCTGCGAATATAAGGCAATGTGATAATAAGCTAAACTGTTACTAAGACAAAATGCAACAGGAAAAAAGCTGGCCTATTTATGTCATCATGAATAACATTCAGTTGTAATAACTATATTTGCTATTTAAATCCAAATGAGCATTTTCTTGAACAACTTAAATCTGTCATCGGTCAGCTTACCTGAGAGTGATTCTCCTCATCCTCTCCATCCATAGCTTCATCCATTAGGTCATTGCCATCATCATCATCATCATCACTGCTTTCTTCATCTGTCTCCTCCTTCTCATCGTCGTTGATGATCCATGTGGCCTGGTAGTCAGACGTTCCCTTAGGAACTTTCATCACACGCTTGTTCTTTCTGGCCTCTAAGCAAAGAAACGAACATCCAGGAGAGTAACGTGTTACCCTGCAGATAATACCAAATGCTTCCATGCATGTGTAGGGGTATTAGTGCATTTCAGAAAACTGAAGATTTGATCTAAAGTAGCTCCGACTGATTCCTGAACCTTTACGATTCATTACAAATCAAGATATTCATGTCTTCAGTGATTTTTTTTTTTTTTAAATCTTAATTTCTCCTCTTACTCGCTTTCAGTTTTAGGACCCCATTTCCTCACCTTCAGCGTCGAGCAGCTCTTGTTCTGTCGGCCATGTCTGCTCTCCATCCATGGGATCCACCTCCGCCTCTGCCTGCAGACTCTCCCGGCTGGACGGGTCTGCCTTCATCAGCACTCGCACCGGGGCCTCGTTTTCACCTCCGTCCTGCAAACCACAAAATGACAACGTGTTACGCTAATGGCAAGATTAAAGATGTTTTAACATTTACTTTTTCTGTTGTTTTGCAGGATGAAGCTGAACCGTGTCGTGTTGAAGGAGTCTGGAGGAGTTGAGCGAGGGAGGCTTTTCTGTTCTGAATGCAGACATTTGCTCACACTCTTCAGCGTTTTTGTGAAAAAGGTTTGTGCAAACGCCATATTCCTAGTCAAAGTTACCATACTGTGAGAATCTAACGCTAAAGTGAATGGTTTCAGCATTTAAGCATTATTTTTTAAATCAACACACATTGAATTACTATACCTCTGATTAACATTTTAAAAAAAACAACATACATTTCATTCACAGAACAGAAGATTATTCAAATGTAGTTTTGAAAAATGTGCAAAACTATGGAGCTCCACATTCCTGAACAAATGTGGAAAATGTTTAATGAATTTATTTTAATTAATTAAAAGGATTTTTTTTATGGCCCATCACAAGAGAAACACAAAGTAAGAAATGAATAATTCTCCAATAATATAACTTTAATTCAGTTGTCCATAATTGCTTAGTTGCAAAATAAAAGACAGTTAATATAGATAAACTGATATGACAAGTATTTCTTTTTAAACCGTTTAATCATCACCCCTGCTACATTTATTTGATCAAAATTCTTGATGTAGACCATGATGCCTGTGGTTTAACGTTTACCTGCATCTCAACATCTCTTCCCCTTCCAGGTTTTGTCGCTCTGACTGTGGTCAGGTTGAGGGGCAGAGGGTCCGGCGGAGCGTCAATCTGACTCAGCTGAAAGTCCCCGTGCCCGCTGATGTGCACCAGTCTGTTGGCGTGGAGGGCACGACCTCGGACGTACCCGGACACGCGCAGGGTCCCCAGGCCGCTGGGCCCGCCGCCGCCACCACTCCCTTCCACAGGGTCATTTGGCGTGAACGCCACGCGCTCAGCCAAAAGATGGGAGCGTCTGGAGCGGAAGCCCAGCTTTCGTTGCCTCTGGCTTCCCAGGTGCCTGAGGAGGAGGGTGGTGTCTTGATCCGAGTCCAAAGGGAAGAGGCGGCTGTCCGGGAAGCGGACTTCTGTGATCTTTGACAGAGCTTTTCTGAAATCGACCCTCTTCTTCACTGAGATGTCAGACAAACCCTGACACACCAGAGCTACACGGGGAGGAGGGGTGAAGGGAGAGATTTAGGAGAAATAAGATCTCGGAAGACAAAAACCAGGAAAATAGTGTCAAATTTTCCACATATTGTACAAAAAATGGGAACCAACCGTAGCTGGGGAGGCCCTGAGCGAAGAGACAAGACAGACAGTGATCTCCGTAAGTGTCCCAGCCTTCAGTTGAGTCCAGGACAAACACCAGGCTGTCTGCAACCTTGGCAACATCCAGCAGGGAGTGCATGTCATCTGCCCAAAGAAACAAGGAGAAGAGCTTGAAAATTGGGGGGAAGAAAACCTGAAACTATAGCTATTCTGAACTATACTTTTATTTTATTTTAAAAAGTTTGCAGAGTTGAGCAAAAAATAATAAATAAAAATTGCAAAAACTTCAAAAATATTCCTAATATGTGAGTTTGTACTGTGCAGTCTTCATTTCCATTTCATGAAGAAACTATTGCAATAATAGTTTAAAAAATGTAAAAATATTAGAAATGCACAACCCAGTTTGCCAATAATCGGAACAATGGTCATGTCGATCCATAATCAGCTCTAATTAGGGATCGACACCCCAAACGGGAAAATTATTAGTCTTTTAAACAATGTAGAATTCCCCATTTATTAAATCCATCATAACAGAGTACCCCAACCATATTCAGCTTATGAACAAACCAACCAGCAGCATGAACTTTGAGACTGCTTAAGTTCAATAAAACACAGAAGGGGAAAGTAAAACTAAAAATGGCAAACAATTTTGATCAATCTTGGTTTTCTTGTCAATTTTCCCAGAAATATCAACATCTAGTAAAAGAAACTGCTATACATTCTGTTTTTCTTTGTTTTAAATCTAAAAATATAAGTAAAATATTGCTTCTTTAAAAATTATAATAGCTTCTCAATGGTAGGTATTTAGCAATAATTTTAACAGTGTTCTTTTTTTCAAAAGACAATATAACATTTTGCGACTCTAAGTGGCATAAATTGCCTTCAGTTCACATTGTAAAGTAAAGGAAAGCAACAAAAAAAGAAGAAAAATCCTCTCTCAAAGTATTTTGACATTTAGCAAATATAGATAAAAACAGATAATATTGTTGACACTAAACTAGAAATATACTACTTCATTTATGCAACGTTTTAAAACCAAACTTTTGACTTAAAAAAAAAAAAAAAAAAAGCACAACAACAAACATTCAACAAAACGTACCTGTGCTCTGGTTTACAAATGTGAACCTCTGTTTGAAGCGAGGCATAATCAGCCCGAAACTATCTCCGACGCCGCTGACGCATCGCTCCAGGTGCGCCACGCCCCCGGCGCCTTCTCCACGTAGCAGCTTGCTAACCGCTCCGGCGTCGGCGTTAGCATGCAGGGACACCACGGCCACCAGGTGAGGGGGACCGTCCCTGCTGCCGAGTCGTCGCTTTTCCGTCAGAACCTACGGGGACAAAAAAATAAATAAATAATAATTAACTTTTGCAACACAGGTCGGAAATTGTAAATATTTTGTTCTTCACGTGCATTGAAATGACCTGGTCTTTCTTCGTTTTCCGAAGCTGATTGGCTTTATGTCGTCTGTCCATCTTCCTCAGCTCTTTCCTCTGTTTTTTAGTAAGGGTCATCACTGACACCCTGCCTGGGAGGAACACGGGAACAAGGACGTTAAAGTGACAGAGTTCTTTTTCAAATCAGGAAAACTTCACATCCTTCAAAGGATGTGAAATTCTAACTAGGCCTGTCACAATAAGAAATAAATCAATCGATCGCATGATAAGTTAAAACAAACTCAATAATTTCCACCTGCATGATTTTTCGTTTTTCTCTTTTCTCTCTTTCTACCAAAAACTGGATGACAAAAGTCATCCAGTCTGGTGTTTTGAGCTCAACTACTGCTTTTATTTGTTGTCTTGTTTATTCATTTGGGGTATTTAAAATGTCTTCCAGTTCCAGTTTTAGACATTTGCTACAATTCAAAGTTCATTGATATTTGAGAATGTGTTCCTGCTTTATTATGCCAATATCATTGTTTTGCATGGTTTCAAAATAACAATCTTATGATTCATGGCAATAACTTCTGGGACAATTTATCAACCAGCAAAAAATAATTATAGTCGCAGGCCCAATTACAACTTTGCACTCACTGTGCGTTTTCTGTTGAGTGGTTAAATATCAAAAGGGCAAAAGTAAAAAAATCTAATCAATAGCAGTTCTTTAAATAATGAAAATACTGTACAATCTCAAATTAATAACACACAAATCCCGTTACTTATTGGAAAACGAAAACGGATGCAGCAAAGAAAATCCGAACACCCGCAGGACACATTTACGAACATTTCAAATGAGATTTTCCAAATTAATATATTAATGCGAGTTCATTTTAGATCGCACTCAAAAGTAAAACGTAAAAACGTAACAATTATCTCAATTTCTTCTTCAACTCTACGCAACAAAAGAGTTTCAATAGATTTATTTGTTTATTTTCTAGTTTATGGAAATTAAATTAAATACGAGTATTAGTTACAATGAGGAAAAGTGAGAGTTTGCATCTTTATAAGTACTGATGCAAATACTGACCATGTATTTGATCATTGGCTGCAGAGAACAGATCGCCGTACATTTGACTGTAACTCTCACACTACGGCTGCACGTAGATCCAGCGGAGAACTTTGAATATCCCGAAATGACCCGAAGTCGGACTAAAAACTGATGTCATGAACTATCTGACCGAAACGTGTGTTATCTTGTCCTCTCAATCCCTTCAGACTGCAGAACACGTGAGTCAATCAAAGCAACAACCACAAAGACACGCAACGACATCTGTAACACTTCGCCGCGGAACAGAGCCTACCTTTGTTTTCTCTTTCAACTTCACCTTTCGTCCTGTGTTTGCCATGTTTGTGTCCCTTATTTTTCTGTTTGTAAACGCCGGCTCTGTGGCCTTGTTGTTTTTCTTCATTCGCAGCCATTTTCGCCATGTGCGAAGGTAAGCTAATCGACTTCCTGACTTCTCTGACGTCACCCCGGAGGCGTGTCCTCCAAAGTGATTTCATTCTTCAAAATAAAAGCCTCAAAACTATGCTATTCTAGCACAGATTATGTCGTCTTCTCCTGTTTCTCGTGAACATTTTAAGATGAACCAATTACAGTTAAATAGATTTCATATTCAAAATAAAGTTCTCAGCTAATCTGTTGGGATACTTACGGGTTATTCTTAGTGCTGTCTTTTTATTTCTATTAATGTGAGCGCATACTTCGACTTTACCCCTGGTACGCCTACATTTCCACACTGGGAGACAAGTAAAGACTGTTCTGTTCGTTCTATTCTATTCTATTTATTGTTTGGAAAACGTATATATCTGCAAGTCAAATTTTAAACTTAAATTTTAACCCCTTTCTGTTCAAAAGCTGCTCCTGCCAATTCTGTCAAATATTTCAAGGCGTTTATGGTTAAAACCAGGATAAAAGCCAGCCAGTTCCGTGAGCTACACTGACATCTACTGGCCAATCAGGACAAGTGTAGAAGAGTAAATTGTATGGTTGATAATTGTCGTTTCAATTTTATTTTTGGTAAGAAAAAAAAAAAAGAATTTAGAACAAAAGTCAGCAAAATATCAGTAATATCACCTTTGTTTGCTGTATGATTTTTGTAATCAGATTCATGTCATTGTTGCTTAAATGTTGTTGATATGCTTGAAAAGGAATATTTAAAAATTCAAGAACATTACATTTAACATTTTTTAGACAACTCTAAAGTATGCGGCCACAATTTAAACAGTTTAGAAGTATCTATCATTTACTTCTCATTCAATATAGTATCACTAATTTGTAGAGATACACTGTGTAAAGGACATTATTTTTCTTGGAGAGGATTACAAAAAAAAAAGACACCATGTTTGCAAAGTACCAGAATAATGACAAAAATGTAAGTATTTTATTCAAATTCATACGCTTACATATATTTTCTTAGTGTTTGACATACTTGCCTACTTTGGTATCATTCCACAATTTCTCACAGTAGTTTTGTGGAATTTTGATCCATTCCTCCAAGAAAAATAGGCCTAATTAGTCAACTAATCCGCTATCTCAGTACAAGAGTTGTTTCACTGTGCGTAATGCGCTCTTATCAGGGGCGCAACTCCATATTTTTGTGGTGGATGCGAACATATCTTCGGCGCCCCCCCATATATCGAATGATGACTGAGGCCTGCTCTTGCTTTGAAATATCAGGTGTGCAGTCCAGTTCCACTGCAAAGTACTTAGAGGACTTGATCTTGGCAGATATTTTACTCAAAACACACTCTGATATTGAATCTAAAAATTCATTCTGAGTGCACCATGTCAGATATCCAGTGGTTTGTTTGGAGGCAGCCTTTCTAAGATGCTCTGCCAGTGTTACATCATATCGCGCTATGAGCTCAAGGATTCCCAGAAAATTTCCATTTTTAGGATTTCCTAACTGAGAATTTTTCCCCCTTAGTGGCAAGTTTCTCTCTGCAAGGAAAAGTATGCAGTCGATAACTCTAGTCAACACACTTCTCCAGTGTGCTTTTTCAGCTGCCATGGTTTTCTGCAGTTCACTATCAATAGTTTTACCTAGGCGTAAGCGAGATGCCATTTCTTTCCACGTCAGATAAGCATTTATGTGAGAACTACTGGTTTCATGGTGCTTCAGTGTTTTTGAAAGACATCGCCAGTTATTATACCCCTCCACAAGGCATGTGTCAAGAACTTTAGCTTCACCAAAAAGCTTACATGCAAAACAATAGACTCTGTTAGTATTTTTAGAATACAGTAACCAATCTCGTTCAACTTTCTCTCCATTAGACAGTAAACGAAAACAGTATGCTTTGGAAAAACACTTCTTATTCTTCTCTGATCTTGGATATGGACCATCAGAAACTTTCTGTGGGCCATTTACAACCATGTACTGCCTAAATGTGTCCCCCATTTTGTGTGGTAAAGGCCATTCAGATGGTTCTTCTGAATAAAGCCTTGTCTCGGCTCTCTCCTCCGCAGCTCTGTGCTTCTCTCTCTCTTCATCATCTAGTCCTCTCTGCTCTTCCTCTCCCTCATCTGCACCTTTCTGTTTCTCATTCTCTTTTCTCGTGGTTGACTCACCATGACTGCCTGCACTAATTTTCCCCAAAAAAGAACACGATCAAAGATGGTCATCAGAAACTCAAACCATCGTGGTATATAGGTTTTTGTTGCTTTCCTAATGCCTACCTGATCTCATCACTTGTCTCCTCTATCACTGACCTCATGTCTGTCTCCTTCATCCCTTGTCTGTGGTGTTCTCCACTAAGTCATGTGGTCAAAAAAGCATTATTAGTTGTAAAAATTACAGATCTTACCGTTTTTAAAAATAATGTTTAAAAATTTGTGCTTGAGATGGACTAGTTGCTCCCTCACTTCCACCTGCATTAGACCAACCTGTTGCCTTCCCCTGTCTGTCCTGATTCTTCCTCTTTCATCATCTTCTCTTCTTTCTCTCCACCATCACAGCTGAATGACATCAATTTTGTGTTAAATAGGCTTAAAAAATACAGCAGTCAAACTACAATAGAAATTAAACTTTAATTTAAATCATCTCCTTGTTGGATAACAGTTACTGATTGGACATTACATCTGATCTGACTTATCAGATACATCACAACACCACTGTAGTGGTATTGAATAAGATATTTAAACTCAAGTGTCCCCCTGCCAAAAAGGTTGGTAAAATAGGTCACCAACCTTTTTGAGTTTAAGGGCTTTAGTGACTCTGATGACTAATTTGTCTGATACACGCATGAACTTGAACAACTCATCTTTAATTAAAGAATCCATAATATATATGAGTGAAAAAATGCACCCAGGAGGGCTAAGTGTTGGACCATAGCTGGGCACTGCCGCCACAGCAGCTTTAGCTTTCCTGTGTTAATATTTCCTGAGTTTTATTTCGGTCATTCTTACTTAGTGCGCGGTTATGTGTCTGTGACAGGTTTATGTATCAGATATTCATAGAAATACAAAACAAATCGCGTCCCTTAATGGTTTAATAGGGGAGGCAACTTTTAACAGCCAAATATGGGACGATTCCGTATTAGGCTAGCTGCTAGCTTTAGCTAACTTGATTATTTACAGCCCTCCTGTCCTGCTAATACACTGACGGTACTTACCTACTATCTTTCAACCACATTGAAAGGCTTTTTTTCATCCCGCCAACATCTTTATCCTTCTCCCTTTTCCTTTTTCTTTTTTGCGCCCCGGACAGCTTTTTTTTCTGCCGCTCCATTTTGTCAAGTGCACTACGAGTGGTAGTCTAAAATAAAAAAAATAAAAAAAACGCGCCTGCGTACTCTTAGGGGTGCGTGCACAGCCACCTGCATGGGAGGAGCAGAGGGGCGCCTAATCAGTGCTGTTCCCCTGTTATTGATCATTTCATTCTGTTAATTATAGAAAATGCCAACAAGAAAAAAACATTTTTCGAGACGGGGTTTTGGCGCCCCCTCTAGTGCAGCGCCCCTATGCGTTGCATACCCTGCATACCCACTTTTTGCGCCACTGGCTCTTATAGCAGATTTGGTTAGAATCTCGAAAACATCTTTTGCTTTTGTTATTGCACCAAAACATGAACATTTCTCAGACACAGAATCAAGAGATGTTCATTCAAACCACCTTTGCACAATTTTTTTCAGTATTTTGAAATAGTCGACTTAAATTAGCAGCTCTGGAGCAATTTGCTTTTTATTTTTATTTGAGAAATATTGAATTATCGCTACTTTTGCTCGAGTGTATTGTCGCTGGAAATACTCTTGTTCCGAAATAGATGCATTAGTTTCATAACTTTTGTAGAAAAAAAAAGACATGGCAAATGTTTCTTCTGTTTTCATTTTTTATTATTTATTTATTTATTTATTTTTACTTTAGTCTGTAAAATACTCAAATTTACAAAACATTTTTATTTTGGTTTATTTTCGAAATATTAAATCAGATGGTCTGATCATTTTATTGGTGTTGCCTTTTTTTTTTTTTTTTACAAAATACATTCTTACTCTTATACTTGAAATTTCGTGGACGGTTAATTTTTGCTTCTGCTCCGAGTAAAAAGATGTTGAATTTTACGTCCATGCACTTTTACACTCTGCCTACGTTGTATGGAAAGCTCTGGTTTCAATATTGCTTGTTTTAACATCCAAACCCATGCCATCAAACTTAAGATTTTAACATGCCTAAAGATTATTGAAAAATCGTGGGGGGAAAATCCTCATAATCAATACTTATTTTATTGAAGTTGAATCAAAAGGCTACAAACTTTTCCAAGGAATAAATGCTTTGGATGACGTGTTTATGTTACTTTGCATGTTGTTGTTGTTGGGTTTTTTTTTTTTTTTTAAATCTATGTAGAAGGCAAACCTTTAGCGTTTTTGAAGTACGGTCGGTTCCAGAGTTTCCGCCTCCTGGTGTTCCTGGGTCAGGGAGAGTTTACTGCAACAGGCAGGGCGGAACTGCAATTTGTAGCATGTCGAAGAGAAGACCTTTACATAACTTAATATTTCAGGTGTCACTTGAGCTAAGTTAAATATCCAGCTCGTCGAACGGCTTCGCAGATTCCACAGCGGCCCGTTTATGGGTGTTTTTTTTTTTTTGTTTTTTGTTTTTGCCGCTGCCTGAACTTTTCTCGCATTCTTCCCTGGTGTATTTTTCACGAAGAGAGGCGCGGCGGCGGAGCGCTCGGCAGCCATCTTTGGAGCTTGCCTGGGAGTGGGAGCTGACTGCTGTGGCACCCCAGTTTACTTCAAGGGTGGGCATTTTAATCTTTAGTCATTTCATTGACGTACTCTGTTAAACCAGCTGACAGCGTGAAGAACCACCAGGATTCAGCTTCCGAAGCTTCCGCGCTGGGAATGAAACTGGAAAAGTACTTTCTAATCCCAAACTGGTCTAAAGTGTGCGCCACTCTCATCTCTCGGAACTGGCCTGTCAGAACAGGGTGAGTTCCAGCTAACCGGCTAGGCTAAATTAGCAAACAGTAGCTTGTTGGGCCTTTTAAATTTAATTTTCTCTTAATTAAACCAAACGTGACGTGTAACTCAATGTCGGTTGAGTAGTTACACCACAGTTCAGATTGATAACACATTAGGAACACCGCTTGAGCTGTTTCATCCTGTGACACGTAACTTGGCTACCATGAAGTTTGGTGCTAACATTATACAGGCAACATTGGGAATCTCTTAAGACATTTCGATTTATGTTCGTACGTCAGCGCTTCGAGTCGTGTGTTAGTTTCTTACAATGTGAAGGTTCACCTTAGCTTAGCCACTCGCAAGAGTGGCAACGGTGGGAACGTGGCTGCTTTCAGGAAAATTAAAGAATGTGAAGGCTGACTTGTAAAAGAAGGGGAGTTATTATCACCAGTGACATGAGCTGAAACGCCCAGGTAAGATGGGATGCTGGTCGAACCCCAGAGGGACTCACCTGGGGAACACGTGAGGCAAACTTTACATTTACTAACAGTGCTGTTTGTATTCATGCCCTATTGACATTTTCCTACAAAGAATTTAGTTATTGAAACACTGTATTTAAAAAAAAAAAAAAATTTTTTTTGGTATTAGATTTTTCTACTCTTTGTATTCTTTTTAGAGCAGTACAGAATTGCCCAATTTTTAGTTCTCTCCCTGGTTTGACGCACCTGGATCAAATGATGGCTCATTGGAAGGCCCAAGATGAACATTGACATGCTGAAGAGGTTGTTGCTGCCACCAGGGAGAGAACTGAAACGTGTGGGATGCCGGTGTTATGCCGAGAAACGCATGTCCCTGTCGCGGGAGCGCGCATCGCTCTAAACTCTCGCATATTGACGAGAAAACGGACTGAAATATGACCGAAGAGGAAACTTTTAAAGATATTCGTAACATCATCACGTTTCTTAACCACGAAAGCCCTAAAACGGTGGGTTTTGTTTCGCAGATTAATTGAAATAAATACGGTTATTCAGTCAGTGACCGTTTTTCAGTCAGTGTCTGATGAAAATGTTCTCCGCAGATGGTTTGAAATTCCCCGATTTTTCTTTTAATGCCATAATAGCTTCAAGCATTACAAAACAGAAGCCCATTGTGTAGAACATTTTATATCATCCATTACTGTCTGGTCTATTAATGTAGGAGGGGATGTATTTTAATTTCTGAGCCTGCCAATATTTGTATCCCCTGTCTATTGTCCTGTTGATATGAAACTTATAGCGGTAGCTCAGAGAACAAGTGTCATTACGTGGAAAAGGTGAAATCCCTCTTAACTCTTCATTTCTTCAAGTTAGCAGGGGGATGCATGTTTTGGCATAGCAAATTATTAGCTTGCCAATGTATGCAGGCCCTCTCTATTTTCCCCAAATATTATTCTGTTGATATAAAACTTATACCAGCAGTTCATAGAACAAGTGTGATTATGTATAAAAAGTTATTTCACTCTTAACTCTTTATTTCTCCATGTTAGCAGGGGATGCATTTTACGGCAAAGCCTATTATTAGCCTGCCGATATCTGCATGCCCTCTCTGTTTTCCTCAAATATTATCCTGTTGATATCAAATTCATACCAGCAGTTAAGGGAACAAATGTGATTATGTAGAAAAAGTTATTTCTCTCGTAACTGTTTGTTTCTTCAAGTTTGGAGGGGATGCATTTTTTGGCAAAGCCTATTATTAGGCTGCCGATATCTGCATTCCCTCTCTATTTTCCCCAAATATTGTCCTTTTGGTTGAAACAATACCAGTAGCTCAGAGAACAGGAATGATTATGTAGAAAGGTGAAATCCTTCCTAACTCTCTATTTGGCTGAGTTAGCAGGGGATGCATATTTTGGCACAGCAAATTATGAGCTGCTGATATTTGAAATGTGAAATTTTAGACTTGTATTTTACAAATTCCTCAAATACAGGAATTCCTATTTCCTTACTGTTAACCTACTGTTAATCTAATTTAATTTCGGTTTAAAGTTCAAAGAAGATTTTACAAATGACACCAAAAATGAGGAGATTTTAGAAGCTGAGACTGTGGGAAAATGTATGTCCCTTGATTTACATGGAAGAAAATGTAATTTTACCATTAAGTGTTCCGCTAGCGATCTCTAATGAGTGTTTTCTTTTGTACTGAGAAGAATAAATGTCAGTTTATTGACTTCTTATAACAGTTTCTTTATTCAAATAAAAATGAGTTACTGTAGCGCAGAATACATTTTCCAACATCTAAACCATATTCTGCTTCAAACTAAATATATTCTGCTCACATTATTCCTCAGATTAAAACTTAACAAGGCTATTTCCATGTTTTAGTGGAAACTGAGTGTAACAGGAGCTGCTTACATATGTTCTTGAAAAGATCATTTTAGTAACATAAACCTCTTCAGAAAGCCCCAGCTATTTTGTTATGAGAAGATGAAATGAAATGACAGCTATTTTTTGTTGTTGTTTTTTTTTTTCTTCTTTGTCACGCTTCGAGTTTTTCCCCTTCTGCTGTCAAATATTTCAGTGCGTGTTTGCTCTTGTCTTTGTGCCAGGGTTGCTAGATGTAACTTGTCAAGTTTCTCACTAGGGCCCATTCCAACCTCGCCGGAGCCACGCGAACAGGAAGTGCAGAGAGTCACGGTGTAGTGAGGGCATACGTTGGGAATTCCAGCCCTCCAGCTTTGTTGTCTTGTCCTGCCGCATTCTTAAGCGTTTTTGTGAGCGACGGTTTGGAAGGCTCGTCCTGATTCACGGCGGTATCAGCTATCGGCACTTCTTTCCTTGTGTGTGTGTGAGTGTGTGTGTGTGTGTGTGCGCGCGTGGTCGAAAACGGTGTCATGACATATGACAACAAAGCTCATTGAGTCGCACCGATGTCATAAAGGACAATGGCAATAAAGAGGCACAGTCCTGCATGGTAATGAGGCTTTATTTCGTGACTGTGGCTACATCTGTGTGGAATAGTGGGGTTGTTCAGTGTTGTTGTGAGACAAAAGATGTCTGCTTGGACCGGGGGCTGTTTTGCCCGGGCTGGGAAAGAAGTCTTGTGACTCGAGCGTCAGCTCTGCATCTGTTTGCAACTGATCATCTGAGCCGCTGCACGGACTCAGTAAATTTTCCTCAGTGATCTTCTACAGTCCACATTAGCAGGGCTGCTCAGAACAACGGCGAAGGAAAGGAATATTTACTTCCACAGTGGAGTGTTTTTGCGAAAAAATAAAATTAAAACAGGGTTTTAACTTATTACAAAATCTTCGTAGCAATTTCCTCATAATAACTAGTTGCATATCTTTTTGAACAGGCCGTCTTTATGGTAAACATAAGGAAGATTTTAATTAAAATCAGCGTTGATATCTAAATAATAAAACACTGCCGTCGACTTGATGCATTTCATTCAACCAAAACAACGTCTGCAACTGCTCTGTCTTTTTGTCAGCTGAATTGCGTAGAACTTTTTGTTTAATATAGCAAAAAGTTACATTAGCTACAAAACAAGCCAATCTGCCACCAGATGTTTACATATGTTGGGGGGTGCTAATGGGCATTTATCGTATCGTTCGTAATTTATTTCGTGATCATTTTTGTATCAGAGACGGAGAATTTTGATTTATCTCTGTCAAATAAATTCATTTTAATAAATTTATTTAAAACTCCCCAAAACTGTCTGACTCTTTGGATTTTTAGTTTTACTATACTCTGTTTATTCAATGAGAATATCAATAAATACAAAAAAGAGGATGAAGTTATTGTTGCTGTTCAGTGAGATAAATCACACTTCTTTATGTGATTGGTGTCCTAAAGAAGCGTGTTGCAAATGTCTTCAGTGTGGTGCCATACAGTCACCTGAAAAAGTAATAATAAATAGTTCTTATCGTCACTTTTATTGTCATCACAGTGGTAGCACAAAGTGTTGTACTGAAGCTGTAAGTCCACATTGCCCAGCTCTGCTTTATTTCTTCTGATTCTTCTTCAAATGTATTTTTAAAATTGAGAATTGCCATAATCTTGAAAGAAAATGTGTAATATTCTGCTTGTTTTTTGTTTTTGCTTCTGTTGTGTTGCAGTGCTGAACACATGAAATCACTGTCCTGCAGATGAGCCGTCGCAGGGGGCTTGCCCGTCGCTGTCGCAAACCCAGATAGTTCCCGGCGGCGGCGGCGGCGGCACCACCCTGACGTCTTCCGGCATGCCCAACAACAGCCGGGCGGGGAACCTGAAGGACCCCGACATCGCAGAACTCTTCTTCAGAGAGGACCCGGAAAAGCTCTTCACAGATCTGCATGAAATTGGACATGGCAGCTTTGGAGCTGTGTATTTTGTGAGTTTTTTTTTTTGTTTGTTTGTTTTTTTAATTGGATGCATAGCGAAGCACCAGTAAGTCACCTGGTGATCACATCCACTTATTTTCCCTTAATCAGCTTCCGTTCTTATTCAATAAATGCATCACAACTGCAAACTTCCTAATTTATTTTTATATAATCACATTAAAAAGCAGTGTTTTATCTGATGCTTTTTTTTTTTTAGTTTTAGTGTAGGATAGTTTGATAACAAATTATGCTGGACTATAAATTGTTCCAGAGATTTTTGCGATAAACGATAATATTGTTGTTTTGACACCATTTTCAATTAATATTATGATAATGGCATAGTAAATGCAAGTTCGCCCTGTCAAAGACCAATAAACTTTATACAGAACACTCCATGTTTTAAATATCCAGACTATTACATAACAACTAAAAACCATGAATTCAAAAGAAACAAAAGCCACATTCTACCAAAATCATAAATAAAACGGATGTTATCTCTGTAAACAAAATTGTCTTTCATCTGAATGGAAATAATTGAGCTCATTTTAATGTATCATGCTATTAATTGCTCATTAATTAATAGCATGAATTAATGGCTTATTTTAGTATGAATCAAATTATGGTTAGGAAAATATGCCGTGATACATAAATGGAGATTACTTTCTAATCCTGCTACAGTCTGTAAGATTAATGTCAAAAAATCCTGCAGCACATATTTAATTTTAAATTAAAACGAAATTTGTACAAATGACATTATCGGCGTTCATTGTCCTTAGAACACAATCATAATCAGCTGGTTAGATAGATAGATAGATAGATAAATCTTTATTGTCATTAGACTTAAAAGAAAAGCAGAAATTGGAATTGGATTATAAATGCTTAAGTTATCTGTACTTATAGAAATGTTTATAGTCTTATGTAAGTCAGTCTGACTTTTGAACTTTTGATAAAAAATCGTTACAAAAAATTACATCTTCGTTCAACTACCTAAAAAAGGTTTTATTCCGTACAGTTCTAGATCAGTGTCTGTTTATGAGTGTGTTTTAGTCTGAGGCTTTTAAAGATTATATGATTGATTGTGTTGATTATGCTTTCAATACCAGATGAGTCTGTAATGAAGGCTTTCAGTTGGCTCTAAATGTCTCTAAGTACTCCCAACACAATATTTTTGCTGTTGATTAAGCAGTCTAAATGGTTGAAACCTAATTTTGTTTGATTATTTATTGTTCCGTTATTCTCCAAATCTCGCATTTTATGATTATTATTACATCAGTACCTCAAAGCAAAATCAGTTTTTTTTTTACCATCAAAATAAAACAAATATTGCTGTTTATAATAGCTCAGTAGCAACAAACTGCTGGTCTGATGGTTTAAGGAAAGCATGTTGCAATTTGTGGATGTGTTCATGCATAAAAATAAAACAAACAAATAACACACAAAGAAAACAATCTTCAAGTATTTGTTAAATTACAATGTTTACAATCAGTTCTTCTCATCTCCCAGGCACGGGATGTGCGGTCGAATGATGTGGTGGCCATCAAGAAGATGTCCTATATTGGAAAACAGTCTAATGAGGTATAATGGCGTTTTCTGGATGCAAACATACGATCAAAAACCAGGAATGCTTGCGCTTTGGGTCGTAACGTAAACACTTTTAATCAATTTTGCCTTGAATGCCATTGGGTTGAAAAAAAAGAATTGCCCATAAACACAATCTATGTTTCTCCAAACAGCTACAGTATGTATCTTGGCATGAAGCTGTTGGATTTCTTTTTTCTTCTTCTTCTTTTAATGACTATAGCAGTTCACACTTTCAAATAGGAAATAAGACATGCCATTCTAAGATTTCTTTATCAAACCATTAAAGAAAAACATCAGGCATGCTGCCAGCAGATTGTGTTGCTGTCAGAATAATGGAAAACACTGCATGGTGTGTTTGGGTGTCCTATATGCTACACAATGCAAATGTAAAGGTTTGTTAGGCTTCAAATTTTGCACTGTTTTGCTGTCATTTTAATCATACTGCATCAAAATTGCATGCAAAACAATACATGGGAATTAATCAGTTTTCTCAACTGACAGCATTATACTGTATTATTGCTTCCAAGCTATTTCTGGGCTAACTTGACGCAAAAACTAATTTGATGTTTGCCCTCTGGTTTTCTTTTTATGAACTCTCTGTACTGATTTCACAGAAATGGCAAGATATAATCAAGGAGGTGAAATTCCTGCAGCGAATACAGCACCCAAACAGCATAGAGTACAAAGGATGTTACCTGCGAGAGCACACTGCTTGGGTAAGGGCTTCTTTTTTTTTTTTTTTTTTTAAATCAGGTAAATTGGAGAGTGACGAGGCCTGCTTGATCGTGGAAGCAAAAATTGTGATTGCAGTTGTTTTTTAACACAACTAATATTTAAGATGAATACACCTTCAACAATCAACTTGAAGGACAGGGAGTTGCTGTGAACATGAAATTAAAAAATTTTTTTTCAATTTGTTAAAAATAAGTGGGAAGTATTGATCCAGATGTAGCCTTTCCCCAAGAAGTAAACGCAAAGAAAAGCAGCAACCTGGTTTACATCAACAAACTTTGGAAAATGAATGGATGCACTGAAAATATATAAGATGTAGTAATGTATTTAAAAAATTAGCAAAATTTTAAATAATATACAAAATCCAAAAATTAATTATGGTTAGGATAGATTTTCTTATTTTGTCCTTTAACCTTTAATGTGTAATTTTGCTTGTTTTTTTAATACATCTTATCTGTCAATAATTATTAAGAGCAATGTATTTCAGCTCAACCATTTTAATGTGCCGTATTTTCCGGACTATAGAGCGCACCTTACTATAAGCCACACCAACAAATAAAAAAATACAAGAAACATACATATAAAAGCCGCACCGGGCTATAAGCCGCTGGTATCTCCGCCGCTCTCGGTTTTTCACAAGGACACAGCAGAGGCAGAGCCCTCAACTTAAAAGCTGCATCATATGAACTTCTTCGTGTGGTTTCCCTGATGAGGGGTTATGAGTTTGAAAACATTTCTCCGTTGTGCCTGCTGCTAGCATGTGCTTGTTCTAAATGAAAATCACGCTTTCTTCTTTGATTTCCAATTTTGACTTTTAACCGCCCCGTGGCGGTTGAAGGAAAATCCACAGAAAAGCCACACCGGGAAAAAAGTAGCGGGAAAAAAGTAGCGGCTTATAATCCGAAAAATACGGTAGTCACTAAAAGATTCACTGAATTTATTTCCAATTTGGCCACATGTATTAAATAAATTCCAGCCATTCACTTTAACAATAGATAATTGGTCACTTTGTGTTTAAATTTTATGTAGTTGCATGAAATGGGCTGCTTTTTTTTGCCACTTTGCCATTCTGTACCGTTTGTAGTTTTGGTTGTTTTCATATTAGACTGAACGGTACGAAATGGGTCCCTGTAGCTGGATGTTTTGTGTAGACCTTAACTTTCTGAGGGACATTTCGCTGGCTCTGTCATTAAAAGGATTAAGGGTGCACATCTTAAGAAAGTGATATGCCAAAAATAGTACAAAAAACCCCCCACCATTTTTTTCACAGTTATGTTTTTTTTAAATTATTATTATTTGGAGCCAAAATCAAACTGAAATGAAAAATATCCTGTTGGATAGACTTATCAGTAGCAAATGTTGAACATAAACTCAGAGACAAAAGCAAGAAACAAATACTCAATCTCTTTATTTCTCAACAGCTGGTAATGGAGTACTGTCTAGGCTCGGCTTCAGATTTGTTAGAAGGTGAGTTAAGTCAATCACAACGTGGGAATGTTGTTCCCGCTTTGCAAGTTTGTTTATTTTTTTTCCCCGTATTGCGTCACCAATGATAATTAATACCTTCCAGTTCACAAGAAACCCCTGCAAGAAGTCGAAATTGCTGCAATTACCCATGGTGCTCTTCACGGATTGGCTTACCTTCACTCCCACAACATGATCCACCGGTGCGTATTTGAGTATTTTTCAAGCAAACCTTTGTTTGCTCCATGTTCTACCTTTCCAGTGAAACGTCACTCGTTTCCTTCTGTATGTTTTTACAGTGACATCAAAGCAGGAAACATCTTGTTGACAGAACCGGGTCAGGTGAAACTAGCAGACTTTGGCTCGGCCTCCATTGCCTGTCCGGCCAATTCTTTTGTCGGGACTCCATATTGGTAAGTGATCAGCCATGTATAGATGCATCTTGATAAATTAGAATACAAACAAGGTCATTTATTTCAGTAGTTCAACAGAAACATATAGCGGTTTGCAAAAGCATTCATACACCGTGACCTTTTCCATATTTTGTCACATTAAAACCTCAAATATAAATTATATTTCATTGCAGTTTTATGTGAAAGACAGAGTGGTATTCAGTTGTGAAGTAGAAAGAAAATTATACAGGATTAAGAACAATTTTCTTTTTACAAATAAATACCTGAAAAGTGCGTATGTATGTAGCTATATTAGCCTCTGGCCTGGACTCTTTAAGTACGGACTCCAACCTGGTAAATTTATTCAATGCCTTTGCTTGTATTTTCTGTTTGTGTCAGTTTGTTTTTGTATTGGTGTTGGTTTTTACTCGTCCCATCTTATGTTTATCTTGGTGCATATGTTTTCTTCTCAGGATGGCCCCAGAGGTCATATTAGCCATGGATGAGGGTCAGTATGATGGAAAGGTGGACATCTGGTCTTTAGGAATAACCTGCATTGAATTAGGTACGTCCATATTATCAAGATTGCTCCCCTCCCCTCAGTATTTGAACGTTTCTCCCAGTCAACATTACTTGAAGCCACTTAGGCTGGCTCCTTGAAACAACAGAAACCTCCACAAGCCTTTGCTGGCACTGATGTGACTTTGTTCATACATAACTTGCCTAGGCTTTCAATGCATAGGCATGTAATTTATCTGCATTCCTTTTTTACCTCGTAAATGAAGGATTCTCGAGGTGTGGGACGCACCAAGCATTCATCTCTGTCTGCTTTGTGTGAGCTTTTGTGTTTCCTAATTGAGGGCAAACATGCTCCAAATACTTCATCGGCACAGTTATGTGTGTTTAGACTGTACACGGCCAGACAAAGGAACCTTTAGAGAACAAAATCAGCAAGTCAACCCTTCTCGAAGGCTAAGATTAACTTAAAAAATCAAAAATTATAAAAAGAATTATATTGCGACTTATTTTTACCTATTCAAATATAGGTAAAAATATGTGTAATATTTGAGCTAAACACGTAAAGTTGGCAAAATTTTGGATTTTATATAAACTGATAGGCTTCTTGGTTTCTAGCTGAGAGGAAGCCTCCACTGTTCAACATGAATGCGATGAGTGCCTTATATCATATAGCACAGAACGACAGCCCCGTTCTGCAGTCTACTGAATGGTGAGTGAAAAGCGATGTGACTCAGAATGCTTCTGAAAATCTTCTAGCGACTAAATTTGACATACTTTTTTCAGGACGGATTATTTTCGGAAATTTGTCGATTCGTGTCTACAGAAACTTCCTCAGGAAAGGCCAAACTCTGAGGAGCTCCTCAAGGTAGAAAATGTTAAATTTTACAACAGATTCTTCTTAACTTTGTAGTCTTTTCTTTTTAAACAAAAAGTCTTAATGTAACTAAAATTAGGGACTTAAAATCATTGAGGAAATATAAGTTGGTCTTAAATACATTTATTACGAGTCTTAAATTTTGCTGTGGCAGGACTATGTAATCTCATATATTCTATGTAGTTTTTTTCCTCAGAATTTTACTGTTGTGCAAAACATTTACAGCTATCACTAACTAGCTAGTTTTACCCTTGCTAGCTGCTACCTTACTAGTTACTAAACATGGGTAGGAGTAAACTTATTACGAGTTGGCTGGATGTTGTTCACCATGGATGTGTTGCCAACACATACAATTTATTTCTTTGAGGTTTTCCTTTGTACATTTCTGTCATGATATAGGTCTTAAATTCCATTGATTAAAGGTCTTAAAGTCTTACATTTTAGTGGGTAACAGTACCTTGTTTAAATCATAAAAGTTCCAACATTAACTCTTAGTTTCTTTTCAGCATGCGTTTATCCAGCGTGAACGGCCAGAATCGGTCCTAATAGATCTAATAAATCGGACCAAGGATGCTGTGAGGGAACTAGACAATCTGCAGTACCGCAAGGTGAAGAAGATCTTATTTCAGGAAGCTCACAACGGCTCCATGAATGAGGCACAAGACGACGACGAGGTCTGTTCCTAGCTGGCATGTTTATGTTTTAGCAGCATCCTCTATTGTTGTAGCCTTTTTATTGTTTCCTGTGCCGTGTGTGTGTAGGAGGCGGACCCCAGCGTGAGTGGGACGGGCACCGTGAACAGCGTCGGGAGCAACCAGTCCATACCCAGCATGTCCATCAGTGCCAGCTCCCAGAGCAGCTCCGTCAACAGCATACCTGATGCAGGCGAGGACAAGAGCGAGCCGGACATGGACGGCGACGGCACAGTGATGTCCAACAGCTCGGTCATTAATCTCAAACCCGTAAGAGAATCAAGTCCCAGAATCCTGAGTATTCTCATCACAACTGAGCTGTTGTGTCTCCGTTTTCTGGTTGCTGTGCAGTTTCTTCACTCTGGTTTTGTTGCTTTCCCTTCTGATCAGGAACAAGAGGCTCGCAAAGAAGAGTCAGAGCCTCATGGCAGAGGCACAACGGAGCCACAAGCTGCCCCCACTCAGACCCAGAGGACGAGACGAAACCGTGAAGACTTTGCAACTATACGTACGGCGTCAGCGGTAGAAACACCTCCTTTCCTTACTGGGAGTTTGGGAATGAAACTATTTGAATTCATAAAGATGATGCAGGTGGAATTAGAGGCATTTCTACATAGAAACCCGATCGATGTAAACGTATGGACATAAACTGCTCATCATACTTTGGGTTCCCACAGATCATTTGACAGCATTGGGTTATGCTGCTACCATGTGTGTTGTTCAGTGGATTCTATTAAGTATTGACACCTGCCTATTAAAAGGCAAACTGCAATAATTTTGTCATAAGAAATACTTGATCTAATTTTTTTAATTTTTGTGGCTCAACGGATAGTTTTTCAGAAAGACTTCTGATTTTCCTGGGATATGTTTTCTTAACAAGCATGTGATTATGTTCAAATTCACATTTTTTCCTTTTATCCAGTTATTAAAAGAAACTCCACCAAAGGGGTTTTTTTTTTTTTTTTTTTTAGAATTATTCTTAGAGTAAAGAAAATGTATCTCTTTGAGCTCACTGCTGAGTTTCTGAAAGGGCGACAGCATGACTATGTGGCATGGCAGATTTATTTTTTCTAGGACAGCCCATTATTGACAATATTTATGTCATTGTAATTCTTACAACCTGTTTCTATCAAGTTGATTTAAAAAAAAAAAAAAAAAAAATCTGTGTCTTGTGTTTGTCAGCTCACACGCCAGATGAAGGAGCACGAGCAGGAATCAGAGCTAAGAGAGCAGATCCTGGGCTACAAGCGAATGAGACGGCAGCACCAGAAGCAGCTGCTGGCTCTGGAGAACAAGCTGAAGACCGAGAAGGATGAGCACCGGCTCCGTCTGGACAAGGAGCTGGAGACCCAGAGGAACAACTTCGCCCAAGAGCTGGAGAAAGTGGTCAAGAAACACCAAGCATCCATGGAGAAAGATGTGAGTTTCCGAAACACAAGCATGTACCAGCTCAGAGTTGTGTTTAACAATGTAGAACTTCTAAATGTATTCCTCTTAAATGTCCCCAGATATTGCATTAGGGAAGCAATGGTTTCAAGGGTTGGTTAGGAAATTTTTGAAGTTCCTTTTACCAATAGTAGAAAATGTCATCTTAGCATGAGCTTGTTGGAATAGTACATAAATCCTCTAAACCACAGAAGGTTAACAAGTGAGTCAGACGTACGCTGATTTAAATGATTTCAGCGATAGAATATTTTCCCGTTTGACAAAAAACACACCAAAGTCAGTAAGAGTCTGCTGTGAAATTGCTAAAGTCAGCTAAAACTGTTCAGGTAAATGAACTATAAACTATTATTTTTGCTTTTTTTATGCTTAGCAACAGCAAAGTTTACATGTAACAAACAGACTTTTGACTGTCACTTCCAATCCTCAGGTTCAATTTAAACCACTTAAATTTGAATTTTGTTGACAACCAGCCACCGCCTACAACTAAATGTTTGTGTCTTTCCAGTGCAACATTTGCACATCAGTAGATAAGTGATATTTTTAGCTGTACAGTTTGGATCCGCGCCTTTTTTTTTTTTTACATTGTGAACCCAGGGCTTTAATATGTATCCGCATGAATAGAGGTTACGCTTCATTAAGAGTTTTTTTGTTGTTAATTCACCTCCTATCTCGGAGTCGCTGATGAAAACAAAAGTTCAAATCAATATCTGGATTCTCGCTTTCTGTAGATAAAAATGTAGTCCAGCCAATGGTCCTATGGCGGCTGCTGTTTTGCATTGATCACACTGATAATGGCGGGTGTTTTTTGTTTGGTTTTTTTCCCACTAGGCAAAAATATTTAGCAACGATGAAAAGAAGTTCCAACATCACATCCAGGGTCAGCAGAAGAAAGAGCTGAACAGTTTCCTGGAATCCCAAAAACGAGAGTACAAGCTTCGCAAGGAGCAGCTGAAAGAGGTTTCAAACTTCATCGCACTTATTTTCATACATATTTGTCTTTCGATGTAAAACATAATTACACTTACAAATTCAGCTTTAGTAGTAAGGTTAAATGTGTTTATTTTTCTCCAGGAGCTGAATGAAAACCAGTCAACACCCAAGAAAGAAAAGCAGGAGTGGCTGTCCAAGCAGAAGGAGAACTTCCAGAACCTCCAAGCAGCGGAAGAGGCCAACCTCCAGCGCAGACAGAGGCAGTACCTGGACCTGGAGTGTCGCCGGTTCAAAAGAAGGATCCTGATGGCTCGCCACAAAATTGAACAGCAGCATCTGAGAGAGGTCAACACTGCTCACTGTGACATTTATTGACTGGGAATGAAAACCAGTTCTTGTGGAGAATCGTTAATCTGCCTGCCTAACGATTCCGCTTGTCGGTTCCAATAGCACGTGATGTACACGCCTCATATTTTGATTTAAAATGCATCCAAGATGGCGTCCCGACAGAAGCGATCCAAAGTATGAAAAGTATGGAGTAAAATAACAATAAATATCATTTGGGAAGGTGTTTTCCACAGCTGGAAATACCTTAAGACCTGACAAATCCTTCCTGAAAAGGCAGAAAGTATTTATGCCTTTCTGAAGGCACATACAAAAACAAATGTGCAAAAAGTTGCATTTCATGTTAAAATGTCCATTTGACAGATGGATTCTCATTATTTTTTGAGCCAGTTTTTATTTAGTTTGAATCTAATGCAACATGGTGCATACTAGGGCTGTTGTAAACAAATATTTTAGTAATTGAGTAATCTATCGATTATTCTTACGATTAATCGAGTAATTGGATAAAAGAAAAGATAAAGTAAAACACTGGTAAATCTAACATCACAGCAGTCTTACTATCGCATATTAACATCAGTTCATTTTTCCACAGTTGAGCTTCCCTAACAATAACTTTTCTGTAGTTTCAGAAAATTAACTCGTAACAATAGCAGCTCACTTTCCAAGTTAACCTGAAGAAAAGTTATACAAAAATCTGAAATTATATTCAATTTACCGTATTTTCCGCACTATAAGGCGCACCTAAAAACCTTCAATTTTCTCAAAAGCCGACAGTGCGCCTTATAATCCGGTGCGCCTTATATATGGACCAATATTGAGCCACAACAGGTCTCGCAACTACGGTAAGCAGCCGCCGACTTCATTTTCCCCCGTGGAAGAAGAAACGGGAAAGCAGACGCCGACTTTATTTTCCCCGTAGAAGAAGAAATGGGGGAAAGCAGCCGCCGATGCAGCCAGCGGTGCACGCTGGGTTTTGTGTAAAGACCCCAAAATGGCTCCTATTAAGAGACATGCTTACAACGCAGAGTTTAAGCTCAAGGCGATCAGTCACACAGTAGAACACGGGAATGGGCTCTTTGCACCTGCCGCGCTGACGTCACAACCGCATGCGCAAATGCGGCTCTCTTTTTTTGCTTTGAGTTACCATGACAGCTAGAAAAGACAAAGTCTTATTTCAGACGCAAATAAAACAATACTATGAACATTGCTGTCTTCCTAATATAATGGGCTTTTAAGTTTTCATGGATTTCCAAACGATCCTGAATTAAGAAGACGGTGGCTTGTAAATATTCGTCGCTACCAGTTAAAGCTAACGCCGCACAGCAAAGTTTACAGCCTTCACGTCACTCCGGATCAACTTCTTCAGCCTAAAGAAGAAGGTAAAGGAGCTTTCTGTGTTATTTCCATGGAAACACTTCTGTATTCAGCCTGAATGATCGAGTTTATGGGAACCAGAGAGCAGACCAGAGCCAGACAGCCGAGCTACTGATCCGCCTGTACACACTGCTGTAAACACCGTCCTGCTTCACAAGAAGCATGCAAAACTAATAAAGCGAAATAACACGGAGACCTTAAGGAACACGGCCATATTTTTCTAAAAGCAACAACTTTGAACCTGAACCGTCAGCTGAACTAGAACTCCGACACCAGAGCTAATGTTAAGCTATGGGCTCGTTGTGCTTCAGAAGCAAAAAGCCTGAACCGTAAAATCCCCGTTACTTGGTCTCTGTCACTAACGACAATAAACCACGTAATATACTTGAACATAAGGTAAAAACATTGTCCGTTAATGAATGATGAAAAATGTTTAGATACTTAGATAGCACATTTTTACAAGAAAAATGTCCGGCATAAGCTAAAGCTAATGTTAGCTACAAAGTTTAAAGAACGTAAAACTCACCTTCGTATCTGTGTATAACAAGGCGAACATCTTAAAACCTTTCTCCAGTTTACTAGTCGGGGCTTCGGATCGATGTTCATCATTAAGCTGAGGTGCAAAGAGCCCATAGAGCAGCAGCGAGAGAATTTAACATGAACAATCAATGGTGCGGAAGTGGAGGAAGCAACAGCTGTTCATTTTGGGAATGAACGAGTTTTCAGAACGCTGGTTTGTAATCTATTAATAAAGTTTGACTGACCTATCTGACTATTTTGTGGACATTCCCTTTATCGCAGTTCCATCTAATGGATGCATAACGTAACCCCAGCCTCTACTGTAGCATCTATTCTATGCGCCTTATAATGCGGTGCGCCTTATATATGAAAAAAGTTTTAAAATAGGCCATTCATTGAAGGTGCGCCTTATAATGCGGTGCGCCTTATAGTGCGGAAAATACGGTAATAATAGAGGCAGGCTCACAAATATGCTTATAAAACATGTCTATACTCCAGCTTTTCGTTTATGTATTCATCTCCACTCAGTTTAATAGATGCCCAGACATTTATAGCTTTTGTGTTTTAGCGACGGAATTTGACACCTTTATTCGTCACACACAGAAACATCTACGTGCCGCCAGCCATTTGTTGAAACCTTGATGATATGAAATAAATTTTCCAGTTCGTCCGTAAAGCTACACTTACGTTAATTATCTAACACGCAGCCTCCCGCAGTGTTCAGTCTATCCGCTCATCTGTATAAACACACCTGCAGCGCTCGTCCCCGCCGTTCGCTCTGAACCACAACCAGGCAGCAGCTCCGGGAGGAGAAAAGACTGCCGTACTCTAAGCATCGCGCCAGTCATTTTAAGGATTCTTATTGGTCCCCCGAAAAACGACAAAGACCCAGACATTATCATTAATCAATAAAATCCTCCCAGGCCGAACTTGAAAACTGGACTTTATGCTGCTAACACTTAGCTTCTGTCAACAACTCAGGCGGAAGTGAGTGAGCTCTGTGCAACGCAAGTAATAACCCGGACATAACACGGTGCTCTAAATAATAAAACATAATTTAATGAAGGTTCGAGGCAGATAAATTTTCCTCGAGGAATTTTAATAATCGAGGTACTCGAATCACTCGAGGAATCGTTTCAGCCCTAGTGCATACTTTGAGTTTATTTCCTAATTCAATGACAATCAATAAGGAGTCTGTATCACAAAATTCTCATCAATTCCTGACAAAAGTATTTTTTGTTTGTTTTTCTTTTTAATGTCCACCTTAGGAAGGACCTTTTGTGATTTCCTCTGTGTACTTGTGTTGGTAGGAATTAAACAAGCGTCAGACCCAGAAGGACTTGGAGCACGCCATGCTTCTTCGTCACCACGAGTCCATGCAAGAGCTCCAGTTCCGCCAGCTCAACAACATCCAGAAGACACGGGTCGAGCTGATCCGGCTACAGCACCAGACGGAGCTGACCAATCAGCAGGAGTACAACAAGAGGAGAGAGCGGGAGCTTAGACGAAAACACGGCATGGAGGTTCGTCAGCAGCCCAAGAGCCTCAAGGTTAGTCTCTGACCTGTCGTGAAACTTGTTTCACTTTTTTGTGTTTAACATCAACTGAAACAATTTTTCTGTTTCTGATTATTTTTTCCCCCTACGGTTCCTGTTAGTCATCATGCTGTTGATAACTCACATCCTACTGGTAGTCTCTACATACTAGTTGTTCTACATGCTTGTGGTAGCCCTCATGCTAATGTCAGCCTACAACTAAAATAAGCCATTTAGCTGTTTTATATATATATAAGCCACATTTAGCATGCTGAATGGAGTAAGTCAGTGCTACAGTAATGTTTATTTACTGAGTTGATTAAGGCATAATGCTAGTAATCCCACACATGCAACTGACAGCATTTAAGCTAACCATTGCCTTTTAACTCATTTTTGCTTACACAATATTGCTTGCATACTGAATTTAGTAAGTCCATGTTTGGTCAACATGTTTGTGATAACCCACATGCTAGTGACTACATTTTAGCTAACCATAGTATTGATGCTAATTTTCAACATAACCCCTTATTTGTTTCCAACCAGTACGCACACTTTGGCAGGCCCCTATTAAATTTCTTCAGGCATTTTCTAGTTACCACTTCTTCTTTCTCAGTTGTAGCCTGTTACAAGGAGTCTGAAAAGTCTTAAATTCACAAATCTAAAATGAAGGCCACGAAATGCCTGAAATTCATTAGAAATTATGTAAGTCGGCTTTAAATGTCATAATCACAGGTCTCAACTTTTGTGGTGGCAGTACTGTTTAATTCTGTGTATTTTATTTTTCATTGTGGAGCTTTTCTGTCAAGCAAAGATTTGAATCGCCTGAAGACATCGTATGTTCTGTGACTCCAGGCGGTTGAGGATACATCTAACTAGCTGCTAGTTAGCTGTAAACTAGCTAGCAAGTTTTTTTACATTTATCATCTATTGTTCGTCGTTGCCACTGGCTGATTTCTGTAGCCAGCCCAGTAGTACTATGCTGTGTGCGTTCTGTGAAAAAAAAGGCTTGGCCCTGCTCTATAAAATATGCAGTTTTCTTTTGTTCATTTCTGTCATGAAGCAGGTCTTAAATTTTATTGATACTGTTCTTAAAACATGTCTTAAACTCTTACGTTTGAGTTGGTGAAACCTGCAAAAACCTTATATTAAAGATATTTGTCTCCTAATGCGATGAAGGTCTACACACATTATTAATCTAATCCCTGTTTTTCTGTTTTCAAGAACAAAGAGCTCCAGATCAAAAGGCAGTTTCAAGACACGTGTAAGATCCAGACCCGGCAGTATAAAGCATTGAGGAACCACCTGTTGGAGACCACACCAAAGTCCGAGCACAAAGCTGTCCTCAAACGTCTAAAGCTGGAGCAGCATCGCAAACTTGCCATTTTAGCAGAGCAGTACGACCATTCCATCAGTGAAATGTTCTCAACACAGGCGGTGAGTCTTTCAGTGCCAGAAATGTACAAGCAAGACTGTTGATCCTCAATGCAACATTGCATTTTTATCATCTTGTGTCAGGATTGAGTAACATTGCGTTGTTCATTCCTTGTCTTTAGTTACGCCTGGATGTGACTCAGGAATCTCAATGCCAAGCATTACAGATCCAGCTGCAGCAGGAGCTGGAGCTTCTCAATGCCTACCAGAGTAAAATTAAGATGCAGACGGATGCGCAGCATGCCCGCGAGAAGAATGACCTGGAACAAAGGGTGTCACTCCGAAGAGCACTACTGGAGCAAAAGGTTCAACATTTGTTCACATTCAAGAGTATATTTCCTCTGCTTTTTACAACTTGTCATTCTAAGTTTGTTGCTCGAAATTATGTTTAAAAAAAAAACAACAAAAAGCACCAGCTTGAAGTGGAGAAAAGTCAACACAAAGCAGCTGAAAACGAGCCAAACAAGATGACTGTTAATGTTAATTCGATATTTGGAAGTGTACTGAATGGCTTTGTCCATTTCTACAATTCTAAAACAGCAGAGAAAAACATCATTGCTCACAACTTCTCCTCCTGTCTGCTGATTGGCCCAGTTAAAATTCAACCAGATATTAAACTCAATGGGAGAAATCCCAGAAAAAAGTAAGGGCTCAGAAGTCATCCATTAAAAAAATGTGGGTTGGTCATAAATATTTTAATTACATGTCTTAAATTTTGGGATGGCAGGACTGTTTAATCTCGTACATGTAGTTGTGTTGTTTTTTTGTTTTTTTTGTGGGACTTGTCTTGACTCTGTCCAGCAAATGTTGCAGCTACAGCTAACTCACTACTAATATACCATAGCTATCCAGCTAGCTTTAAATTTATTGCCTGTTGGGTGGACGACATTTGTCTTCGCCATTGGCTCATTTTTATTTCCAACCCATACGATGCTGCATTCACGCTGCACTAAAAAACTCCATACTACTGCTGTGCAAAACATGCGATTTTCTTCTGTAAATTTATGTCTTGAACACAGGTCTTAAATTTTATTAACGGTCTTAAAAAGTGTTTAATTTGTGTTGGTGCAGAAACTCTGTACATCTACTAAATTCCCATTCGTTTTTACCCTCGTACCTGTGAATAATGCTCCATCGTCTTTGGATTTCCCGTAGATTGAGGAGGAAATGCAATCATTGCAAAACGAGCGCACAGAGCGCATCCAGAACCTGCTGGAGCGCCAGGCCCGAGAAGTCGAGGCCTTCGACTCGGAGAGCATGCGCCTGGGCTTCAACAACATGATGCTGGCGGACCTCTCCCCCGAAGCGCTCAGCAACAGTTTCCCCGGTGCTCCAGGCGGCTTCAGCCAGCACCAGCAGCTGCGGCCCTCCTCGAGCTCTCAAGGGCCGCGCTGGGGCAGCCGCGGTTCCAGCCTGAGCTCCAATCACAGAGGCAGCCACCACCACTACCAATCCAGCTTAGGAGGGTCGCCTATGCAGCAAGGGTGGGGGGGGCACAGCTCGGCGGGCGGAGGAGGAGGAGGAGGTGCGGGTCAGATGCAGTGGGGCCACCCACAAGGCGGGGCCCTGCAGGCAATGGGAGGGCGCGTCGAGCCCGGGATGAGCAGGAGCTCCAGTGTTACCTCACAAATATCCAACGGGTCGCAGTTCTCCTACTCTTAGATTTGCTTTCCGGTCTGCCTTGGAGTCACTTTATATAGAAACCTGTCTGCCTGTGACACTACCCCCCTCCCAAAATGTTTCCCCTTGTACAGATGTGGATGTGTGGTGGAATAAATGTTGCTCAGGTCAAAAAGAGGGGGCAGGGGGGCCTCCCTC